>NC_077237.1:70805522-71405522 GCF_947179165.1 Solanum dulcamara
ATAATAATAGTGATAATGATAACAATAAAATAATGATAATGACAATAATAAAAATGATAATAATGATAATGATGATATTACTAATAATAATGATGATGATGATAATAATAATAATAATAATAACAACAACAACAACAACATAATAATAACAACAATACAATAAAATAACCTCAAGACCTAGTATTTATCGATAGTCGAGCTACTACACTAAATAAGGAAGTACAAGGGTTATATAAATATAATGATAATAATAATAATACAGACGTCTCCGAATACAAAATAAAGACTAGTCCAAGCCAAAACAGAGGGAGATAGGCAACTCTGAACGCCAAGAGCTCACCTAAATCTCCAACATCTAAAAGCTGCTTCGTATGATATCCAAATCAACAAGGAAAACCCGTATTATGATCTGTAAGGTACAGAAGTGTAGTCTAAGTACCAACAAGTACACTCAGTAGACATCGCCCGACTGAGCTCCAAAGATAAAGCAAGCATAAAGAACATGTAAGCAATGAGTATATATCATAAGTAACTAACAAGAATAATACGAAAGCCTGAATAAGAAACATTTGATACAAGAAAGCAAGAGGATAGGAAATAAGAAAGGGACCAAAGGATGTATCTGGTGGCGCCAGCCCAGAACCTAAACATGACAACACAATATGAAAGGGGACAACTAAGTGACAACCTACTAACAGAAGTAATACAGATATCACATAAATGCCCAAAGGACTGCATCAACTAAATCCCTACACAAAAAGGTTAGATAAATAAAAATAAGGGCAGTAATGTCACGCCCCGGCAGAGTACCCTAGGCGTGGCCGGCACTCGAAAGCCATTTCTAGCTTTCAAGCGAACCACCCAGTCCAGTCATACATTCATTCAAACACATTCTCTCAGCAGAAGACTCATTCAATGAAGTACTATTCATAATTTAGGGCCAAAGGCCAAATAACTATCAAATCAACAAACAGTTATAGAAGAACTACTCAAAAGAACAATCCAACATTTCTACACTCCGGTCTATGAAGCCTTTATCAACAATCTGGAAGGTGCCAATGACAAGCCCATGGCTACCAACAATCAAAATAAAGGAAACAACACAAAACTATACAAGAAACTCAACATCCTCCGAAAACTAGGAGGACTCACCAACTAACTAGGAGTGTGTGGATCTTCAACAATGCGCCGGTTGATGATCTCTAGTACCTGTCTCTGCATCATGAAATGATGCAGGCCAAATGGCATCAGTACATGAAATGTACGAGTATGTAAAATGGCTGAATAAAACAACGTCAGAAAGAACCAAATCAACTCGGGAAGCTTAACTCAGAAAGAAGTACAACTCAACAAGCGTCCTAAGTCTAAGCAAAAATATAGTTTAGACGGGACCAAATCACATACGACTCAATTCCATCCGACTTAGAGTACTACCAAGACCTATGTGAGAGTTTCTCTTATCCGACAACCATCACTTATGAGCCAGTGAAAGTACAACAAACCGACGTTGTTGCCGCATCCATTCATACTTTGCCAGGGTATGAACGAATCAACCAATCATGGATCTAATCCATCCAAGTCCTATAATGTCAGGACAATAATTTTGGGGAAGCATCCAACTTTAACGGTTCAATCCCCTCCTACGTTTGGCGACGTAGTTATTGGGTTCGAGTATAGACTATACTCTTGCCCAATTCGGTGCTCGATACTCCTCTCAAGACTCAATGCTCATAAAACTCCATCAAATCAACTCAATCAAATCATATTGACAAGTCTCATTACAACCTTGTCAACTCATCAACTCTATCATAATCAAACCTCTCCCAATCATACAATCCGATCAATCCTAATCATATTTTTCAAGAGTAGATTAAATATGCATTTATAACAACATACAAATCTATCCAATCGTTCCTCCATTCATTTAACAAATCTTTTGGGACTCACCATAACTCCAAGGTTTTAAATCAACAATTCAAGATAAACAACATATTTAAGAAAATTAGCATTTTTGTCATAATTCACATAGTTAAGAAAAATCAATAAAGCATGTTTAACAACTCATCTTCATCGAATCATGCCAAGAAGATTTTAGAAATTTCTTAGCTCAACAACATCAACACAACAAGAATCACACTAATGGATGACAAGACTCCTTTGGACATAGGCTTATCAAGAAACTCCATTCTTATGAACATTTAACCTCAAAGAAAGTGTAGGGCACATGGGTGGACTCAACCCATGTTTTGAGTAGCCTTACATACCTTAGTGAAGACTTGAAGAAAACCTTGTTGCTGGGTCTTCAATGGAAAGCTTGAATCTTGAAGCTCTTGGAGGCACTTCTTGTTGGAGAAGGATTTGGAGAAGAAGAAGAAGAAGAAGAGAAGGAAATTTTCTAGGGCTTTTAGAGAGAGAGAGGGACTGAAAAATGGTCCCAAAACGTGCTAAGGCTGATACATATATAATTTGGGAAAATTCCCAAATTGCCCTTTCTTCAAAAATTTGGAAAATAGGCCAAAAATACCCTTGGCGCGATAGTGGCGCATCGCGCCACTGCGGCACCAAGTCAAATAGGCTAAAAACATGCACATCTTTTAGTGGCGCATCGCGCCAAAGACCAAACTACTGAGGCTTGTTCCTGGCGCGATAGTGGCGCGTCGCGCCCTTACAGCGCCAAGCCCAAGTTTTTTGGGTTCTGGGAAAATAGGCTTGGAAACCCTGCACACCTCGTAGTGGCGCGCCGCACCAGGGGCCAAACTACTGAGGCTTGTTTGTGGGGCGATAGTGGCGCATCGCGCCACTGCGGCGCCAAGCCCAGATTTCCAGCAGTTGCACCCCAGGCTTGAAATTCTTGCCGTGCTAGTTCATCTTAGGATCGTCGTATCTTTTTACTCTAAACTCCAAAAATTACATTCTTGGTGGTGTTGGAAAGAAGACTCGACGACCTTTAATTTGGTAGGTCGAGGGCCACCCATATTGTCGTCTTTCAAAATATAGGGTCGTTAGAAGTCGACCCCTTAAAGTAACTCATCCTAAAACTTAGCCACAACGAACCTTTTGGACTTAGCTTGGTTCTAGGGGTCCTTTGTGACCCCACATCACCTCCAACACTCTTCCATTACTCAGGGACTCATCTTAACTCAAGCATATACTTCACAATAATAGAGTTCGACCCTACCCGAATACAAAAAAGGTTCGAATCTTAGGGAAAAATTTTGGGGGGTATTACAATATCTCCCCCTTGGGATCATTCGTCCTCGAATGACGAGTAAACCAAGAATGGAAATCGGGGTACAAATCACAATCAGAATTCAGTCAATCAACCAATCAATTCTCAATTAACTTACTATCCAAACTCAAAATGCACAAACGAATTCAAGTCAAGAAAGTAGGCATTACCTTCAACATTCTCATTGGTAGGCACGAATAGATGGGGATGTTTAGATTTCATATCTTCCTCTGCTTCCCACGTGGCTTCCTCAACAAACTGATTTCTCCACAGGACTTTGACTGAGGCGATCTCTTTGTTCCTCAATTTGCAAATTTGGCAATCAAGAATTTGGACCGGAACCTCTTCATAGGATAAGCTATCCTTAACTCCAATACTATCAATGGGGACTACCAACGAGGGATCGCCTAAGCACTTCTTCAACATCGAAACGTGAAATACAGGGTGAATAGAGGCTAGCTCCGAGGGTAACTCCAACTCATAGGTGATACTCCCAATCTACCTCGCAATCTGGTAAGGACCAATATATCGAGGACTAAGCTTCCCCTTCCTTCTAAACCTCATGACACCCTTCATGGGTGACACTTTCAAATACATCCAATCATCCACCTCAAACTCTAAGTCTCTCCTCCTCACATCGGTGTAAGATTTTTGGTGGCTTTGGGATGTCTTTAGTCTGTCTTGAATAACTCTCACCTTCTCTATGGCTTGGTGAACAAAATCAGGCCCAATCAACTTAACTTCACCAACTTCAAACCACCTAATGGGTAATCTACACCTCCTCCCATACAAAGCTTCATAAGGAGTCATTTGAATGCTTGCATGATAGCTATTATTGTATGCAAACTCTATGAGAGGTAAGTGATCATCCTAATTTCCTTTGAAGTCAAGCACACAAGCTCTCAACATATCTTCCAACGTCTGGATAGTGCGCTCCTCTTGACCATCCGTCTAGGGATGAAAGACCATGCTAAGGTTCACCTTTGAACCCAGTCCCTTCTGAAATTCCTGCCGTGCTAGTTCATCTTAGGATCGTCGTATCTTTTGACTCCGAACTCCAAAAATTACATTCTTGGTTACGTTAGAAAAAAGACTCGATGACCTTTAATTTGGTAGGTCGAAGGCTACCTAGATTGTCGTCTTTCAAAAGATAGGGTCGGTAGAAGTCGACCCCTTAAATGAACTCATCCTAAAACTTAGCCACAACGAACCTTTTGAACTTAGCTTGATCCTAGGGGTCCTTTGTGACCCCACATCACCTCCAACACTTTTCAATTACTCAGGGACTCATCTTAACTCAAGCATATACTTCACAATAATAGAGTTCGACCCTACCCGAATACAAGAAAGGTCCGAATCTTAGGGAAAAATTTTGGGGGGTGTTACAAGTTACTACCTTCAAACAAGCGACCACCCTTTATACCGCCATAAGTTTGCAAATAGTCAGTCAATACCTCCTAAGCCCTTGTGTGCCTAGGAGGTTCACTCCCAAACAAGTAAACTCGTACGGCATCCCATACTACCGATATGTACAAACAACTATGCTAGTCATAGGCAATATATATATGAATAAAAGTCATGCAGTAAAACTAGTAGTACTATTAATGTCAAGTGCCTCATACCAAGATATATACACTTACTTCCAGTTCCAACCAGGAAGTAGGAACCATGCGCCTCTCTCGGATCGCCATGGGAGGGCTCGGGAATGCTCCTTTATACCTGTCTGGTCCAGATCCAGGTCCTATATTAATATAGCTATGTATCAATTTGCATTTTCGATTATCAAAAATATGCTCCATCGCGGTGACCTAATATAAATTGTCAAATTAGTATAGAAAAGGTCGGAAACTCTTTGCAACCGAACCAATATCATAAAAATAAGCGCATCCTCGATGCCTCGAATAATATCATAAAATCGAGCGCATCCTCGATGCCTCTAGACAACTAAAAATAGTAGTAATAAAGGTAGTACGACCCCTCATTCAGAAAATCAGTATAAAATAGTTTGGGTTACAATCCAACTTTCTCAAATCAATGTCAAGAACCAATGCATGACCGTGGTCAACTACATCCGTGAGAAAACAAGGATCCAATGTAATGCATGCCATCACCAGCACCGAAACAACACGCACAATCATATACAATAGTGATACCACAAGCACCTTACCCTCCAGAGCATGAAAATAGGGCTGACAAATGCAACCAACCTCTAATCAAGGCCTAAAGCTCACATCTACTCCCCTAACTCAACCAAAAGGCCCAAAAGGGAGCTCAGCCCTAATTGGGTAACAAGGATGAGGATATTAGAAAAAAGTGCTTATCTAGTCAATCAATACCTCCAGATCCAACTGGGAATACAACCTAGAGAATGCAAATATAGCTAGCCCAGCCAAACGGCAAAAACAAAGCATAGGAGATTCTAGATCTAAATCTAGAAATGGGATCCAACAGTAATTCACAAGCCTAACTGGGTGAAAACTACTACACCAAGGCTTCAAAATAGGTGCTACAATAGAGAAGGACACTAATCTCAAGAACTCCCGCCAACAATGGCTACATCAACTAAGGTTTATCCCAAAATCAATTCTTAGGAGAAAATCCACAAACCACCATAAACTTCGAACAAGACACCTAAAATAGGCTAATCAAGGATAAACTAAGGCATAATCAATAATCTTACCAACTAAACTGCAAGTCTCATAAAGGTAACCTAGCCTAAGGCTTATATCGGAATAGAAAAAAATAAACTAGGAATCGAGTCTAACCCATCACGTACAATCCAAACAACAAGCAATTTATATTGTACACTACCTCTTAAAGCTCAATCAAAAGAAAGGAGACCGAAGCCTACCTTGAAGTCGAACACATGCGCTCCAAGTCCATTTTCCTATAACGTTTTGCTCCAAAAACAACTCCAATTGCTTCCACACTATCAAAATATTTATCATCTCATCAATATGAACGTTTTGACACTAAAATCAATTTTTTTGGAGATGGGTCAATTTTAGGGTCCAAAATGGGAAACGTGAGAACCGCATCCGTAAATTCCAAAATTGACCCCAAAAGTTGGTCCTATGCAGCATCCCAAGTTCATGTAACAATTTACAACACAAGATGGGGTCAGGAGACGTCAAGAAACGATCATGCAATAAGAATTTCTGAATTTTTTAACTAAACATAAAAAGGGGATAACAGCTTTGAACATCGTTTTAGCGGAAACAAAGCCTCTTTGGACAAAACTAATCAACCACAACGTTCCTTGTGGAAAAACCCAATATTTGGACTCTTGAGTCACAGAAAATGGACCTAAAATGATCAAAAAACAATTTTCCAAAATTCACCACAATGTCATTCTGAAAATGGCAAAAGATAGCAAATAAAGTCACAAAATTACATCAAACGAAGAGTAACCAGTAGTTCCCAAGCACTCCAATGCGTATCCACAAACATCTTAAACATACTGGGCTTCGAATCACCCAAAATGGAGCACTAAAACTCAAGTTATGGGGTTTTGAAGTTGGAGAAGAAGACCAAAAATGGGTTTGGTCTTATTTAAAGATCCACCTAGATTAGTGCTCCGCGAACGCAACCCACTCGTGAAAAAAACCATCGCGATAGCGGAGGGAGCCTCGCTATCGTGTAGGACTGGGAAGCCAAGCATTGCGAAAGCAATCTCCTAGGCTCGCGATTGCGAAGGCATTTTTTGCCTTGCACTAGATTTGTTGCAACATAGATATGGCAAAGTCCAAAATCTCTGATGGGGTGCTCGAGATTCATTCGGAATCCTGTACGCACAAATGTATTATGCTACCCCATAAAATTTGACATTATAGACTTAACGATGCAGTTAAAATTTCCATTCGAGGTTGTCTCAACAAAATATGGGTCCCACACCTAAGCATAATTTTTGCAAATTCTACAAGGAGGCTTGATATGAGACCAGAAGCCTTGGGAACCGCACGAAGGGTCATTCTAGATCAAACTCGATATTTTAGAGCTAACCATGCTGACGAAATATTAATTCCGAGCATGTTTTCTAAAAATATTGATCAAAGTCAACCTTAGGCTAAATCTTAAAGGCTAAAACACCTAATGGCTCAAACTCGCATCGAAAGGCTCGATGCTTGTGGAGACCATGTTACTAGCCTAAAATGACCATTTTAGAGTTGAAGAAACCGTCAGAATTTTGTTCTGAGATTGTTTTCCTAGAGTTTTAACTGAAGTCAACTTTTCAAGTTATAAAAGCTCTAGAATAAGAAAATGGGGCCTAAAACCCAAATAGACGACCAGGAGACCAAACAGTTAGTGCTAGCAAGTCATAAATGACTTGGGGTCGCTACCGAACATCTCTAAAAGCTGAAAAGGTTAGAAGATGAAAGAAATGACCTGGATGGTCATTACAACATCCACTACTAAAAGAACTTTGGCCCTCGAAAGTCAAAGGGTAGAAAAGAACCCAAGTGCGCAACATCAATCCAAGCTCCGACAGACCTACTTGTACCTTTTCGGGTTGGGCAACATCAATCCAAAACTCAAGCTAAGAGGAAACTCCCAAATTCACTTTTCTTCTTCATAACTCAACCCAACTTCCAATTCCTTTCTTTTATACTGACTTCCACCTTACAAGAACAAACTCAACTGAGTGAAATAGACTAACCCGAGATAAACCAAAACCACACAGATTTCTCAGAATTAGGCGACCAACAGACAAGAGAAGATGCTAAATAACTCCTAAGTCAAATTCTTTGGTTTATACTCCAAACTCAAGAATCTTTAGTCATTATGGATATCCTACCATCCTAAATTGCAGTAATAATTTCCAGCACCATATGAACACTTCCCAAATAACCACGAAGGAAAAGCAAGCACCACCTGAACATCGAAGAGCGGCAAGAACTTAAAATAAGCAACACCGCCCAGGGAATAAGCCCAAAGCTCTAACCCAATGACTCCCGAAACTAATAAATTGAGTCTGAAATCTATCTTCCAAAATTGAATGAGCTGCTCCAAAGGACAACCAAATCCACGAGTGGAAAGAAAAACTGCACTGAGACTAACTCCAATGTCACTCTGCTGCCAACAGAACTTCTAGAAAGATGAACCAAAATGAGAATCTAACAAAAAAATAATAAAAATTGATGCCATGAGTCCATGGACTACTCCCCGAGTGCAAATTTGAGCTAACCACCCTAATCCAAGAATAACTGAGCTGGCAGGTAGCGAGCAAACATATAAACCCTTTTGCAGAATGACCATAAATAAAATTGAACCACTAGAAGGAACACTGCCAGCTAACCACAATGACACACACAAACTTCGCATCTTGAACAAGAAATCAAGATATTATTCCACGTATTTCTTTGAATCCATTCTAAATGAGAGTCATTTGAGAAGGTTCCCCTATCTCTAACGAAGACTGTCACCTAGAAGCCATTAATGAACGCCACCACACTTAACCCAAACCAAAAGCCTGACCTTTCTAACTGGCTGACACACCCAATGTAGAACATGCTCATAACTGAATTCTCGGGTAATGGTAGCTAAATACCCGAAGGTCCATAATTAGTAAAAATATCAGAGCTGACCTAGTGTAACAATATTTAACAATACGGGCATCCTCACTCCATAATTATACCTTTTCCTCTAGTTTTTGGTCGGTCACAAGCATTAGAAGACCACCATTTCCATGAACCCAATAGAACCCTCTTTACAAGACACTATAAGATAAAAAATCACCATACTTAGAATGAACAAAGATAATTACATTTTTAGCCTTCCCAACTCAAACATAGCCATCTAACACCATATCACACAACCAGCTGAACCGGTAATTAAACCATCAAACTTACCATGAAGAGACAACCCAAAATATCTAATAGGCAAACCTTAAATTTGCCACCTTAGGAACTAAGAATAAGAGGTCGAACAAATAAAGAATCGATGAACAGGATCTATAGCAGACCACAAGGGCCACAACTACTGATACACCCTTCTCTCGGCAGCAACCTCACACCATCTAAGCACACTAGTAGTAGGGGGAAGGGGCAACTAGGAAGGGGAAAGGACCAACCTAAGAAAACTCTAGAATAGTTAAATAGAAATCCACGAAAGCAATCAACTAAGTTCAACATTCATAAGGTATAACTCTGCCACTAATTCAACATAACAGTAACACCAATATGATCCACTACTAAAAGAAATCACATAAGGAAGATAAGCACATACACATAAATTCAAGTAAAGCTGTAATAGTAAATAAAAGGCAAGTAATCAAGCTAAGTAAGCACGCCCACATAAGTCCAAGTAGAGTAATTACCACAATCGCAAGATGAATCTAACAAGGTAAGTAATCACCAATGGATACAAAGACCCCAACACCTAAGCACTATAAGCAAGGAAGGTCCTAGAAGCAAAATTTACACAAATCTGATTGATACATGAAGCCTCGCCCTCTGTCTGACCTAATGAAGTATAGGATGAAATACACCTAGCCTCGAACTAAACACCTGCACCACTAACTGCAACACTTGGGGCACCACATCTAACTGACTGTCCCTGGGCCTTACAAACCCAATCTCGTCGAGCCTGTCGCCTACGATGTGTGACTGTAAGACAATTCTAGCCAAAATCCCCAACTCACTGCATGTATAAGACCTTCTGTTAACTGCAACCTACTGAGATAGCCTGGTTAGCATAGAATGAACTCCAGAACCTGGATGCTCAAAAGGCACACCCTGAGAAGTCTATCATGAACTCTGTCTACTATGGGTACCATAACCTGTCATAGGACTTCTTGGAATCTGAGGTTCTCCCTCCATGGTTCTGGTAGGTTGAGGGTGAGGGTAACCCTCCCAAGGATTATGCCTACCTTGGAGCGAGGTTTGAACTCTGTTGCGCTGACGGCGAGATCTCCTATCTCTACATTTGTAAGTCTCCATACATGCATGCTCCATAGACCTCACATAACTAACCACTTATGGAAAAGTAGACCCAATTGCTATCAAGTGTTGTGATGCTAAGCGGAGAGACAAAATCAATTCCTCAATAAATCACTGAGTCATGTCTCACTCCAAAGGAAATAGTGTAGGAGCTTGCCCTATCATATCTAGAAATCCATCACATACTGAGAGACAAACAAAGAACCCTGTTGAGGACCTACAAGTCCAACCCTAGGTTGTGAACTACTCGCCGCACCGAAAACTACTCCTACCTGTGGTGTATTCTCATCGAGATGTGAAATCTCCAATGCTGGATCCAAAGGAGCTGAGGTGGTCATAGATACCATTGAAGCCTTGGTAGTATGTGTTGATGCTCTAGCCATGCCCATCGGAAAGCTCGTACTATCCATCTAAGGAGGAATGAATTCCAAGAAAGTATTTAGAAGTTGACCAAATAAATTTTACATGATAAGAAATTAAGAATGGAGTTTCCTTAAAAAGTCTTATAGCCTCCGAAGATAGGATACGAACGTTTTTGCACTGATCTGCATGACTCTACTAGGCAATTGCTCTTATACTGATGATACCAGCGAACCTAAGCTCTAATAATACTCTTTCACGACCTATTTTTTCAAGTTATGATGGTACCTACTGTCAACCCACCAGTAGATAAGCCTAATCCTACAGTTTGGAACCATAGCCAATGGACCATCACATGTGGAAGAAAAGAGATGAATAATAATAATAAAAAGAAAAGAAGATTAATAACAATACAATAAGGTAACGCCAAAAATCTGGTATCAGTCAGTAGTCGAGCCACTAGACTAAATAAGAAAGTACAAGGGTTATACAAATATAATGATAATAATAGTAATACAGACTACCTACGAATACAAAATAAAGACTAGTCAAAGCCAAAACAGAGGGAGATAGGCAACTCTGAATGTCAAGAGCTCACCCAAATATCCAAAATCCAAGAGCTTCTCCGCACAATATCCATATCAGCAAGGACAATCCGTATTATGATCTACAGGGTGCAGAAGTATATTATGAGTACCAACAAGTGACACTCAGTAGGCATCGATCAACTGAGCTCCAAAGATAAAGCACGTATAAAGAATATGTAAGCACGGAGTATATATCACAATTAACTAACAAGAATAATAAGGAAGCCTGAAATAAGAAATATTTTGATACAAGGAAGGGAGAGATAGGAAACAAGTAAGGGACCAAAGGATGTACCTGGTAACACTAGCCTAGAACCTAAACACGATAATATACTATGAAGGAGGACAACTAAGTGACAACCTACTAACAGACATAACACTGATATCACATAAAGGCCCAAAGGACCGCATCAACTAAATCCCTACACAAAAGGTTAGATAAATAAGAACAATGGCAGTAACTATCTTCAAACAAGAGACCACCCTTTATACTTCCACTAGTTCATAAATAGTCAGAAAATACCTCCCGAGCCCCTATGTGCCCAGGAGGTTCACTCACAAACAGGTAAACCCGTACAACATCCCGTACTACGGATATGTAGAAAAAACTATATTGGTGATACGCAATGCATAGATGAATGAAAGTCATGCAGTAAAACCAGTAGTACCATCAATGCCAAGTGCTTCATACCAACATATATACACCTACTTCCAGTCCCGTCCAGAAAGTAGGACCCATCCATCACTCTGGGATCACAATGGGGGCTCGGGAACACCCCTATATACCTTTCTGATCCCTATCCAAGTCTTATATCAATATAGATATGAATCAATCTGTATGTTTGATCATCAAAAATCTGCTCTGTCACGGTGACCGGAGATAAATATTCAAATTAGTGTAGAAGGGGTTATGAACTCTCTCCTACCGAACCAATATTATAAAATAAGCGCATCCTTGATTTCGTGAATCAATATCATAAGAATGAGCACATCCTCGATGCCACCAGTCCACTGAAAATAGTAGTAATAAAGGTAGTTCGAACCCTCATTCAGAAAATCAGTGTAAAATAGTTTGGGTTACAACCCAACTTTCTCAAATCAATGCCAAGAACCAATGTATGCACTGGGGTCGACTATCTCCATGAGAAAACAAGGATCAAATGCAATACATGCCATCACCAACACCCAAAAAACCCTCACAATCACATACAATAATGACGCCACAAGCACCTTACCCTCTAGAGCATGAAAACAGGGCTGACAAACGCAACCGACCTCTAATCAAGGCCTAAAGCTCAGATCTACTCCCCTAACTCAACCAAAAGGCCCAAAAGGGAGATCAAGCCTAATTAGGTAACAAAGATAAGGACATGAGGAACAGATGCTCAGCTAGTCAATCAATACCTCTAGATCCAACTGGGAATACAACCTAGAGAATGCAAATACAACTAGCTCCGTCAAACGACAAAAAGAAAGCATAGGAAATTCTAGCTCTAAATCCAGAAATGGGATCCAACAATTCACAGGCCTAACTGGGTGAAAACTACTACACTAAGGCTTTAAAATAGGTGCTACAATAGAGAAGGACACTAAGTTTCAAAAACTCCCACCAACAATGGCTACATCAATGAAGGTTCATCGCAAAATCAATTCTAAGGAGAAAATCCACCAACCACCATAAACTTTGAATAAGACACCTAAACTAGGCTAATCAAGGCAAAACTAAGGCATAATCAATAATCTTACCAACTAGGCTAGAAGTCTCATAAAGGCAACCTAGCCTAAGGCTTATACCGGAACAGAAAAAAATAAACTAGGATTTGAGTCTAACCGTCATATACAATCCAAACAACAAGCAATTTATATTATACACTGCCTCATAAAGCTCAATCAAAAAAAGGGAGACCAGAGTCTACCTTGAAGTCGAACGTACACGCTCCAAGTCCACTTTTCAATAACTTTTCACTCCAAAAACAACTCCAATTGCCTCCACACTATTAAAATATTGATCATCTCGTCAATACGAATGTTTTGACACTAAAATCATATTTTTTGGAGATGGGTCAATTTCAGGGTCCAAAATGGAAAACGTGAGAACCACATTCGTAAATTCCAAAATTGACCCCAAAAATTGGTCCTATGCAGCATCTCAAGTTCATGTAATAATTTACAACACAAGACGGGGTCAAGAGATGTCAAGAAATAATCATGCAAGAAGAATTTCTGAATTTTTTAGCTACACATAAAAAGGAGATAGGTGCTTTGAACATCGTTTTACTAGAAACGAAGCCTCTTTAGACAAAACTAATCACACCACAATGTTCCTTGTGGAATAACCCAATATTTGTACTCTTGAATCAAAGAAAACGGACCTAAAATGATCAAGAAATAATTTTTTGAAATTCACCACAATTCCATTGCGAAATTGGCAATAGACAGCAGCTTAAGTCACGAAATTAACTCAATCGGAGAGTAACCAGCTGTTCCCAAGCATCCAATTCATAGTCACAAACTTCCCAAACACACTGGGCTTCGAATCACCCAAAATAGAGCTCTAGAACTCAAGTTATGAGGTTTTGAAGTTGGAGAAGAAGACCAAAAATGGGTTTGGTCTTATTTAAAGATCCACCCAGATTGCTCATCACGATCGCAGAGCGCTAGTGTCACGGTCGCTTGAGATTGCGACCCATACGCGAAAAGACCATCGCGATCATGGAGGGAGCCTCGCAATCGCGTAGGCCTGGCCAGCCAAGCATCACGAACGCGACCTCTCAGGCTCGCGATTGCGAAGGCATTTTTTGTCTTGCACTAGATTTTGCTGCAACACAAATTTTTCTAGATTTTTTAAGAATATTGACCAAAGTCAATCTTAGGCTAAAGCTTAAAGGCTAAAACACTTGTGTCTCAAACTCACACCGAAAGGCTCGATGCTCGTGCCGACCATGCTACTAGCCTAAAAATGACCATTCTAGAGCTAATGGAATTGTCAGAATTTCATTCTGAGATTGTTTTCCTAGAGTTTTGACCGAAGTCAACTTTTTAAGTTATAAAAGTTCCAAAACAGAAAAATGGGCCTAAAACCCAAATGAACGACCAGACGATCGAACAGTCAGTGCCAACAAGTCATAAATCACTTGGGGTCTCTACAGGAAAGATCTAAAAGCTGAAAAGGTCGAAAGATGAAAGAGATGACCTGAAGAGTCATTACATTTAGCAATAGTTTCTTGAGTTTTGAATGTGTAATTTCTTCGTTTATTGAGTTATATAAAATTAATCATCAAGATTATTATTGTTTTTACACTTCGAATTCTTGAGATTGTTGTTCATAGTTTCATTCACATGAACCCTAGTTTAGTTGATGATCTTTATATTAACATGTATTTATTTTAAGTTGATGAGAATGGTTTTCATGCATTAAACGAAGTATGAATTAAATTGAGAATATGCATATTTATTGAGTTTTGAAAGAGCATGAGCGTTGAACTTAAATGAGTTTGAGAAGTCTCTTAATTATTATTTTGAGCATGAGTTTGAGAAGTCTCTTATTATTTTGAACATGAGTTTGAGAAGTCTCTTATTATTTTGAGCATGAGTATTTTGAGTATAAACGGGTTGAGCATTATTATATTAAAATATCCATTTTGAGATTTTCGTGGGCCTGTTTGAGGTAGTCATGGGCCTGTCTCGATTCCTATTTCAAAGCCAGTTTTAGAGGTTTCATAGACTAGTCATAGAAAGAGTTTATTCAGTTATTTTTAGAGTTCATGGTTTCAAAACATTGAGTTATATTCTATACATATTTGAGTATTGAGATTTTATTTCGAGAAGTTAAGTTTGTATATACTATTTGCGCCCATCTGAAACCTTTTCCTGAGTGAAGCCCTCCATTGAATGAGTTAGCCAGGCCAAGTGGTTTGCTTGGGACCAGCAGTTTTCTCCGAGTACCAGCTATGCCTAAGGTGTAGCCTCAGGGCGTGACATATTTTTAATAATTTTAATTGAAAAAATCGACCTTTAGAGGTCGGTATATTAACTATATATATTTATTTAAAATATACTGACATCTCGAAGTCGGTATAATAAAAAGTCTTTTTTTTAAAAAAAGAATATTAACTTCACAAATGAGCAGAGTGAAGTAATACACCGAACCCTAGCCGCTTCTTCTTCTCTCTATCTTTTTTCCCTTCAATTTTCTTCAACTTTGTTGTTTTCTCTTCACTTTTTACCCTCATTGTTGAGAGAACCCAAAGCTTTTCAAAAATTTGCAGAACATGAGCAGTCTTTTTATCAGAGGAAAAAAAGATGTTATCGTCTTCACCTAAGATTCCACGATTTTAAGTGGTTTGGTCAACATCCAATCCCAGATGCTCAAGATCCAAACGGAGGTAGAGTTGAGTTGACAAAGTGGTTTGGTAAACATCTTGTTTAGCTGGTGATTTTCCTCTGTAATCCAACACTTGGAGATTCTTATCAATTCAGTGAAAGAAAGTTTTACTGCATCGAGGTTCCTTCTCACCTTTTTATTCTTTTGTTTTAGTTATTTTCATGGCTAGTATAAGTCCCTGTCCATATTGTGTTTGATTTATATAGTTTTAATGTTTAAAGATTCATTCTTGAATTGCAATTCTTATTTTGTTTTGTATATTTGGGTCTCATCACGTGAAATCTTTTCTTTTATTGATCCATTATGTGCTCCAGTAAGAAAAGTTGATTATGAGTAAAAATTTTAGTTATATAAATTTGAAGGATAACAGTGAAAAATAGACTATGACTAATTAAAGAAGCTTAGGTTTTCCTTTAAATGCTATTTTATGTTTAAATGATATTATAGAGAATGAGCATGTATATGTTTCTGTAGGTTTTCCTTTCTCTTTTTGTTGTTTGGAATTTTATAGGTAATTGGTATAATTTTATATGGTTGTGCTATAATTCCAGCAGAGGTGTATTCTTTTTTCTTAAGATTATAGACCTAATATTGTTGGATGTATGTGTGTATGGACATTTGGGTTGCCTGTGAGCTAGAATATCTGAAAAGACTTGATTTTTAACTTCATTGTGTACTTGAGTTGAAAGTATTTAGTTGAATTTTGAATTTTTTTATCTCTCTATCTTGAATGTTCTTTCTAAAATTTAGTTTCTAAATTACACTCCCCTCATGTAAACTTCTTGTAAGATCGATTTGTATCTATCTAATGTTGACACTTAGCTTTATTTGGTGATAATATGTTTTGTTAAGCATAAGTGTCAACACTATATAAACACAAATCGATCTTACAAGAAGTTTACATGAGGGGAGTGTAATTTGGAATCTAAATTTTAGAAAGAACATTCAGGATAGAGAGATTAAAAAAATTCAAAATTTAATTGAATGCTTTCGACTCAAGAACACAATGAAGTTAAAAATCAAGTCTTTTCAGATATTCTAGCTCACAGGCAACCCAAATGTCCATACACACATACATCTAACAATATTAGGTCTATAACCGAAAGAAAAAAGAATACACCTCTGCTGGAATTATAGCACAACCATATAAAATTATACCAATTACCTATAAAATTCCAAAAAAAAAAGGAATGGAAAACCTACAGAAACATATACATGCTCATTCTCTATAATATCATTTAAACATAAAAAAGCATTTAAAGGAAAACCTAAGCTTGTTTAATTAGTCATAGTCTATTTTTCACTGTTATCCTTCAAATTTATATGCCTAAAATTTTTACTCATAATCAACTTTTCTTACTGGAGCACATAATAGATCAATAAAAGAAAAGATTTCACGTGATGAGACCCAAATATACAAAACAAAATAAGAATTGCAATTCAAGAATGAATCTTTAAACATTAAAACTATATAAATCAAACACAATATGGACAGGGACTTATACTAGCCATGAAAATAACTAAAACAAATGAATAAAAAGGTGAGAAGTAACCTTGATGCAGTAAAACTTTCTTTCACTGAATTGATAAGAATCTCCAAGTGTTGAATTACAGAGGAAAATCACCAGCTAAACAAGATGTTTACCAAACCACTTCGTCAACTCGGCTCTACCTCCGTTTGGATGTTGACCAAACCACTTAAAATTGTCGAATCTTAGGTGAAGATGAGAACATCCTTTTTCCCTCCGATAAAAAGACTGCTTATGTTCTGCGAATTTGTGAAGAGCTTTGGGTTCTCTCAACAATGGGGAAAAAAGTGAAGAGAACAAAGAAGTCTAAAAAAATTGAAGGGGAAACAAGATAGAAAGAAGAAGTGGCTAGGGTTCGGTTTATTACTTCACTCTATGCATTTGTGAAGTCGATATTCTTTTTTAAAAAAAACTTTTAATATATTGACTCAGGATGTCAGTATATTTTTTAAATATATATATATATATATATATATATATATATATATATATATATATATATATATATATTCAATATACCGACCTTTTTAGATCGGTTTTGTCAATTAAAATTATTAAAAATATTTAATAAATACTGACATTGAGAAGTCGATATTATTTAACGAAAAAAATCATTTAAATATATTGACCTCTTGAGGTCGATATATATATATATATATATATATATATATATATTTATTAACTGAGGTTTATTAATATAAATTTAATATGTAAATCCCCAAATATATATAGTAATAGATATGTATTATCTCATAATTTCAATGTATTTAATACCTGAATTGATTGGTGTTTCTTTAATTAATAACGTAATTCATACCCGGATCATTAATATACATGACTTCATTTGTTACATATTAAAATCATTTAAATATATTGACCTCTTGAGGTCGATATATATATATATATATATATATTTATTAACTGAGGTTTATTAATATAAATTTAATATGTAAATCCCCAAATATATATAGTAATAGATATGTATTATCTCATAATTTCAATGTATTTAATACCTGAATTGATTGGTGTTTCTTTAATTAATAACGTAATTCATACCCGGATCATTAATATACATGACTTCATTTGTTACACAACTCGACATGTATATATAAGCTCCTACAATCAACGTATTCCATACATTTTCGATGGATTATCATCAACCTTTTGCCTATGACTATACGAAAGATCCATTTAAGTTCGTACATACAAACTTTGATACAACTTGACATATATCAGCAAATGAGATAAATGTTTTTGATGTATTATTGATAGAGTGTGTGTGCGCGTGCGTGTGTGGGTGTGAATTATCAGTGTTCTGTTGTCTATATCAGTAAACAAGATATGACATTCAAGCTTATACGATAATTAATTTTTTGTGACATTTCCATGAGTATTACCTCATATTTACTCAGATAGATTATTGATGTTTCTTGTCTATTCCATGAATTTCAATATTTTTATAAGACTATACAAAGTTATCACACTTTTAAATAAATCAATTGTAAGAGTAAAATGAAAAACTGTGTTATACACAATAGGAAAATAATGATTAATAGAAATATTTTTTAAAAACTAATCTCCTGATGTCGATTTTATTAAAAATAATAAAATAAAATAAAATATACCGACCTTCGAAGTTTGGTATCACATTAAATTTTGATATAAATAAAATTTATCACGTTAATTTGAATAATATCGACTTTCAGATTTTTGGTATATTATATTACTTTATTTTTATTTTACATAAAACCGTCTTTCGGAGGACGATTTATTTAAAGTTAATTGAAAATATTGTTTTATTAGTTTTTGGTATTTTTAATTTTGATAAGATTAAATTTTATTCTTAAGTATTACCGACAATTGGAGGTCGGTTTTTATAAAAGTAATTAATTAAAAATAAAAATATCAACTTCTCGTAGTCACAATATAAATATTTTAGTGAAAATTAATTTGATAACATAAAGTTTTATTTCATCGACTTTTGAAAGTTAGTTATTTTGTTTTTTATTTTACAAGTAATCTCCCTCCAGAGGAAGATTTAATTAAAATTATTAAAAATAAATATTTTTTTGTTTTTTATATTTAATTGAGATAAAATAAAATATTAATATTTATTTATTAATTCAATACCGACTGAGATTAGTTTTTTTTGTATTTATTTTTTTTGAGAAAATATCCAACTTTCGGAGGTCGATATGTGGTTTTTCCACTTTTTGGCATAAAAACCGACTTTCAAAAGTTGATTTTTTAAAATGTTTTTTTAATATTTATTTTTTTCAAACAATATCAATTTTTGAAAGTCAGAAATTACTGATTTCCATTGGAGGTTGATAATTTTGAGGTCGATATTCACATTTTTTTAGTAGCGTAGAAAAGAGAGGGGGCCTCCATGGCTTTGAGCAATTAAAAGTGGCAATTGTAGTGAAAACTTTGGAGGATGTGGGATGGGATTCTACTTAGTTCTCTATTGTTTCATTGTGATAGTCCTCTTTGGATTAGTTTGTGTGCATTTTTAATTTTTTTATTAGATACATGTTATCTTCTGCTAGGATTATCAAAAGATTTTAAAGCATATTGAACATAACTGAATCAATTTTTTCACCATTAAGTACACTAATTTTGTATGACTATATGTTGGATTTATATTAAAACTTAATATTTTGAAATCGTGGGAAGTACAGAGATATTTCAATGAATATAAAGATTCCCTAATCTAAGTGAGCTATTGAGGATTCCCTAGATTTTTCCTTCTTATATGGAGCTTCTTTGGTGCAACGAAGATATGAAGAGAGTATAATTTCACAATTTTGAAACTGGAACAAATAAAATAATAGATATTTATTTTGAATGACATAACATTATTCTAAGCATGTTTTGATAATGACAAAGTGAATCAGGTTCACTAGTTGGATGATGAATTATGGAAGACGAGGGAACTGCACAAATTCTTATTAAAAATCAAGACTTCAAAATAAGGAAAAGCAGTGCAATAAAACTTCTATAAGAAAAAGTAATCAGCTGGACACTTACTTTTCTTGTAAGACTCAACTAGGTCTTCATACAAGTACTATAAAAAGAAAAAGTCATTCACGAAGAGTAGCAACTTTTGCGATCATAAATCGGGAATTTCTCAGTCAAGAGTAAAGCAGTGTTTACGGAGCAAAAATAGCAAAAGAGAAAAAAGCTAGACTTAGATTTTCTTTCTAAAGGCTAGGTTTGAAATAGTTCTACTTAGGATTGATTGTTGAAAGAAGATTGTTCTAAGTGTGGAAGTGAGGTGTGAGAAACTGTAACAAGAAGTGAGTTTAACTTTTTGGAGAGTAGAGATAGTGATTATAGTTATTCGTTAGTATTGAAGTACTAGAGTTAGTCCCTTTGATTATTGAGTTATAATCTAAAATCTCTCTTTGAATTTAGTGAAGGTCCTTGATCAAGGAGGGTGTCCATGATAAATCAATGTCTGCTTCTATTGCATGGTCACTTTTGATAATAGTGCTAAAACCTGGATCTTGTATTTGTTAGGTGGTATAGATTTCTTCAATTGGTATCAGAGAAGATCATTTCACTCAAATATTCAAATCTTGAAATGGATCTATGGCTGCACCACCTACAGCACAAGAAGAAACGTCACATAAAAAACCCCCATAGTTTAATGAAAAGTACTATGGATTGTGGAAAACATGATGATTGATCACCTGATAGGTGAGAATCTTGATATTTGGAGTGTTATTCTAGATGGACCTTCCATTCCAATGAAGACTGGAGCAGATGGAACAACGCGAGTGACAAAGGACAAAAAAGAATGGTATGTTGAGGACAAACTGGCTATTCAAAACAATGCAAAGGCAAAGAAGATTTTAATTTGCGGAATAGGCCCAGATGAGTATAATAGAATTTCAGCCTGTCAAGATGCAAAGATAATATGAGAAACCTTACTAACTGCTCAGGAGGGAACAATCCAAGTCAAAAAGTCTAAGATCAACAATTTGAATCGACAGTATGAACTGTTTAGAATGATGAAAAGTGAAACAATTCAAAATATGCATATTAGGTTCACTGCTAAAATTAATGAAATTTACTCCCTGGGAGAAGTAATTCCAACTGGGAAGCTACCAGACAACTTTTGAGTGTCCTACCTAAATTATGAGAAAGCAAAGTAGAAGCAATCACTGAAGCACGTGATCTAAATACCATAACGATGGATGAGTTCATTGGAAATCTAATGACCTATGAACTTAAGAATAATCAAGAGAAGGAAATAGGAGGAAAGATAAAAGAGAAGAACCTGGTCCTCAAAGCAACTGAAAAGATCACTTCGAGGATGAGAACATTGCATTAATGATGAAAGTGTTTCAAATGATACTGAAAAGGGGATAGGCAAATCTGTAATGACCCTCTAGGTCATTTTTGAAATAAAGATTCATTTCATTATTTAGAGTATTCCTGTAGCCATCCCAAGTCATTTATGACTTGTGGCACTGACTGTTCGATCGCTTGGTAGTTCATTTGGATTTTAGGCATGTTTCCTTATTTTGAAGCCTTATAACTTGAAATGTTGACTCTGGTCATAACTTTAGGTAAACGAACTCGAAATAGGATTATGATAGTTCCATCAACTCCAAAATGGCCAAATTAGGCAGTAGCATGGTCGAAATGAGTATCGAGGCAATCGATACAAGTTTGGGGCCATTTGGCATTTAAGCCTTGAAAACTGGTCAATAGTTGATTTTGGTCAACATTCTTGGAAAATGTGCCTGAATGGAAATTTTGAGAGTACGGTTAGCTCCAAAATGTCTAGTTTGGTCTAGGACGATCTTTCGTGCATGTCTCAAGGCTTCTAGTCTCATTTTGATTCCTTTTGTGGATTTTGTCTTAAAATGGTGCTTGGACATGGGACCTACTTTTTGTCGAGATGACCTTTATTGGGAATTTTGACTGCACCGTTGAGTTTGTAATATCGAATTTAGTAGGGTAGCATAGTTTTTTTATTTGCACGGGGTTTGAACGAATCCCAAGAACCCCATCGAAGACTTTAAAATGGGAAAGATATGCTGGTGCGTTGGTGCACCATATCTGGTGCACCCCCACCTCTATAAAGGTGGCCATTTTCAGCACTTGGTTTCATCTTCATATGACAATTTCTTCTTTATTTTGAGCTCAAATTGAGTGATTCAAAAGCCCATTCGAGTGAAATTTTGAGGAGAATACCTTGGTAGTGTCAAAATTGATCATGGGTGCTCCATTCGAGGTAAATTTTGAGTTTTTGCTGCTGGTTCAGATGGTTTATAAGCTGATCTTTTTTGAAACTTGGGAAGTTGATTTCTAGGGCATTTCAGATTCAAATTGAGTGGTTCTTGGGTTTCAATTATGGGATTTTTTGCGAGAAACGCGTTGGTAGGATCAAAAAGTGACTTAAGAGCTTCGTTGGGGCTGAGTTTTTCAATTCTAGTTGTTGCAGTGCCCATTTTTGGATTGAAATTTTAGGATTTTTAGAAAATTATATTTTGGTCAATATAGGTACGAATTGGGTGATTCAAAGCTCTAAGTTGTGGGATTTTTTGTAAGGATCGCTGTGGTGGGGTTGGTTTCAACTGTAGGACCTTCATTTGAGGTAATTTCTCTCTTTTAGCTTCCGTCCATGTTTTACTAGTGATCAAAATATGATTTTTGTGCATGTGTGTGCTTGTGCTGTATTGAGTACCAAATTATGCTCCCTTTTGAATGTAACATTCCTCAAAACGCCCATAAGTACCTTAAGAATGCCTTGGGAATAGTCCACTTGCACAACGTATTAACCTTATTCTTTTTGGTAAATTCGAGTCTGGAATGACGATCAGGGGGTCAAAACCTGTGAGAAAATGGTATCGGTGGATTTTTAGGACTCGTGTATCAAAAAATGAACTTTGTCAAAAATTGCTCAAAACAGTGAGGTGCGTGGCAGCTCCGCGTCGCCCACTTGTTCCCGCTCAATGAATTTTTTTCCCCAGTCAAAATCTGGCTAACATCTCATTCGCTAAAAATTGGCCTATTCGAAAGCAGCTCTGCATTGCAGACCTGGGAGATATTTTTCGCCCGAATTCAGTTTTTAAGTAAGGAAACTTTAGACTTTTTCCTAGTTGTTAGTTAATGAACCTGGATGTTTTTAGGAGCTAATTCTACTCTATAAACTACCCTAAACCTTAATTTCATTCATTTTTCTACTATTCACCTACTCAAATATTTTTTTCTCTACAAGAGGCTCTCAAAGACTCCATTGAACACTTCCAAGAAATTAACTCAAGCTCTCTATTAAAACTATCAAAACCTTCTAAATTCTTTTGTCTTCTCACTCAAGATATGTGGAGATTGATTCATGGGTTCTTTTCACTCATGAAGTCCCAAAGATTTCTCAAGTTTTTATTCAATTTACAATTGATTATGAACACCAGTCTTGATGAATTGAATTGGGCTAATTTTATTTCATTTTTAAATGTTATCAATGATCTTTATATGCATGTTCTCATATGAATTGCATGATTTCAAGTTGATTTATAGATTCCAATACATATAGATATATTTTCAATCTATGTTTATGAATTTAAGATGAGTTTATGAGTTGATCATGAGTTAAATGATTTTCAATGAAAGTTTTATGTGAGTTAAAGTTGAGATTCATGATTCTAAATTTAAAGTTATGATGATGATCAGAGTTAAGATTAAAAGATGTTTTATAGATGGTGATAAGGACAATTCTCTCTGAAGTTATGGATTCTTATGAATCACCAAGTAGAGGAGCTATTCCTAATATGTTGTACAAATGGATTGACAGGCAGTTACTATCTTTTCCTACTATGTTATGATCATGTTTATGAGTTTCCATTGGGATATTGACTAAACACCAAGAGGACTTCTAGGTGGGGTTCGATCTGGTAACGCCGTTAGTTACCTAGAGAAATCCTAGTAGCAACCTAATGAACCAAACTATGTTGCCCACGTAGGTTGCCTTCATGGCCTAGCTAGTGGATCCACATATAGCATAGTTGATTTAAGTTATTTTTGGAGTATGCCTTAGCAAGGTGGCCTCCCTTGTTTCGATGCAGGAGTCATCGGCCCGTCTCAATGCAGGAGTCATCAGATTTTATGTAATAGCTTGCATGGTCTTAGTTGTCAATTAATGGTCCTATCCCACACAAGTTGAAGTGGAAGTTATGAGATGTCAAGTTATGAGTTTATGATAAAGTTTTATGATATGCATTGACCAAGAGTTTCTTATGATTTAAATTGTGTTTAAACTATACTCATGTTCATTATGATTGGTCATGCATCCTATGGCATATTGATTACATTGTTTACTTGTTCATTATGATTGGTCATGCATCCTATGGCATATTGATTACATTATTTACTTGTTCATGCACACCTCACATACTTAGTATATTCAAATGAACTAACACATATTTTGCCTATATTATCTCATAATGTAGAGACAGGCGACACTCACGATCACCCCACTCATGGTTAGAGATTTGCTTTAGATTTCAAAGAAGTTGGTGAGTTCTCATTCTACTAAGGACAAGACTTTTATTCATGTTACTATTATTTACACTTTCTTCTATTGTTAGGGTGAGATAGGATCTTGTCCTAACCCTCCGTCACTGATTAGACTAGAGGCATGTTTAGACGATAGTATGGTGTAGTCTGGTTGGACGTTTATAGAGTTGATCTCCATTAGTCCCATTCCCCACTTAATGATTACTTCTGCTCATATTTATGTTGTTCTTTACCTTATGTATTTGATGTATGCTAAGATGTCTTATGGTTGGGGTCCCTCGCATCTCGATCGCCGTGTTATGACTAAGCCCTTGGTCGGGTCGCGACAAACTTGGTATCAGAGCACAAGGTTTAAGTGTTTTAGGGAGTCCAATATTCTACATCATGTAGAGTCTTATTCATTAGTGTGAAGTGCGCCACATCTATGAATAGGAGGCTATGAGACATTTTAAGAATTCTCACTTCTTTCATAATCCATGTCAGTGATAAAGCGTACTCTAGGTCTTTTCTCCCTAACGATTGTTCTTTGTGATTTTCAGAAGATGCCTCCAAGAAGAGATCAAATCCAAAAAAGGATTGATACTAATAAGGGTTTCATAAGGCCAAGTATTTCACCATGGAGTAATCCCGTGTTGTTTGTTATAAAGAAGGATGGATCACTTTGCATGTGTATAGATTACCGACAATTGAATAAGGTCACAATAAAGAGTAAGTATCCCATTCTAAGAATAAATGATTTATTTGATTAACTCCAAGGTGCAAGTCACTTCTCTAAGATTGACCTCCGGTCCGGTTATCATCAATTGAGGATGAGGGAGTTTGGCGTTCCCAAAACGGCTTTTCAAATGAGGTACGGACATTTAGATTTTTTGGTTATGTCATTTGGGTTGACTATTGATCCCGCTATACTTATGGACTTGATGAATCAAATTTTTAAAATGTACCTAGTTATTTTTATGGTGGAATTTGCTTTGAAATTGAGGAGACACTATCTCTATGGTGTCTATGTAGATGTTTTCACCGATTACAAGAGTCTGTAATATATGTCTAGCCAAACGGATTTGAACCTTAGGCAAAGAAGGTGGCTTAAACCCTTAAAGGACTATGATATGAGGGTGATGTAGCATCCGAGTAAATCAAAAATTGTTGCCTATGCTCTCAGTCGGTTACCTATGAATAATGTGGCTCATGTGGAAGATGACGAGAAGGAGTTATTTAAAGATGTTGACCAATTGGCCTGTTTGAGGGTAAGATTGAGTGAATTTAATGAGGGTGGTGTTCTTCTTTGAAATAGTTTGGAATTATGATTGGTAGCACATGAGAAATTAGTGGTTGATGAGAAGATCGAGGTTCTCTCACAAGAGGGAGATGGAATATTTCATTACCAAAGTTGGTTGTGTGTTCCAAATGTTGATTGCCTAAGACAAATAATATTGAGTAAAGCTCGTATATCTCGATGGATGAGTTAGGGAAGATTGAAGGAAAAGTAGGTGTTCCGTATTGTGATAATTGTGGTATGCTTGATCCATTTAAGGTTATAGACATAGAGGAAGAGCTAGACGAGACCTTGTTGTGTGCAATAGGTACATAAGAGTATATTGGTGTGACCTTTGGTAGGAGTTAATACCAATGAGGATATAGAGATGTTAAGATAGACATGAAAATAGTTAAGTGATGTTGACTTCAAGGGAGCCATAAAGTGGTCAGAATGATAGGCTTGAATGTGTGGTTGTAGCTATGTGAGTGATTGTAGTAGGATATTGATGACTTCTTGATTAAGTGTTTCAAGAGAGTTGATATTAAATAAGCCCTATAATTTCCAATACTTGATTTATCCGGGTTCCACCAAGATGTATCGTGATTTGAGAGAAGTGTATTGGTGGAATGGAATGAAGAAGGACATAACAGAGTTTGTAGCTACGTGTCCAAATAGCCAATAAGTTAAAGTTGAGCATCAAAGATCGGGAGGTCTAGCCCAAGATATTGAAATTCCTACATGAAAATAGGAAGATGTAAATATAGATTTTGTAATGGGTTTGCCTCGTACTAAGAAGCAACATGATTCCCTTTGGGTTGTTATAGATCAGATGACCAATTCGGCTCATTTTCTACCGGTAAAGACTTTCTATGGTGCCGAATATTATGCTAAGTTGTATGTACGTGAGTTGGTAAGACTTCATGGTGTGACTTGTCCATCATATCGGATCCATTACACAATTCACTTCATACTTTTGTAGGTCATTTAAAAAGGGTCTCGATACAAAGGTTAAGTGAAGTACCACTTTTCACCCTCAAACCGATGGGCCAAAAAAATGATCCAAACTTTAGAGGATATGCTAAGGGCGTGTGTTATTGATTTTAAAGGAATTTGGGATGAACATTTTCCATTGATTGAATTTGCCCATAATATAGATCCCCGGTGGGATGGTTTGAAGTTGGTGAGATAACCTTGATTGGTCCAGATTTGGTTACCGATGGTATGGAGAAGGTAAGACTCATACGGTAGAGGTTGAAGATTTCTCAAAGTTGTCAAAAGTCCTATTTCGATGATAGGAAAAGAGAGCTTGAATTTGAAGTAGATGATTGGGTCTATTTGAAGGTTTCACCCATGAAGGGTGTAATGCGTTTTGGCAAGAAAGGGAAATTGAGTCCTAGATATGTTGGACCTTACAAGGTATTGAGACGTGTTGGCAAAGTGGCTTATGAGTTAGATTTACCATTTGAGTTAGCTAAGGTTCACCAGGTATTTCATGTGTCTATATTGAGGAGGTTTGTAGGTGATCCAAACTCCATTGTGCCATTGAAAGATTTAAGTGTTGAGGAAAATTTGACTTATGAAGAAGTTCTTGTAGAAATCTTAGACCGGTAAGTTAAGAAGTTAAGAAACAAAAAAGTTATGTCTGTCAAAGTGTTATGGAGGAATCAACAAGTAGAAAGTGCTGCTTGGGAGGCGGAGGCGTATATGATAAAACGATACCCGTACCTCTTTCTCTCTACTCAATCCTAAAGTAGTAAGTTGTTCTTATTCGAGACAAATTGAACTCTTACGTATTCAGTTCATCCTATGTAATTCATATGCATGCATGTTCATGAAAGAGTTGATTTTAAAGCCATGATTTTACGTTAAGTTGAAGTTTACATATTCTATGCATTTTCAAAGTGTCCTCATGTACATGTTGGGTTGCTAGTTCTCTTTCCCATGTCCTTCCTATATTAGTTGAATCTCATTCGAGGACGAATGTTCCTAAGGGGGAGATATTGTAACATTCCTCAAAATGTTCATAAGTGCCTTAGAATACTTTGGGAATAGGCCACTCGTGTAACACATTATCCTTATTCTTTTTTACAAATTCGAGTCCAGAATGTCGATCAGATGGTCAAAACCTGTGGAAAAATGATCTAGGTAGTTTTTTAGGACTCGGTATCAAAAGATGAATTTTGTAAAAAATTGCGCAAAATAGTGAGGTGCGCGGCAGATTTGCATCGCCCACTTGTTTCCATTCAGTGTAACTTTTTTTTCCGAGTCAAAATCGAGCAAAAATCTCATTCTCTAAAAATTGGCCTATTCGAAAGCAGCTCTGCATTGCGGACCTGGGAGATGTTTTTCGCCCGAATTCAGTTTTTAAGTAAGGGAACTTTAAACTTTTCCCTAGTTGTTAGTTAATGAACCTGAATGTTTTTAGGAGCTAATTCTACTCTATAAACTACCATAAACCCTTAATTCCATTTATTTTTCTACTATTCACCTACTAAAATATTTCTTTCTCTACAAGAGGCTCTCAAGGACTCCATTGAAGACTTTTAAGAAATTCACTCAAGCTCATCATCAAAACTCTCAAATTCTTCCAAATTCTTTTGTCTTCTCACTCAAGTTTTATGGGGATTGATTCATGGTCTCTTTTCACCCTTGAAGTCCCAAAGATTTCTCAAGTTTTATTCAATTAACAATTGATTATGAACCCTAGTTTTGATGAATTACATTGGGCTGATTTGATTTGATTTTTAAATATTATCAATGATTTTTATATGCATGTTCTCATATGAATTGCATGATTTCAGGTTTATTTATAGATGCCCATGCATAAAGCTAAAGTTAAAGTTATGATGATGATCACAGTTAAGATTAAAAGATGTTTTAAACATGATGATAAAGATAATTCCCACTTAAGTTATGGATTTTTATGAATCACAAAGTAGATGAGCTATTCCTAATATGTTTTAAAGTTGGATTTATAGGCAATTACTATCTTTCCCTACTATGTTATGATCATGTTTATGAGTTTCCGTTAGGATATTAACTAAGTACCAAGAGGACTTCTAGGTGGGGTTTGGTCTGGTAACACAGTTAGTTACCCAAGGGAATCCTAGTAGCAACCTAAAGTCACAAACTACATTGCCCACGTAGGTTGCCTTCATGGCATAGCTAGTGGATTCACATATAGCATAGTTGATTTAAGTTATTTTTGGAGTATGCCTTAGCAAGGTAGCCTCCTTTATTTCGATGCATGAGTCATTGGCCTGTCTCGATGCAGGAGTTATCGAATTCTATGTAATAGCTCACATGGTCTTAGTTGTTGGTTAATGGTCCTATCCCACACAAGTTAAAGTTGAAGTTATGAGATGTCAAGTTATGAGTTTATGATAAAGTTTTATGATATGCATTGACCAAGAGTTTCTTATGATTTAAATTGCTTTTAAACTATACTCATGTTTATAATGATTGGTCACACATACTATGGCATATTAATTACGTTGTTTAGTTGTTCATACATACCTCACATACTTAGTCCATTTAAACGTACTAATGCATAATTTGCTTACATTGTCTCATAATGTAGGGACGGATGACACTCATGAACACCCACTCATGGTTAGAGATTTAATTTATATTTCAAAACATTTGGTGAGTCTTCATCCTACCGAGGAAATGACTTTTATTCATGTTATTATTGTTTACACTTTCTTCTATTGTTAGGGTGAGCTAGGAGTATGTCCTAAGCCCCGTCAAAGATTAGTCTAGAAGCATGTTTAGATGATATTATGGTGTAGTCCGGTTGGACGTTTATAAAGTTGATATCATTTAGTCCCATTCCCCACTTAATGATTACTTCTGCTCATATTTATGTTGTTCTTTACCTTATGTATGTTTTTTTTTGGGGGGGAGGAACAGACCCTACACGAGGCTCCCACCTCTCGTGCACAGTCAGGGGTTGAGCAACACCCCCAAGCCTTAACATAAATAAATAAAGTAAAAATACACAGAGGGGAACATAAACCTTACCTCCGATCCTATGTTGGTTCATAAGTCGGCTAACCTACTAAGGTTGGCTAACTCATTCCCATTACAAAATAAAGGCTAACTAAAACTAGAAAGCATTAAACCTATGGGAGGACTCCTCCCGGTACAAGTCGACTAAGTAAGCATAAATGAGGGAGACTCTCCCCTTTCATGAGAAAAAATAAGAAAGTAACCTACCCTAGTCCTGTTCAACTATGCGACTATTCACATAGTTAAACTAAAGCAGAACAAGTATACGAAACTTGTATCTCTCAGGGGATGAGAAAGTTCTATTCATCTTGCCCTTTCTAGTCTTGTCATACCAAGTAAGTCCAAATGGAGAGATGCATCAACTTTAATATCATGATTATAGCAGCTATGGAAGATGAAAAGTTTACCTTATGTATGTGATATATGCTAAGATGGATTATGGTTGGGGTCCCTCACATCCTGATCGTCTTATTACGATTAGGCCCTAGGTTGGGTCATGACATTGAAGCACAAGTTTGGCTGGCGTATAGGACCCTTGTATGGAGTTAGTTTTGTAATTTACTGAGAGGATCCTACATTTCTATTTTTGACTCCCAAATTAGTCTATCTCCAAATTCGATAATTTTAATGTCAAAAAGACTGTATTGACATTGTGATTCTATTGTTGATAGCATGACAACATTTGTTGGCCATTCTGAAGGGAAAAGCTCTTATTCTGCGAGTTGGAGCGCGCAGTCGGTCTATAGTTAGGCTATAATTTTTCCCTGTTTATACTGAGCATGTTTAGGCATTTGTTTACTGAATTATATGAGTTAAGAGGGGTTTAGGCCTTGAGCAAGCTAAATTCCTAGAATTCATGTCCTAGGCTTTATTTTTGGGGTATTTTGAACTGTTAAAACATGTCTTCTGTTATTATTGATCATCCATAACTTATTCTGTGTTGTGCATTTGGTTTCTGTCTTTGGAAGCATGTTTGCCCTTAGTCTAGGCTTAGACTAGTGTTGCCTTAGACTTATGCGATTTTGGTGTCGTTGGGCCTTAGAACTTTTCCGATGTCGTTTTGAATAGCTTAGATCCCTGTAAACCGATATAGTCGACTTAAGTCTGATAGTCTGAGCTTTAGCATTGTAGTAACATAGCTTTGGAACCTTACTTTCATAATGTCCTATTCTTCTATCGGTCCCGTATCATTTGATTCTTAGTTTCGAAAGTCTATTTGTCGATTCTGGTTGGATATGGTTCATGCTGCAGTGATTTATTGATGGTGCTCGAATTGGGGGTACTCCCCATGATGCTCGGTTGGCCACTGATCTTAGATCTGATCGATCTACCTCTATTTGTGGTTTAAAGTCCCCAAATTACTCTATCGAGTAGGGCTCAAGTCCTTGCCTAGGTATTATTGCCTCGGTTTAAGTCCCTGGCCTTACTCATACGTGGTTCAAGTCCACTGCCATTATCAGCCTTAGTTCAAGTCTATCGCCACTTACTAGCTTAGGTTCAAGTCCTTAGCTACCATTACCTTGGTTCAATTCCTTGGCCTCTCTTGCACGTGGTTCAAGTCCATAATTATCTATCACCTTGGTTCAATTCCTTAGTATCCCTTGCACGTGGTTCAAGTCCATAATTATCTATCACCTTGGTTCAAGTCCTTGGTTATTATCAAATCTCGGTTTAATTCGCTGATAAACTTATGATTATTCGGTTCAAGTCCTTAACTATGATTCACCTTTGGTTAATTCAAGCTTTCAGGATAGTTCGGTTCAAGTCCGCGGGAAGTTGTGGAATTTTTGGAACTTCATCAGATTATCTCATTCTACTTCAACTATCTTTTCTCTTGTCGTCTTATGAGATTCCATCCAGGTTGTTACTTTTAGACTTGCGCACGAAAGTTCCTGTCAGTTTTATAAGAGCCCGGTGGATTTAACTAGTTTCTCACTATCTCTTTATGTCTTGAGTACACTCGTGTACATACCTACCTTGATTTCTTATTTTTGTCTTTGGTTTTGGTTAGTTTCTTGCATTTCAATTTACTTTTGCTTTCCTTGCTCAGTCGGCCTATGATGCCTACTAGGTACCTATTGTTTTGGTACTCATACTACATGTTGCATCTATTTTCGTGATGCAGGTCCAATTACTAGCTATCAGTGTTGATTTCAAGCCAGTTGCAGTTGTGACCAGAGACAAAGGTGAGCGCATAGCGTTTTGATTTACTTGTCTCCTTTTATATATATATATATATATATTCTATCTTTTGCTCTTTGAGATAATCTTGTTTATGTGGTCCACTTTTGGAACTTGTACTCAATTTGTAGTATCTTTATACATATGACTTCCAGGTTCTAAGAGGGATCTTTTGGTTTGTTTATATTTTGATTTGCTTCCGTTGTTCATTTGTGTTCCTATTATTTCATTACTGTTTTTAGCTTAAATTATTGGTCTTCTACCCTGACATTCCATTACTCACAGTTCTGAGATATAGGTCATCTTGCCTACTGGAGGGTCATAGTAGGCGCCATCATGACCTAAAAAATTGGGTCGTGACAAGTTGGTATCACATCCCCAAGTTCACCGATCTGACTTGTATAGAGTTAACATCTAGTAGAGTTCTGTGGATCGATATGGAGACGTCCATGACTTATCTTAGGGAGGCTACAAGATGTCTTTAGGAACGTCTCTCTTTTTTAACATTGTGGTGCAGTGTATGTCTTATCGATTTCCAAAAATCTCACTTGTTCCACTTTTTTACAAGTTAGCTCACATGCGTGCTAAGGGTAGGGGCCGACCTTGAGGTCATGCCAGGGCTACAGCTCTAGCCTGAGATAGAGAGCAGACACCGGAGCCAAAGGTGGAGCCACTCATAGCTCTGATACATCATTAACCGATGGGGCCGAGAGCCAATTGCAGCTCTGGACTTACAGGAGATATTCGCCTAGATATTAGCTTCTATTGGGGGTATGTAATAGTCACTAGCTCCATCTGCTCCATCACAGCAGGACCAAACTGTGCTAGAGGCACCAGTTGTTCAGTAGTCACCAACACCTAATGCTCAACCTAATGATCAAGAGGGTTTCATGCCACTTCAGGAGCAGAAGATGCTCGGCGTGTTTCTTAGACTATCACCATCGAGGTTTTCTGGGGCTGTGGGTGAGGATGCCTATGAGTTTCTACTTACTTGCCGTGAGTGACTATAGACTTTAGGTCTAATGGAGTTTAGAGGAGCTGACTTCACTGCTTATCATCTAGACGGTCCTACTCGACAGTGGTGGCATTCATATTTAGAGACCAGGCCAGCTGGGTCTCTACCCGTGTCGTGGAGTGAGTTTTTAGAGGCCTTTTTTGTTCAGTTTATCCCCTAGAGCATCAAAAATCGGATTTAAGATTAGTTTTCGTGGTTAGAGTAGGGCTCTATGACCATATCGAAGTACGAGCCCAATTCCATGAGCTCTCCAGGATGCTACCATGATCTTACCTATGGAGCAGGAGAGAGTTCGGTGCTTCGTCAGAGGCCTATGATTCTAATTACGTATTAAGACTTAGTCTTTAGTCTCAATGGGCTGCTCATTTTTGGAATTGGTGGACTATGCCCACACACTTGAGCAACTCAGTCGTGAGGCTCAAGAGGGCAACGACAAAAGAGCTATGTAGGAGGATACCTGCATCTGCTTTATTTGATACAGGCTTTACCTATTCTTATATATTTGTATATTGTGCCCCTCGACTGAGTATGAGTCTAGAGCCCTTAGTTAATTCGTTACATGTTTTGACCCTGGTAGGTGATTCTTTAGTAGTGGATAAGGTCTTTAGATTCTGTATAGTGACTATTTAAGGGCAAGACACTAGGGTTGACCTTATTTTGCTTGATATGGTGGATTTTGACTTGATTCTGGGCAGGGACTAGTTATCCCCTAGTCACATGATCTTGGATTGCTATACCAGGACCGTTACCCTATCCATGCCCAGTATTCCATCAATAGTGTGGCAGGGCTCTTGTAGTCACACGCCAGTTGGGGAGATCTCTTTTGTTCGAGCTCAAAGGTTAGTGGTAGGTGGCTGTTTGGCAAACTTGGATTGTGTTAGAGATATGAGTAGGGAGGGCCCTACTGTTGATTCAGTACCTATAGTCCAAGAGTTTGTAGATGTATTTTCTGTCGACCTGCATGGCCTTCCTCTGGATCGTGATATTGACTTCGCCAATGATTTAGAGCTGGGTACTCATCCTATTTCCATCCTTCATACAGTATGTCCCCCACAGAGCTCAAGGAGATTAGTGTTTAGCTTCTGAATCTCTTGGATAAGGGATTCATCCAGCCTAGCGTATATCCTTGGGGTGCCCCAATCTTGTTTTTTAAGAAGAAACACGGTAATATGCAGATGTGTATTGATTACAAGTAGTTGAACAAGGTGACGGTGAAGAACCATTACCTCATGCCTTGGATTGACAACCTATTTGATTTGCTTTGGGGTGTCGTGGTATTTCTAAGATTGATTTGAGATCTGACTACCACCAATTGAGGATTAGGGTAGCAAACATCCTTAATACCGCATTTAGGACTCGTTACGACCACTATGAGTTCTTAGTGATGGCTTTAGGGTTGACTAATTCCCCTACCGCATTCATAGACTTCATGACTCAGGTATTCAAGCCATACTTCGACTCATTTGTCATAGTCTTCATTGATGACATTTTGGTATACTCGTGGAGCTGAGATGAGCACAAGTAGCATTTGAGGGTAGTGCTCCAAACTTAGAGAGATCAGCGGCTTTATGCCATGTTCTCAAAGTGCAAGTTTTGTCTTAAGTCTGTAGCATTCATGGGGCACGTGGTAAGTAACACCCCTTAAAACGTTATATGTGATATTTCAATTCTCGATAAAAATGATACTGCTTCTATATTTTATGTATAACTTTTCATAAAATAGTCCAAATTAGGTAATTCAAATTTTTGAATAATCCCAACGGCATTACCTATTTTATGTATACCTTTCTTTACTCATTCTCAAATATAGTTTTAGTTTTTAGTAGTGTAGAAATACTATTTTGGTGATTCTTATACTCCGGATAGTACACAAAATACTCCGGCGAGGAGAAAATGCTAGGGGTTTAAGAGTGGTTATTGAGTTCTTCAATTCGGAGTAAAGCTTCAAAATCCAGGTATGTAAGGCTATTCATAGCATTGGATTGAGTTCGTCCATGCGCCCAATAGTTAAATTCATCGTAATTGAGTTATAGTTGAGTTTTACCCTAATTCTTGAATTCTAAATGAGTTAATTCTTCTTCTATTGAGTTAGATATATTTATATATTGAGATTATTATTATTTTTATCTCTCATATTATTAGAATTATTATTCGTGGCTACTTTCCCATGAATCCTAATTAATTTGATGTTCATAAATATTTTTACACGTGTTTTGAGTAAAGATATTGACTTTTAATATTTATTGACATAAAGAGTGATTTGAATTAATACCATGCATTTTATTGATTTTGAAAGAGCAAAAGAATTGAATTTAAATGAATTTGAGTAAATGATATTTTGAGCAAGATGTTTTGACGAGATGTAAATAATGTTTTGAAGTGTAATGATTGATGAAAAGGTAATAAGATGAGTTTGATGTTTTTCAAATAAGACTAGATGATGATGTTAATATGAGCACATATTTTGGGAGTAGTATTAAGCACTGAGTTGGGTAAGAGTTTAATTTAATCAAATCCCAAAACTACGTAGCCAGCGTAAGATAGAGGCTATACCTCTTAAGTCTCCAAAAGAGGACTTTGATGATTGAATCCAAGATGATGATGTCATTTACCCTAGCAAGGTATTGGATAGATGTGGCAACGACATCGCTTCGTTGTATCATCACTAGCTCATAAGCGGTGGTTGTTGGTTAGAGAAACTATCAACTGAGTATGCATTGCTTATTATTATTTTTATTTTTAAACTTGCATTACATATTGATGTTGAGATGATGTTGAGATCTGAGCCGAGTCTTCCTGAGAGGAGTTTCTTTATATCTATCCTTACTTTCCTGCCATTTTACATATTCGTACATTCCATATACTGACGTCATTCGACCTGCATCATTTTATGATGCAGATACAGGTTTTAGACATTCTCAATAGGAGCATCGTTGAAGATCATTACTCTTCAGCTATTTGGTGAGTCCTTATATTCATAGGAAATCTTTATCCTTGTTGAGTATTATGTTTCTTTTGAGGTAGTCATGGACATATCATTGGCATCGTCTAATAGTGTTAGAGGCTTCATAGACCGAGTTTGATGATGTAATATGAGTAGTTATCCTTTGAAACTACTTCTTCTAAGGATTATTTCTTTTATTTGATGTTGATGATGGCTAGCCCATATAAGTATTCTTATTTTCACTTAATTCTTCCACTGATGAACGAATGAGTGATGAGACCATGTGGTTCTTTCTAAGGATAGAGATGGTTTCTCAGTGCCGGCCACGCCTAGGGTCCTCTCTCGGGGCATGACAAACTTGGTAGCAAAGTCCAAAGTTCAAGAGTCCTAGGGTATCTATGAAGCCGTGTCAGGTAGAGTCTTTCTTATGGGTGTGTCGTGCACCACACTTATAATCAAGAGTCTATAAGACATTTGGAATGGTTTCACTTCTTTCATAATCTGAGTTCGTGCGATAGAGTTTAACTTTATAAAACTTTCTTTCTAATTCGTGCGTGTATACGTTGTAGACCATGCCTCCTAAATGTCCAGCCAGTTAGAGGAATGCTGCCACCACTGAGGTTCTACAGTGAGAGATATCTCCACTAAGAACTAGGGGCCGACCTGCAAGGTCTACTAAGGTACCCCAAATACGTACTGTTCATACCATTCTTACTTCGGTGGTAGAATTTAGAGGAGCTATTTCCATGCTCACTCAACTGGTATTTTCCCAGATAGGTAACCATAGTTCACCAAATCCTAGCTTTAGCTCTCAAAAGTCATCTTCCATCACAAGGATTAGAGATTTTCTAAGGATGAACCCGCTAATCTTCATAGGGTCTAAAGTTGAGGAAGATCCTCAAAATTTCTTTGATGAGATGTGGAAAATCTTGAAAGTGATGCATACTACCGAGGTTGAAGGTGTTGAGTTGGTTTCATACCAGCTCAAGGATGTGAAAAATTTGTGGTATGAACAGTGGGAGCAGAGTCGCGGCGAGGATGCTAGACCTGCAATTTGGGATGAGTTTGAAAGTACTTTTCTTGACCATTTCTTTCCCCAAGAGCTATGGTAAGCAAAAGTTAAAGAGTTTGTGAACCTCAAGAAGGAGAGCATGACTATAAAGGAGTATAGTTTAAAGTTTATTCAATTTTCCAAATATGCCCCAGAAATGATTCCTTATATGAGGTCCAAAATGAGGAAGTTTGTCTCTGGCCTAGGCAAACATATAAAGAGAGAATGTAAGGCAATGCTAATGATTTCTGACATGAATTTTTCTAGATTGATGGTGTATGCTCAGCAGGTTGAGGATGACTAGAAAAAAGATCGAGAGGAACACTTAAGAAAGAAGGCTAAGTCTAATGGGCATAAGAACAAGTAGAAGCAAGGGAAGGGTAACAAGTCCTTCTTTCAGAAAGGGTCTTCTAATTATGCACCTTCTTCAACAAGTGCTTTTACACCTAATCAGAGGTTGTTGAGTCACCAGAACTTTCGAGCTCAGGGTTCTCAGACCCAACTAAGTATGGCTCAAGGTTCTAGAGGAAAGCCACCGTGTGCTAGATATGGGAAACTCAATTTGAGAGAGTGTCGTGTGCACACCAATGCTTGATACGGATGTGGAAAGACAGGTCACTTCCTAAATGAGTGTCCATCAGAGAGATAGGGAGATGGAAGTAATAGAGCTCAGTTTTCTTCTACAGCTCCACAAAATAGAGGTAATTAGAGAGATGCAGCTTCTAGGGAAGGTGGGGGAACAAACTATCTGTATGCTATGGGTAGTCTCTAAGACCAAGAGAATGCACCCAATATTGTTACTAGTATGCTCCGAGTCCTTTATTTTGATGTGTATGCATTAGTTGATCCAGGTGCTACATTATCTTTTGTGAATCCTTACTTGGCTAGTAAATTTGAGATCCCTCCTGAGTGTCTTCTTGAGACTTTTAGCGTGTATACTCCTATTGGTGAGTTTATCTTAGCTGAGAGGGTCTATAGAGATTGTACTGTGTCAATCTATCACAGGGATACCATGGATGACTTAGTTGAGTTGGACATGGTTGATTTTGATGTGATTCTTGGCATGGAATGACTTTATGCTTATTATGCCTCAGTTGATTGTAGGACCCAAATTTTCAAGTTTTAATTTCCAAATGAGCCTATGTTAGAGTGGAAAAGGAGTTCTTTGTGCCTAGGGGTAAATTTATTTCCTACCATAAGGCCAGAAAGTTAATCTCTAAGGGATGAATATCATATAGTCCGAGTCAAAAATATTAATGATCAGGCTCCATTTCTTGAGTCAGTTCCCGTTGTGAGTGAGTTTCCTGAAGCCTTTCCTGAAGATCTACCCTAAATCCCTCTTGATAGAGATATAAACTTTGGTATTAATGTCCTTTCTGATACATAACCTATCTTCATTCCTCCTTATAGGATGGCTCCCGCTGAGTTAAAAGAACAGCTGAAGACCTCTTAGATAAGAAATTTATTAGGCCAAGTGTCTCACCTTGGGGCTCTCCTATCCTATTCGTGTGAAAGAAAGATGGGTCCCTTAGAATGTGCATTGATTACCGACAACTGAACAAGGTCATCATAAAGAACAAGTATCCTCTCCCCAGGATAGATGATTTATTTGACCAACTTTAGGGTGCCACATACTTCTCTAAGATAGACCTCAGATCAGACTATCATCAGTTGAAAATGAGAGAATGTGACATCCCGAAGATGGCTTTTAAAACCCGCTATGGTCATTTTGAGTTTCTTTTTATGTCCTTTGGATTAAAAAATGCTCCTGCAACTTTTATGGACCTCATCAACCGAGTATTCAATCCATACCTGGATACGTTTTTGATTGTCTTCATCGATGATATTTTCATCTACTCTAGAAGTAAGAGTGAGCATGCTAACCACCTTAGGATTGTCCTTTAAACACCTAAGGAGAGGGAGTTGTATGCTAAGTTTTCGAATTGTGAGTTTTGGCTTGCGTCTGTAACGTTCCTAGTGATGGAGTTTGAGTTGATACTCAAAATATTGAGGCAGTTAAGAACTTCCCAGACCCACCGCTCCAACCGACATAAGGAGTTTCTTAGGTTTGACTGATTACTAGAGGTTTGTTGAGGGTTTCTCATCCATATCCTCACCATTGACTAAGCTGACTTAGAAAAAGGCTAAGTTTCAATGGTCTGATGCTTGTGAGAAAAGCTTTCAAGAGTTGAAAGCTAGGTTGACTACTACTCCAGTACTGTCCCTACCCGAGGGAACATATGGTTTTGTAATCTATTGTGATATTTCCAGAGTTGGGTTGGGATGTGTGTTGATGCAAAAAGGTAACGTCATTTCCTATTCCTCCAGACAGCTTAAGACTCGTGAGAAGAACTACCCCACTCATTACCTTGAGTTGGCAGCTATGGTATTTTCTCTTAAGATATGGCATCACTATCTTTATGGTGTACATATAGATGTATTCACAGATCATAATAGCTTGCAGTATGTATTCAGTCAGAAGGAGCTGAACTTGAGGCAAAAGAGATGGCTAGATTTGCTCAAGGGTTATAACATAAGCATTCTATACCACCTAGGTAGAGCAAACATAGTTGCCAATGCTCTAAGTAGGTTATCCATGGGGAGTATGACCCATGTGGAAGAGGAAAAGAAGGAGTTATCAAAGGAAGTGCATAGACTTATGCATTTAAGATTTCAACTTATTGACTCTAGTGAGGGTGGTACAATAGTCTGGAATGGAGTTGAATCATCTTTAGTTGCAGAGGTAAAAGGAAAGCAAGATCAGGACCACCCCATTCTCCTTCAACTAAAAGACGAGTTTTACAAAAAAAAGGTAATGGATTTTACCAAAGGGGGAGATGGAGTGTTGAGATATCAAGGGAGATTATGTGTTCCAAGCGTTGATGTTATTTGAGAGAGAATCATGGCAGAAGCCCATAATTCTAGGTATTCCATCCATCCAGGTTCGACAAAGATGTATCATAACTTAAGAGAAGTATTTTGGTAGAGTGGAATAAAGAGAGATATAGCAGAGTTTATGTCTAAATACCCAAACTACCAACAAGTTAAAGTTGAGAACCAAAGGCCTTGTGAAGTGGCTCAAAATATAGAGATCCCTGAATGGAAGTAGGAGATGATCAACATGGACTTCATTACCGGTTTACCGCGAACCCGTAAAAAACATGACTCTATTTAGGTGATTATGGATAGGATGACCAAATCGGCTCATTTCTTGTTGGTTAAGACTACGGACACCGCAGAGGATTATGCCAAACTATATCTTAGAGAGAATGTTAGACTACATGGAGCTTCTTTGTCTATCATCTTAGAAAGGGGAGCTTAATTCACTACTCTATTTTGGAAGTCCTTTCAGAAGGGTTTGGGTTCAAGAGTGAACCTTAGTACTACTTTTCCTCTATAGACAGACGGCCAGGCAGAGCATACGATACAGACTTTGGAGGATATGTTGAGAGCCTCTGTCATCGACTTCAAAGGTAATTAGGATGATCATGATTTACCTCTTATTGAGTTTGTATATAATAATAAATTCTATTAGAGTATCCAAATAGTTCCTTTTGAAGTTCTATATGGGAGGAGATGTAGATCACCAATTGGTTGGTTCAAAGTTGGTGAAGCTGAGTTGATTAGATCAGACTTGGTTCACCAAGCTATAGAGAAGGTGAAAACCATCTAAGAGAGGTTGAGGACTGCTCAGGGTCGCCAGAATTCCTACACTGATGTTAGGAGGAGAGATTTGGAGTTCGAAGTATATGATTGGATATACTTGAAAGTTTCACCCATAAAGGGTGTGATGAGATTTGGAAAGAAAGGAAAGCTTAGTCCTCGCTACATTGTTCCTTATCAAATTGTGAAGAGGGTTGGTAACGTAGCCTATGAATTTGAGTTACCCCCAAAATTAACAGCTATTCATCCCATGTTTCATATATCTATGCTTAAAAAGTGTTTGGGAGATCCTTCACTTGTTGTCTCGACTGAGAGCATTAGGATAAAAGAGATTTTGAGTTATGAAGAGATTTCAGTCCATATTCTTGATTGTCAAGTTTGCAAATTAAGAACTAAGGAAGTGATATCTGCCAAAGTCCTATGGCAAAATCAATTTATTGAAGAGGCAATATAGAAAGCTGAAGAAGATATGAAGGCTAAATATCCTTATCTATTCATGCCTTCTGAGGATGATATTCAAGGTAATATTCCTTACTTTTACCTTTGAGTCGATGTGTATTCTTGAAGTTGAGTCATTGACTATTTCAGTATGTGTTGTTTGAACATTTGAGTATTAGATTTTTTGAGAAATTGATGTCTTGATAATATTCGTTATTCATGTCCCCTAGTTTCATCTTCATTCAAGGACAAATGATCCCAAGGGGGAGATATTGTAGCACCCCCTAAAATATTGTATGTGGTGTTTCAATTCTCGATGAAAATGATACTGCTTCTGTATTTTATGTATAACTTTTTATAGATTAGTCCAAATTAGGTGATTAAAATTTCTGAATAACTCTAACAGCATTACCTACAACTTTCATAAAGACTATATCATAAAATTAGGAGGATACATAGGTCAAATAAATTAATTTTACAAGATATGGTGCTGTGATAAAATAGAGTTTTTGTAGAAGACATAATATCTCACGATAGGAATCTCTAAATTGGTTGATTCTTAAACGACATGAAAGTATACTTCTAGATCTACAATTCATATGAGACACCAAATCCTAATTAGGAAGTTATCTTATTCAAACGTAGCTCCAAAAAGGGTATTTCATTAAAAGAAGGTTCATCTCACCAACCATGGAAAATCTAGATCCATTTGACATCACCTATGACATCAATAGTCCTCCATTTGACATCATCCATGAGATCACAATCCTCCATTAAATTTTTAAGATCATCTTTTATAGTTATTTTTATTTATTGTTAGGTCTCTTCTCCACACCTATAAATACCCACCTTATTTCCTCATTTTATTCATCAATCATTCTCAAGAAACTCTTCTCTCTATACATTTCTTTACTCATTCTCAAATATAATTTTAGTTTTTAGTAGTGTAGAAATACTATTTTGGTAATTCTTATACTGCGGATAGTACACAAAATACTCCGGCGGGGAGAAAAGGCTAGAAGTTCAAAAGTGGTTATTGAGTTCTTCAATTCGGAGTAAAGCTTCGAAATCCAGGTATGTAAGGTTATTCATAGCATTAGATTGAGTTTGTCCATGTGCCCAATAGTTAAATTCATCGTAATTGAGTTATAATTGAGTTTTACCCTAATTCTTGTATTCTAAATGAATTAATTATTCTTCTATTGAGTTAGATATATTTATGTATTGATATTATTATTATTTTTATCTATCATATTATTAGAATTATTGTTCGTGGATACTTTCTCATTAACCCTAATTAATTTGATGTTCATGAATATTTTTACATGTCATTTGAGTAAAGATGTTGACTTTTAATATTTATTAACAAAAAGAGTGATTTGAATTAATACTATGTATTTTATTAATTTTAAAAAAGCAAAAGAATTGAGTTTAAATGAATTTGAGTAAATGATGTTTTGAGCAAGATGTTTTGATGAGATATAAATAATGTTTTGAAGTGTAATGATTGATGAAAAGGTAATACGATGAGTTTGATGTTTTTCCAATAAGACTAGATGATGATGTTAATATGAGCACATATTTTGGGAGTAGTATTAAGCACTGAGTTGGGTAAGAGTTTAATTTAATCAAATCTCAGAACTGTGTAGCCAGCGTAGGATAGAGGCTATACCTCTTAAGTCCCCAAAAGAGGACTTTGATGGTTGAATCCAAGATGGTGATGTCATTTATCCTAGCAAGGTATTGGATAGATGTGGTAACGATATCATTTCGAGCTCATAAGTGATGGTTGTTGGTTAGAGAAACTCTAATCTCAACTTAGTAAGCATTGCTTATTATTGTTATTATTTTTAAACTTGCATTACATATTGATATTGAGATGATGTTGAGTTCTGAGCCGAGTCTTCCTGAGAGGAGTTTTTTATATCTATCCTTACTTTACTATCATTTTACATACTCGTACATTCCATATACTAACATCATTCGACCTGCATCATTTTATGATATAGATACATGTGTTAGAGATCCTCAATAGGCACATCATTGAAGATCATTACTTTTCAGCTATTTGGTTAGTCCTTCTTGTATTCGAAGAAAATCTTTATCCTTGTTGAGTATTATGTTTCTTTTTAGGTAGTCATGGACATGTCGTTGACACCGTCTAATAGTGTTAGAGGCTTCATAGACAGAGTTTGATGATGTAATATGAGTAGTTCTCTTTTGAAACTACTGCTTCTAAGGATTATTTCTTTCATTTGATGTTGATGATGGTGAGCCCATATAAGCATTCTTATTTTCACTTAAATCTTTTGCTGATGAACGAATGAGTGATGAGATCAAGTAGTTCTCTTGGAGGTAAGAAATAGTTTCTGAGTGTCGGCCACGCCTAGGGTACCCTCTCGAGACATGACATGGTGTCCAAAGATGGCTTTATAATAAATCTGATGATGATTAAGGCTATTCATGATTGGGCCAGGCTGACCTTGGTGATTGAGATTCGTAGTTTCGTCAAAATAGTAGAGTACTACAGGCACTTTATTGAGGAGTTTTCTACTATAGCCGCATATCTGACTTGGTTGAATCACTAGGATGTTCTGTTTATGTGGTTGGAGGAATGTGAGAGGAGTTTTCTGAGGCTCAAGAAGTTACTTACCACTGCTCCTATTTTGACTCTTCTAGTTGAGGGCGAGGGATTCACCATTTATTATGACGCATCCAGTGTTAGTCTAGGTTGTGTACTAATGTAGCAGGGCCGGGTTATTGCTTATATGTCCAGGCAGCTTAAGCTGCATGAGTGCAACTACCCCACTTATGACTTGGAGTTGGCGTTGGTAGTTTTTGCACTTATGATTTGGAGGAACTACCTGTATGGAGTTCAATGTAAGATCTACACTGATCAAAGAGCCTTCAGTATATTATGAGTCGAAGGGATCTTAATTCGAGGCAGGGCCATTAGATTGAGCTCCTAAAGGACTACGATCTCTCTATTCTCTATCTTTAGAGCAAGGCGAATGTGGTAGCGAATGCCTTGAATCAGAAGGTAGTGAGTATGGGTAGTCTAGCTTTCCTTTCCACTATGGAGCGACCCTTAGCTTTGAACATCCTTAGCTAACTGAATGATTTGTCTTGACATCTCTGATTCCTGGTGTGTGATAACCTATGTGGGGGCTCAGTCATCTCTATTGGATTTGATTCACATCCGTCAGTCTGAGAATGAGGATTTAGTTGTACTTTGAGATCGAGTTTTGGGAGATGATGCGGTCCTGGCTAGTTTAAATTCAGATGGGGTATTAAGGTTTGGTAGTCGTCTTTGTGTTTCAAAAGTTAGGGGGTTAATTCATTTGATCTTAATGAGGCCCATGATTCCAGATATTGTATCCATCTAGGCACCGTTAAGATGTATCATGACTTGAGGCAGCATTACTGGTGGAGCGGCATGAGGAGAGATATATCCAGCTTGAGTGGAAGTAGGAGCGTATCACCATGGACTTCATTGTAAGGTTGCCTCACACTTCCCATGGTATTGATAGTAGTTGGATCATCGTGGATCGATTGACTAAGTCAGCACACTTACTTCCTATTAAAACTTCCTACAGTGCCAAGAGGTTGGCTCGTATCTATATTTGGGAGGTGGTTCGCCTTCATGGTGTGCCTTTTTCTATAATATCAGACCAGGGCTCATAGTTTATATCTAGCTTTTGGAGGAATTTTCAGGACGATTTGGGTACCTGTGTCGACCTTAGCACGAATTTTCACCCAAAGATTGATGGCCAGCCAGAGCGCACTATTCAGGTTCTTGAGGATATGTTGTGTTTGTGTTATGGTTTTTGGGGATCAATGGGACTAGTTTTGGCAGAGTTTGCGTACAACAATAGCTACCACTCAAGTATTCAGATAGCCCTATTTAAGGCCTTCTGTTGTAGGTGTTGTCACTCTCCGATTGGTTGGTTTGAGTCTATGAAGAACAGGCCATGTGGTACAAACTTGATGCAGAAGGCCTTATATCATGTGAGGGGAGATTTATGATAGGCTCGGGACAACTCAGAGTAGACACCAAACTTATATGAATCATAGGCGTCGGCCGTTGATATTTGTTGTTGGTGATAGAGTATTCCTCCGTATATAGCCCATGAAGGGTGTGAAGAGATTTGGAAGACGGAGCAAGCTTAGTGCTAGGTATATTAGCCCTTTTGAGATATTGAGGATAGTTGGAAAGGATACATATGAGTTAACTTTGCCTCCAGGATTTTTGATTATTCATCCAGTCTTTCATGTTTCGATGTTACCCCAATATATTCTAAATGAGTTACATGTGCTCTAGTATGATACGGTTAAGTTGGATGATCATCTGAGTTATATTGTGGAGACAGTTGCTATTTTGGCTAGAGATGTCAGACAGTTGCGATCCAGAGCCATTCTTGTATTTAAAGTCCGTTGGAGGCATTGTCCAGTCGAGGAGGCTACCTGGAAGTCCGAGTAGGACATGCGGGCATCCCCGATTTATTTGAGCCTTCAGATACTTCTTGACCCTTACTTTCATGGACGAAAATTCTTTTAGTAGTGGATATTGTAATAACCCTCCAGGTCATTTTTGAAATAAAGCATTCATTTCATCATTTAGAGTGTTTCTATAGAAACTCCAAGTCATTTATGACTTGCTGGCACTTACTGTTCGGTTCCCTAGTTATTCCTTTGGATTTTATACTTGTTTTCCTATTTTGGAGTTTTTATAACTTGAAAAGTTGATTTCGATCATAACTTTAGGTAAACGACCTCGAAAGGGGATTATGACGGTTACATCATCTTTGAAATGGCTAAATGAGGATAGTACCATGATCGACATGAATATCGAGGCAATCGATAAGAGTATCGAGGCAATCGGTATGAGTTTAGGGTCATTTGGTGTTTAAGCCTTGAAAATTGGCCAATAGTTGGCTTTGGTCAATATTCTTTGAAAACATGCCCAAAATGCAATGATGACAGCATGGTTAGCTTTGAAATGTCAAGTTTGGTCTAGAATAACCTTTTGTGCATGTCCTTAGACTTTCGGTCTCATTTCGAGTCCTTTTGTGGATTTTAGCATAAAATAGTGCTTGAGTGTGGACCCGTTTTTTGTCGAGAGGACCTCTCTTGGAAATTTTGACTTTTCCATTGAGTCCAGAATGTTGAATTCAGTAGGGTAGCATAGTTTGTGTGTGCACATGGGGTTCCAAATGATTCCCGAGTACCCCCATCAGAGACTTTAAAATGGGAATGATTTGTTGGTGCACCTCTATCTCTATAAAAGTGGCCATTTTCAGCACTTGGGTTCAACTTCATATGATAATTTCTTCTTCATTTTAAGCTCAAATTGAGTAATTCAAACATTCAGATCAAGTAAAATTTCGAGAAAAACACTATGGTAGAGTCTGAATTGATCGTGGGTGCTCCTTTGAATGTAAATTTTGAGCTTTTCTTACTGGTTCGGATGGTTTATTAGCTGATCGTTTTTGAAAATTGGGAAGTTGATTTCTAGGGCATTTCAAGTCTGAATTGAGAGGTTCTTGGGTCTAAATTGTTGGATTCACGAGGAATGCATTGGTAGGATCGAAAAGTGACTTAGGATCTTCCTTGGGGGTGAGTTTTTCAATTCTAGTTGCTGCATTGTCCATTTTCGGATTGGAATTTGAGGGATTTTTGGAAAATCTTATCTTGGTCAATATAGGTCTGAATTCGGTTGATTCAAAGCTCTAAGTTATGGGGGGTGAGGATTGTCTTGGTGTGGTTGGTTTCAACTGTAGGACCTTTGTTTGAGGTAATTTCTCTAATTTAGCTTCTTCCCATTTCTTTAATAGTGATGAAAATATGATATTTGTGCATGTGTGTGCTTGGGCAGTATTGAGCATTGTATTGTGCTTCTTTTTAAAGCACAAGTTATGGGTAGTGTAGAGGACCCTTGTACAGAGTTAATTTTATAATTTATGAAGCAAATTCCACATTTCTATTTTTGACTCAGAAATTGGTCTATCTCCGAATTTAATAATTTTAATGTGTAAACTACCGTATTGACATTATGATTCTATTGTTGATAGAGTGGCAGTGTTCAGAGGCTATTCAAAAGGGAAAAGCTTTGGTTTCATAAGTTGGAGCATGCACGATCGATCTACAGGTAGGATATAATTTTCTCCTCTTTCGACTGATCATTTTAGGCATTTGTATACTGAATTATATGAGCTTGGAGTGGTTTGGGCCTTAAGCATGCCAAATTCCTAGAATTCATGTCCTAAGCGTTATTTTTGGGGAATTTTTGGAGTGTTAAAGCATGTCTCCTATTATTGTTGATCATCCATACCTTGTGGTGTGTGGTGTGTCTTTGGTTTTTATCTTTGGAAGCATGTTTGGCCTTAGTCTAGGCTTAGACTAATGTTGCCTTAGACTTATGCGATTTTTGTGTTGTTGGGCCTTAGAACTTCTCCGACGTCATTTCGGATAATTTAGATCCCTATAGACTTAAGTCTGATAGTTTGAGCTTTAGCTAGGCAATAACACAGCTTTGGAACCTTAGCTTCATAATGTCCTATTCTTCTATTGGTCCCGTATCATTTGGTTCTTTGTTTTGAAAGTCTATTCATCAATTCTGGTTGGATGTGGTTTGTGTTGGAGTGATTTATTGATGGAGTTAGGATTGGGGGTACTCCCCACAATGCTTGGTTTGCCGCTGACCCTAAATCTGGCTGATTCACCTCTATTCGTGGTTCAAGTCCCCAATTTACTCCACAGAGCGGGGTTCAAGTCCTTGCCTCGCTATTATTGCTTTGGTTCAAGTGTCTGGCCTTACATAGCTATGGTTCAAGTCCATCGCCATTATCAACCTTGGTTCAAGTCCATTACTACTTACTAGCTTTGGTTTTAGTCCTTAGCTACCATTACCTTAGTTCAAGTCCTTGTCCTCTCTTGCACGTGGTTTAAGTCCATGATTTCTATCACCTTAGTTCAATTCCTTGGTCTCCCTTGTAGGTGGTTAAAGTTCACGATTATCTATCACCTTTGTTCAAGTCCTTGATTATTATCAAATCTCGGTTCAAGTCCCTGATACTCTTATGATTTTTCGGTTCAAGTCCTTAACTATGATTCACCTTTGGTTAAAGCTTCAAGCTTTTAGGATGGTTTAGTTCAAGTCCACAGGAAATTGTGGCATTGTTGGAACTTCATCGAATACTCTCGTATTAGTTCAACTATATTTTCTCCTGTCGGGCTTATGGGAGTCCGTCTAGGTTGTTTCTTTTAGACTTGTGCACAAGCCTTCCCATTAGGTTTATAGGATCACGATGAATTTAGCTAGTTTTTCTCTGTCTCTTTGTGTGTTGAGTACACTCATGTACATAACTACCTTGATTTCTTGTTTTTGTCTTTAGTTGTAGTTAGTTTCTTGCATTGCAGTTTACTTTTGATTTCCTTGCTCACTTGTTCTATGATGCCTATTAGGAACTTATTATTTTGGTACTCATACTACACTCTGCATCTGTTTTCGTTATGTAGGTTTGAGTACTAGTTATCAATGTTGATTTCGAGCCAGCTGCAGTCGTGATCGGAGAAGAGGTTGAGAACATTATATTCTGGATATACCCGTCTCTCTCTCTCTATATATATATATATATTGCCCGTCTTTTGCTCTTCAAAACAATCTTATTTCTATGGTCCATTTTTTGAACTTGTACTCATTTTATAGTAGCTCTATACATGTCACTTCCATCTTTTGGGAGGAATCTTTTGGTTTGTATATATTTTGATTTTCTTCAGTCATTCATTTGTGTTCCTGTTATTTCATTAATGTTTTTATCTTAAATTGTTGGTCTTCTACCCTGACATTCCATTACTCATAATTTCGGGATATGGATCGACTTGCCTACTGGAGGTTCATAGTAGACACCATCAAGACTTGAGAAATTGGATCGTGACAAAATCAAAGGATGTAACCTCAGAGAATGACTAACAAAGATCTTAAAGATCAGTTATGCCACAAGTGTGAAAGTCTTGAACAGTTAATCAATTTTTGTTCGTTTTGGGCCTTGGAGTACAAGAATAACAATCCTGAAAAGACCAAAGAAACTAGGTATGATCAGTACATTCCTACAAATCAAAGAATGACCAATCAAGACGTTGATTTGATTATGAAGAAGGCCTTTGCTGCAATGGAAAATTCATCTAGTGAAGAGTTTGACGGAGTGGCAACTGAAAATTAATCATTAATGACAATGGAAGAAGTAGGAAAGTACAACATTTTAGCACTAGTGGTAATTATTGAGTCAGATGATGAGGAGAATATGTGCCAATCAAAAAGATATGATTATGGCACTAATGGTTGGAACAGATTTAGAGGAAGATGAAGATAATGACAAGCAGTTCAAGGTAAGTTTTCATCAGATCAAAGAAAATCTTCATCTTTATTCCAAAAGAAAACTAGATTTTTTATCTTCCGTTCTAATAGATGTATACTACTCAACATGTGTTGCAAAGGAACAGATGTTGGAAGTAACAAAAATGAACATCTAGAGGCCTTAAATAAAACTCTTCCAGAAAAAATAAATCACTTAAATTCCTCTAGAAAAGAAAAAAAATATACAAAATAATGTTCATATAGCTCGAGAGGAAACCATAAAAAACTTAAACAATGATTTGTAGTCCATAACCAAAAGGACGAGGCTCTTCTTGAGGAACTGAGAAAGATTAAAATGGAATTAGAGCTCAATATAAGATGGATAAAGTCTTCTATAATTCTTGACAATATCATAAAGAGTGAGTCCTCAACTAAGCATGAAATAGGCTTCAAGCGTAACTCTTGTAAGAATAGGTGGAAATTATCATGATATGCCATGTAATCACTGTGGACAAAATGGACATCATAGTCACATGTGTAAAAAGAAAAATATGGGTATTAAAAATAATCTAACCTTTGTAAAGACGGCTTATAGGATTGGAATCATGAAACTGGTTCACATACATAAGCTCATACCCAAATGGGCTAGGAGGAACCTGATTCATCATTTCACTCAAAAATAGGGACCCAACTGAATCTGGGTACCCAACACGAATCTTTGAATGCTTGTGTAGGAACTAGTAGGAGGAAGACGAAAGAAGTGGTATCTGGAAATCACATATTCAAGACACACGACTGGGAATAAAGATAACTTCCTCTTACTAAATAGTTTCCATGGCGAGAGTATAACCTTTGAAAATGGAGAGAAAGGAGAAATGATGGGGAAAAAGCACAAAAATATATACAAAGTTGACATTATGGGTCCTGAAATGCCTATGATTGAGTGTCTAAGTGAAGTTGATGAGAATTCACTCCTATGGAACAAAATATTAGTACATTCAAGCTTCTCAACAATTAATAAACTGATATCCAAAGATCGGGTGACGGGCCTGCCAAACGGACAATTCAATAAAGCTGAAGTCTACGGAGCCTGCGCGTAAGAAAAACATGTAAGATCCTTCTTCAAACCAAAGAGAATGGTAAGCACAAAGAAACCTCTAAAACTGTTTCACAGGGACTTATGTGGACCAATGCTAGTTCAAAGTTGAGGAGGTAAAAGCTATATGCTTGTTATTATTGATGAATACACCAGATTCACATGAACATTGTTCCTAAGCATAAAGGATGAGACGTACGATGTATTTGTCACCTTTTTGAAACTAGTTCAAAAGAAACTGAAATGTGAATTAATGAGCATCAGATCCGCTCATGGAACATAATTTGAAAACTCTAAGTTTTTGAAATTTTGTGCTGAAAATAGTGTAGATCATAATTTCTCTACACCACGTACATCACAACAAAATAGTGTAGTGGAATAAAGGAATCAAACCTTGGAATACATGGCAAGAACTATGTTGATTGCTAGTGTCCTTTCAAAGGTGTATTGGGCAGAAGTTGTTAATATTGCATGTTACCTAATAAATAAATGCATGGTTTAATCTGTGTCAAATATAAACACCCTATGAATTTCTAAAAGGCAGAAAACTTAACTTAGCTCATCTAAAAGCCATTATAACTTAGCTCGTCTAAAAGTCTTTAGGTGTCTATGTTATGTAAACAACAATGACAAAGATGCTCTAGGAAAATTCAATGCCAAAAGTGATGAGGGGATCTTCCTTGGTTACTATTCTCAAAGTAAAGCATATAATTTTTGAATAAAAAACCAAATGTGTTGAAGAAAGTGCATATGTTATATTTGATGAGGCTAATCACTTGATCGAGAAAGAAATGAAGGAAAATCTTAATGAGATAGGAATGACAAAGCACTTGAAGGATGGTGCTGATAATTCTGACAATGGTGAAACTGATCCCCCCACCTGGTGGTGCCTGAATTCCAGAACCAGATGATCAAAAAAAGTGAGAATACAATACCAGTTTCTCACAATGCTCTTACTAAACCTAGTCCTCTCTCTTCAGTCACAGGTGAAAGTATCCAGACAACAACTGGAGGAATAATAGCTCTCATCATATACAGAACCTGCTTACCCTCTTTGACTCAGGAATTTAGACTAGGTCCAAAATAAGAAACTTGTGTGCCTTCTGTACATATATTTCATTGATAGAACCGAAGAATATTAAAAAAGCGCTACTAGATGCATACTAGATCATTGCTATGCAAGAGGAGCTGAATCAGTTAGAGTGAAGCAAGGCATGGAACCTGGTCCCCAAAACCAGATGGGTATTTATAGATAAGCTTGATGATAAGGGAACTATCAGAAAGAACAAATTCAGGCTTGTAGTTCAAGGGTACAACTAGGAGAAAGGAATTGATTATGATGCAACATTTGCACCAGTGGCTCGAATGGAAGCTATCAAAATATTGATCACCTTTGCAACATACGTGAAGTTCAAACTCTATCAAATACATGTCAAGAGTGACTTCTTGAATGGACACTTACAAGTGGGAGCATATATTCGCTAGCCACCAGGTTTTGAAAGTTATGAATAACCTGACCATCGGTATATATTGAATAAAGCTCTATATGGTCTTAATCCAGCATCACGATCATAGTACAATTGGTTGTCCACCTTTTTTCTCACACATGGATATACGAGAGGAAAAATTGACAATATACTGTTTCTCAAAAAAAGGAGTTCTAATGTCCTGATCGTGCAAGTGTATGTCGACGATATTATCTTTAGAGGAACAAATGAAAACATAGGTGTTGAATTTGCCCAGCTTATGAGCAATGAATTTGAAATGATCATGATAGGAGAGCTCAATTTCTTTCTTGGGATTCAAATTAAGAAGTTATCGTTAGGAACATCAATCTATCAATAGAAGTACACTAAGGAACTACTAAAGAAGTTTGACATGCATGACGCTAAAGTGAATGATACTCTTATTGCCACTACTACCAAACTTGAAAAAAGTGAAACTAGTTCTCCAGTAGGCAACACAAAGTGGAATAATTAGTTCCCTATTATACCTCACAGCCAGTAGGCCAAATATTGTATTCAGTGTGTGGCTTTTCTCATAGTTTCAATCATATCCTAAAGAGTCTCATATGAAGTCAATGAAAAGAATTCTTCGCTATCTTAAAAGGACTATAAACCTGGCTCTCTAGTACCGCACGGGTGATTCTTTTGACTTAGTTGGCTTTGCTGATGCAGACTATGCAGGATATCTTGTATATAGGAAAAAAGTACATTTGAAATAGCTCATTTTCTTGGACCTTGTCTGATATTATGGGCTACAAGAAAACAAAACTCAGGTTACCTATCCACTACTGAAGCTGAGTACGTTGTTGTCGCCTCGTGTTGTGCCCAGCTACTATTGATTAAACAATATCTCTTGACTTCAGCATCATCGTAGGTTACATACCGATAAGATGTGATAATACAAGTGATTTCAACATGGCCAAGAACCCATTACAACACAAGAGACCAATCACATCGATGTCCTCTATCACTTCCTTTGAGATAATGTAAAAAGGGGACTCATCATCATAAAATTCTGTAAAATTGAGGACTAGGTGGTTGATATCTTCACCAAGGAAGTAGGAAGAGAGCAATTCGAGAAAAACCTATTGCCCGCTGGTCTCATTTACCAATAACATCAGGATCTTTCTATCTTTTGATAAATCAAAAATATTAGAAGTAATCTAAGTACCATAGGCATGACTTGATGCACTAACTCATTTTTATACTGTACTAGGTACATACTCACAATTGGAGGAATTCTGATACTCAGGTCTAATGATATTACCCTTAGTTTCCTATAACACGGCATTAGAAGAATGATTGTACATGAGAACCAGGTCACCTACTAAACATGTATGCACTCGTCCTCATAGCTCTTACTCCTATACTACATCATGACTATATGTTCTATACATTCAGCAAAATAATTCCAAGAACCTGGTTCATCCTCTATTGCTTCAAAAGTAGTACATCTTATTGGCGGAAAATTCATGTGATACCGTCTAGATAGTCAATCTTGGGATCTCAACCGTCACCATTCCCTTAAATCACCCATTAGAATCTCATTATTACCCATCAAATCACCCTGTTATTCCCTATACACAACCGTCCTCTACACAAACCCCAAACTTTTTTTATTTTTCTTTCTCTCTCTCCCCAATCAAATAGACTAAACCCTAACCATATCCATGCAATCTCCCTCTCCAACATCTACCACCTCCAATGCCGTTCGATTACTCTAACGAAGATAACTATGCATTATCCCGGGGGGAATCTCATGTTACCTCCACTCAGGGGAAGAATACTATGTCTCTCTATTATGCCCTAGATCATCACTGGGTACCCCATCATAGAGATCATCGTCATCTCCTACCCTTCAAACCCATCAATCTCCTCTCCCACCCTACACTCAAATGAACCCTTTACCCCATCCCCATCACCTCCACCCATTAATACCCCTAACCTCTACTCTTCTCCTTTACACTATATTGTTACCCTCCCCCACTCTTCATCTATCAGTTAGATGTCCTCCAACCATACTGATGCACCTCCTCCACCCCAAACAATTATCCTTTCCCCTACCCAACCCTCTTCCGCCTCGAATAATGATATCCTCTGAGTTGGGTTTGTAGGAATGTTCCTAAATGGCCTAAAAAACATATTATTGTTAAAAGGATTGATCCTCGCACTCCCTTTACCCATAATAAAAAAATGCTTGCCATGGATGAAGCCAGTGAGTCCAGTCGAAAGAAGGCTCAAAGTTGGGGTAAGTCACTGCTTAGTCCCTCCTCTCCTCGTTATTCTTGATTCCAGTAATGAGGATGCACAGGATTCAATTCCCTCCGACTCTTGACCCTTCAAATGTTAAACTAACAAGAACATGGAAAGAATTCTTGTTATGGGAAAGAAGATGCACTTTTCTTCTAAGGTTGTTCTTCGAGGTAGGGTTATTGATCTAGAGGTAAAGGAACTTTCGATGGTTCATCAGTTACTTAAGAGGTTAAGTTTTTAGGGGTGGAGGCATTTGTTTCTTGATATGTCATTGTGGGTTCATTAGTCTGAGGCTGTAGAATTTTATACAAATTTGGTGGCTCCAAAGGATAGTATGGTGAGTTCATTTGTTCGTGGGTTTGAAATTGTGTTTGATTGCTATAGGTTGGGGGAGATCTTGCAGGTTCCAACTATTAGGCTTGCTGAGTATGTCTAGACTAAGGATGAGAATTGTTTACTCACTTCAAAGTTCACTTAAGGAAGGTTCAATGACCCAGGAAGGTGATGAAAAGGAAAATGCACCCTTTTCATAAGTTGTTGTTTGAGATAGTTCATAAGGGGGTAGTTCCAAGAGGAGAAAGAAGGCATGAGGCCAGTTTTTGGGATATGGGGTTGGCCAACAAACTTCACTAGGAGGAATTTATTAACTGGCCTACTCTCATGATTAAGAATGCAGCTAGATTAGTTGATCTCAAACCTAGTCCACATCAGTTGGCATTTGGAAACCTTCTCACTATTGTGTTTTGGGCCTTAAACATGCCTTTAAGAGATGGGCATCGGCTACGAAGAAAGATATGATTGATTCAAACACTCTTGCTGAGTGTGTGTAACACCCTGCATCATTCTAAGTTAGATCAAACCCGAAGGACCATGCGAAAGTGATGAAGTAATCAATGTTCAATGGTTACGAATGGCACCAATAATCCGTAGAAATATCTATAAGTCATAGCTGGCCATTCGTAGGTCACCACAGGACTTAGTAAAATTTTCATGAGTTGGAACACATCCACGAGTAGGTCCTATGGCCCATAGAAGTTTCTACGGACCGTAGGAGACATCCGTAGAGAGGCCTCCTAAGCTAGATGAAATGATCCTAAAGGTCATTTTTGATATTTTTGAGAAAATTAACATTTGACCTTTTCTGTTAGTTTCCCTGAGGTACTTTTAGTTGGGTCTGAAAGTTGGTTTTGGGAATTTTGTGAAAAGTTGAGGTTTTGATAAAGAAACGAGCTTTAAAAGCTTAAGTTGTCAAATTTTAAGTTTTCGAGTCATTTGGAGTTTCGAGTATCAGAAAGGAATTCCGTCAATTTCATTAGTTCCAAAATGTGAAATTGTTCTAGGAGAGTTTTTAAAACCAGATTTGGAGTTGAAATGTGGATTTTAGGTCCGAAGTTGGAAATTGTGTTAAAGTTTGATCCAAGTTTGACTTTGATCAATATTTGGGATTAGGGTGATTGGATTGGATTTCTGATGGTTCCAATGGTTTTGGGGGTTATTCTAACCCTAGAAATAACTTCTTTGTAATTTTTAGAGGTCCCGAGGGTATTTTGGAAATTTTAAGTGCCGAAGCTAATTTAGATGCGACTTATTGGATTCCATGTCAAGGAGAGCTTGAATTTGAATTTTGATGATTCCATTGAGTCTAGAACGTAGAATTTAGTAGAATTGCATAAATGGTTTGTGTGTTTGGGATTTCGAATAAATTCTGAGGGTCCAATCAGAGGCTTGAGTTTTTAACCTTGTTTAGTTTTCTAGTGCTAGTGTAGGGTCTGCTTAAGCGGACCAAGTTTGCTTTAGTGAGACCTATCTCTTAAGCGGAGGGGCTCAGTTAAGCGGGTTTGCAAAAACGAACCTCCGCTTTAGCGACCCCATGTCGTTTTTGCGACACTTGAAAAGTTCAAACATGGATTTTGGGTTATTTCTCTCATTTTTGAGTTCTTAAGCTCAGATTAGGCGATTTCGTCAAGGTTTCTTGTGACAAAACTCTTAGGTAATGTATTTCTAACACTTTTCTTCAATCCCCATTAAATAATTTTGGAATTTAACTTCAAAATTTGGGTTTCAAATTGGAGATTTTGGGGTTTTTTTGAACATGATTTTTGAAAGAAAAATTGGGATTGTGAACTCATTTTAACCCCATTTTCAAAATGATTTTCATTGTTAGATTCCTGATTACTTGAAGAATATTTTCATCTAAAAATAATCAGATTCTGAGTTTATTTTCCGACGTGGAAATTTTGACCATTTTACCATTTTCACCAAAATTGCTTGATTTAAGTGCCAATAGCTTTGAAATGTGATTGTCAAAATATGATTGTGGGTATATTTTTTATTATTTTGTGGTGATTTGGAGTATCATCAGAGAGAAAAGGCTTCGATTTCGGGTTGCTCGTGCCCTTAGCTAAGGCAAGTGGATTTCTAACATTTTATTAAGTATGTTGAACCTTGTATTTTTCCTATGTGTGGTGGTTAGGGTGTATTTGGGTTAGTAAATTGAGTATGATTCATCTATTATGAGGCGTTGATTGTAGAATTATGGTATGCATAATTGTCTAAGTGTTGTAAATTCTTAGGTTATTGACTATTTGTGTATGATTATGGATTATATGGTACTATATTATGACTATTTAACCTGTGCATATATCTATATTTGATGGCTGAGAAAGTGATATGAGTGAGATATTATATAATGGGACCGAGGTTTCTACCGATTGAGCTGATTTGCTAAGGTTTCTTTTGACGGCTGAGGTCTTTTCCAGTGGATATTATGGTGGAGGTCTCTTCTGGCAATGATGATAGATACATGGTCCATGTGTGGCCCTCATGGGTTCCGGTCTGAGGTGATCAATGGATGTGTATCGTATGATAGACATATATCATTATTATTTAATATTGCATTTGCATCTATTTCATTTCGTGGCTGTATATGATTGAGATTTTCTTGTGTTCATATATGTACTTTCTACTTGTAGGCTGTTTGGTAATTCTAAGATAGTTGTTGTATAAACTATATAGACTAGGTTGTCAGAGTGCAGGTGTGTAGTTATGACGGTATGTGGTTAGGATGTCAGGAGTAACTGTGTTCCGCATTGCTTTACTTAGGGTTTAGTTTTCATTTTCTGAGTACCATGTTATTGGTGATCATCCCTTACTTTTATTTCTGTGTAGGCTCTAAGTCCGGTACCTCCTATTCTTAGTATCCCTGTTGATTGGACTGAGCTTCTGGACGCGTTAGAGGTAGCAGTTTGTCTTCCTCGATACACTCTCGCGGCCCAATTTATCTTATGTTTTGTTCTACTTGAGGACTGAGACATTTGGACTTGTATCTTTTCATTTCTGTTGAGATAGTGGCTTGTACATGTGACATCAAATCTTGGGTGGTCTAGATTTATCTTCCTCTTATATTTATGTATATATATATATATATATATATAGGAAAGCTCATACTACCGCGGTGGGAGGTCGTCTCCCAACACATTCCCGCTATAGTTGATTTGCCACAGATTGAGGCATATCTTTTGGAGATGGTCACGTCAGCGGCGGCAAGTGGATCATTCATGCGCAGACTTAACACAGGATGTGCAATGGGGGGTAGTACGAGGTGACTGATAGCATTACATTAGAAGAATAGAAAGAAATGTTAAAAAGAACGACCATGGAGACTTGGGGATCTAGAGCAGGTCTTTCTTGTATATCCCTCGTGTCGAGAGCTACTTCCTAGAATATCAACGCAGGGAGCCGCGAGGAGAGGAGCTGAAAGCCACTTGACTGGTTGGAGAGGGCCTTCTTCTTTTTCTTTATTTATTGAATTTTCTCATATTTTTCCTTCTATATCTTATATAGACTTTTAGCGTATAATAATTACCAATACGAGGACTATCGACTTCGCTTTCAACTTATAATAGAAGGGTCTCCTCTTCCTTCATTTCGTAAGCTTGCTCGCTTACCAGCTGAACCATCATCATCTGCTTGCTTGGTCACTTTCGTGATAAGGCGCTTAAAAGGATTCTAGATTATATATATTTTGGGAGCTAAAAGAGTGGCTGGTTGAAGGGAAAGGGAAGACAGAAAATCCAGAGAATCGATGTCCCCCAAACCATTAGACTTCCAGAGAAGAGGAGTCCGGTCACCATTAAACCCCTTCTCGGAAACCGAGGAAATATCCAATCCAATTTTGATACTGGGTAGGATTCACCAGTCGCTAGACATAGCACATAAGCCAACAGAAGTATGAATGGGACATGAACTATTCGACCTCTTTCAGGAAAGGGCCTTACACACGGGGACACTGGCTGATCCCGCCGACAGGAGCAAAGGAAGGTCTCATTCACCTACGAGCATTTGTACGAAGAAAGGAGTCTCGTACAAAGGGTTGGAAAGAAGGCTTTTACCTTATTTCAGGTGGGTTAGTGCATATCTGTTCGAGCGGAGGCGGACAATGAAAAGACAGAAAGGATCGAATGATACCAACCAACTCGACAAAGACATTCAGATATGAAAAAGATAAAGAAAGACGTGTTAAGCTTGTGTTTTCCCAGCCGACTCGCACACTGTCACACCCCTGGAGGGTACCCTAGGCGTGGCCGGCACTCGAAGGCCATTTCTGACCTCCGAGCGAACCACCTGGTCCAGTCATACATTTATTCAATCACATTCTCCTAGAGGAACTCAATTAATAAAATACTATTCATATATGAGGCCAAGGCCAAACATTTACAACCTAACAAGACAATGAAATAAGACTCCTCAAAATAACAGTTCGACCTCACCACACTCCAGTCTATGCAGCCTCTATCAAAGTCTAAGAGGTGCCAATGACAAGTCCATGACTACCAATAATCAAAATAAAAGAAATGACAACAAAACTGTACAAGGAGACTCAACATCCTCTGGGAACTACGAGGACTCACCAACTAGCTGGGAGCGTAGGTGGATCTTCAATGGAGCACTGGTTGATGACCTCTAGCACCTGTCTCTGCATCATGAAACGATGCAGGCTAAATGGCATCAGTACATGTAATGTACGACTATGTAAAATGTCCAAATACAACGAACATCAAGGAAGAATTAATCAACTCGGAAGTTCAACTCAAGAGGAATAACAACTCAATCAAATTTCCTAAGTCTAAACAAGAATATGATTTAGACGGGCCCAATCACATACAATTCAACTCAATCTGACTCAGATTACTATCAAGACCTATTTGGGAGTTTCTCTTATCCGATAACCATCACTTATGAGCCAGTGAAGGTACAACAAAATGACGTTGTTGCCGTTCCCGTTCATACTTTGCCAGGGTATGAACGAATCAAACACTCATGGATCCAATCCAACCAAGTCCTATAATGTCAGGACAAATCTCTCGGGGAAGCATCCGACTTTAATGGTTCAATCCCCCCTACGTTTGGCAACATAGGTATTGAGTTCGAGTATGGACTATACTCTTGCCCAATTCGGTGCTCGATACTCCTCCCAAGACTCAATTCTCATAAGACTCCATCCAATCAACTCATATCGACAAGTCTCGTTACAACCTTGTCATCTCATCAACTCTATCACAATCACATCTTTCTCAATCGTACTATCCGATCAATCTCAAGCATATCATTCAAAGAAATTTAAATGCACATATGTAGCATCATCTAGATATAATCAATTATTTATTTCATCCATTTGAGAAATCTTTTGAGGCTTATCACAATTTCAAGACTTTAAACTGACATTTCATATTGAGCAACATTTTTAAGAAAATAACACCTTTATCATAATCTACATAGTTAAGAAGATAAATAAAACATATTTCACAACTCATTTCTTCATCAACTCATACTCACATAAGGGCTCATTTTTGGAACCTCTTAGCTCAACAACATTGACACATATAGAATCAAATAAATAGGGAACAAAACTCATTCAACCATAAACCATACCAAGGAACTCCATTTCTTTTTTTTTGAACATCTAACCTCAAGCAAGAGTAGGGCACATGGGTGAAATCAACCCATGTTTTAGATAGCCTTACATACCTTAGTGAAGACTTGGAGGGAACCTTGATGTTGGGTCTTCCATGGAGGACTCAAATCTTGAAGCTCTTGGGACAAATCTTTGTTGAGAATGGAGAAGAAGAAGAAGATGAAGAAGAGAGAGGGAGAGAGGAACTTCTAGGGCTTTTAGAGAGAGAGAGAGCTGGAAATTTTGATCCCAAAATGACCAAGGGTAATACATATATAACTTGGGTAAGTTCCCAAATTACCCCTTCTCAAAGTTCTGAAAATAGGCTAAAAATGCACCTGGCGCGATAGTGGCGCGTCGCGCCATTGCAGTGCCAGGCTGAATACGCCTAAAACCTGCACACCTCGTAGTGGCGCGCCGCGCCAGAGGCCAAACTACTGAGGCATGTTTCTGGCACGATAGTGGTGCGTCGCGCCCTTACAGCGCCAAGGCCAAATTTTCTGGGTTTTGGAAATTTGGCCTGAAAAAACCCTGCACAACTTTTAGTGGCACGTCGCGCCAAGGACCAAACTACTGAGGCATGTTTCTGGCGCGATAGTGGCGCGTCACACCCTTACAGCGCCAAGGCCATTTCCCCAGCAGTTGCAACCCAGGCCAAGAATGAAATTCCTGTCGTGCTAGTTCATCTTAGGATCGTCATATCTTTTGACTCCGAACTCCAAAATTTACGTTCTTGGTGGCGTTGGAAAGAAAACTCGACGACCTTTAATTTGATAGGTCGTGGGCCACCTATATTGACGTCCTTCAAAAGATAGGGTCGTTACAAGTCGACCCTTATACGAACTCATCCTAAACTTAGCCACGATGAATCTTTTGGATTTAATTTGATCCTAGGGGTCCTTCATGACCCCACCTCACCTCTAATACTGCTCAATTCTCAAAGACTCATCTCAACTCATGCATACGCTCCTCAATACTCGAGTTCGACCCTACCCATATATAAGAAGGGTTTGAATTCTAGGGAAAAATTTTGAGGGGTGTTACATTATCTCCCCCTTGGGATCATTCGTCCTCGAATAACGAGCGGCTAGGAATGGACTCAGGGTACTAATCATAATCAACATTCAGTCTTTCAATCAATCAAATTTTCAAACAATTGTCAATCAAAACTCAAAAAGGCACAAATGAATTCAAGTCAAGGAAATGGTCATTACCTTCAACATTCTCCTCGGTAGGCACGGATAGGTGTGGATATTTAGATTTCATGGCTTCCTCTGCTTCCCATGTGGCTTCCTCAACAAATAGGTTCCTCCACAGGACTTTAACTGAGGCGACTTCTTTGTTCCTCAGTTTGCGAACTTGGCGATCAAGAATTTGGACCGGAACCTCTTCATAGGATAAGCTATCCTTAATTCCAACACTATCAATAGGGACTACCATCAAGGGATCGCCGAAGCACTTTTTCAACATTGAGACGTGGAACACCGAATGAATAGAAGCTAGCTCTGAGGGTAACTCTAACTCATAAGCAACACTCCCAATCCGCCTCAAAATATGGTAAGGACCAATATATCGAGGACTGAGCTTCCCTTTCCTTCCAAACCTCATGACACCCTTCATGGGTGATACTTTCAAGTACACCCAATCACCCACCTCAAACTCTAAGTCTCTCCTCCTCACATCGGTGTAAGATTTTTGGCGGCTTTGGGCTGTCTTTAGCCTATCTTGAATAAATCTCACCTTCTCCATGGCTTGGTGAACAAGGTCAGGCCTAATCAACTCGACCTCACCAACTTCAAACCACCCAATAGGAGATCTACACCTCCTCCCATACAAAGCTTCATAAGGAGCCATTTGAATGCTTGCATGATAGCTATTGTTATATGCAAACTCTATGAGAGGTAAATGATCAATCCAATTTCCCTTGAAGTCGAGCACACATGCCCTCAACATATCTTCCAATGTCTGGATGGTGCGCTCTGCCTGGCCGTCTGTCTGGGGATGGAATGCTGTACTCAAGTTCACCCTCGAACCTAATCCCTTCTGAAAGGATTTCCAGAATTTGGAAGTGAATTGAGCTCCTCTGTCTGAGAATGATAGACAAAGGGACCCCATGTAATCTGACGACCTCCTGTATATATAACTTTGCATAATCTTCTGCGGTATTAGTAGTCTTAACCGCCAGGAAGTGAGCTGATTTCGTCATTCTATCCAAAATCACCCAAATGGAATCATGTTGCTTTCGGTACTTCGGCAAGCTTGTAATAAAGTCCATGTTGATCATCTCCCACTTCCATTCTAGAATTTCTATGTTTTGGGCTAAACCACATGGCCTTTGATGCTCAACCTTCACCTGTTGGCAATTCGGGCACTTGGAAACAAATTCCGCAATATCCCTCTTCATCCCACTCCACTAATAGATTTCCCTCAAGTCATGATACATTTTTGTGGAGCCTGGATGAATGGAGTACCTGGAACTATGCGCTTCGGCCATAATCCTCTCTCGAACATCATCGACACCCGGCACACATAATCTATTTTGGTACCTCAACACACCATCTCCCCCTTTGGTGAAAATCATTACCTCTTGTTTGTGAACAATTCCCTTCAATTGGAGAAGGATGGGATCTTGGTCTTGCTTCTCCTTTACCTCTGCCACAAGTGAGGATGTAGACCCATCCTAAACAGTAACTCCGCCTTCATTGTTCTCTTCCAGATGAACTCCCAATCGGGCTAATCTGTGTACCTCCTTCGCCAATTCTCTCCTTCCTTCCTCTATGTGGGCAGTGCTACCCATAGACAACCTGTTAAGAGCATCATCAACAACATTAGATTTACCTGGATGGTAGAGGATGCTCATATCATAGTCTTTGAGTAGCTCAAGCCATCTCCTTTGCCTCAGGTTGAGTTCCTTCTGGCTAAAGACGTATTGCAAGCTCTTATGATCGGTGAATACATCAACATGTACTCCATATAGGTAGTGGCGCCAGATTTTAAGCGCAAACACCACAGCTGCCAGCTCAAGGTCATGAGTTGGGTAATTCCTCTCATGAACCTTAAGCTGTCTTGAAGTATAGGCTATCACCTTCCCTCTTTGCATCAACACACAACCCAAACCAATTCTGGATGCATCACAATAGATCACAAAGCCCTCTGTACCATCGGGCAAGGTTAGAATATGGGCAGTGGTTAGCTTAGTCTTCAATTTCTGGAAACTCTCCTTACAAGCCTCGGACCATTGGAACTTAGCCTTCTTTTGAGTCAACTTAGTCAATGGTGATGATATGGAGGAGAATCCCTCTACGAACCTTCGATAATAGCCAGCCAAACCCAAGAAGCTCCTCTATCGGGGATGTGGTTCTGGGCTAACTCTTCACTGCCTCAATTTTCTGAGTATCAACCTGAATACCATCTCCAGATACAATGTGGCCTAGGAAGGCCACTGATGCAAGCAAAAATTCGCATTTGGAGAACTTTGCATACAATACCTGGTCTCTCAAAGTTTACAAGACGACTCTAAGATGATGGGCATGCTCCTCTTCATTCTTGGAGTAAACCAGAATATCATCTATGAACACAATCACAAACATATCAAGATATGGCTTGAATACTCGGTTCATGAGATCCATAAAAGCGGCGGGGGCATTAGTCAACCCAAAGGACATGACCAAAAATTCGAAGTGGCCATAACGAGTCTGGAAAGTAGTCTTTGGAATATCACATTCTCTCACCTTCAATTGGTGGTAACTGGATCTCAAGTCTATCTTTGAGAAGCACTTGGCACCCTGAAGTTGATAAAATAAGTCATCTATTCTGGGGAGAGGGTATTTGTTCTTTACGGTGACCTTATTGAGCTGTCTGTAGTCAATACACATCCTAAGGGACCCATCTTTCTTTCGCACAAATAGGACTGGAGCTCCCCATGGTGAGACACTCGGCCTAATAAATCTCTTATCTAATAAGTCTTTCAACTGCTCCTTCAACTCTCTCAACTCAGCTGGGGCCATTCTATATGGAGGAATTGAGATAGGCTGGGTTTCAGGAAGAATATCAATCCCAAAGTCAATCTCCCTATCAGGAGGGACTCCAGACAGATCTTCAGGAAATATATCTGGAAACTCGTTGACAATCGGAACCGACTCAAGGGATGGAGACTCAATGCTGTCGTCTTTCACTCGGACAATGTGATAAACACACCCTTTTGAGATTAGCTTCCTGGCCCTAAGGTATGAAATAAACTTACCCTTAGGCGCAATAGGACTACCCTTCCACTCTATAACAGCCTCATTCGGGAATTTAAACGTGACAATCTGAGTTCTACAATCAATGGAGGCATAACAGACATAGAGCCAGTCCATGCCAAGGATCACGTCAAAGTCAACCATGTCCAACTCAACTAGATCGGCCAAGGTATCCTTGTGATAAATGGATATAGTGCAATCTCTATAGACTCTCTCAGCTAAGACAGAATCACCGACAGGAGTGGCCACATAAAAGGGCTCAAGAAGACGTTCAAGAATTTTATTAAATTTACTAGCCACATAAGGAGTCACAAAAGATAGGGTGGCACCCGGATCCATCAAAACATAGCAATCAAGAGAAGAGACTCGAATCATACCCGTCACGACGTTTGGAGAGTCCTCTTGATCTTGGCGACTACCCATGGCATATAAACGGTTTGTACCTCCGCTGGTGCCTGAAGTAGTGCCCCTCTGATTACCTCTAGCCGGTGGTGCAGTGGCAGAATGCTGGACTCTATTTCCCCCTGTTGGACACTCCCTCTGAAAATGGCCCATTTGGCCGCATTTATAACAACCAACCCTTCCCGCTCTGCATTCTCCCAAGTAGAGCCTACCACATTTACTGCATGGTGGCTTCCCCCTCGCACCTTGACTTACACTGGCCTGGGATTGAGAACCCTGAGGTCTGAGATTCTGACGACTTTTTCCCTGCCGATCATACCTGTTCTGCAGCATAGGTGCGCTGGCGGCAGATGAGGCATGATTGGGAGGCCTCTTCTGGAAGAAGGACCTGTTGCCCTTGCTTTACCTTAGTTCACCCTCAGGGCCCACTGATTTTGCCTTCTTGCTCAGGTGCTCCTCTCTGTCTTTTCTTTTCTCATCCTCCACCTATTGAGCATACACCATTAGTCTCGAAATATCCATGTTCAAGATCAACAATGCTGCTTTGCACTCCTTCTTCACATGCCTCCCTAATCCAGAGACGAACTTCCTCATCTTTGACCTCACATCAGGAATCATTTCTGGAGCATACCTGGACAGCTGGATGAACTTCAGGCCATACTCCTTAACTGTCATTCCCTCCTGTTTCAGATTAACAAATTTCTCCACCTACGCTTCCCTCAATTCTCGGCGAAAGAAGTGATCAAGAAAAGCTCCCTCAAATTCATCCCACCTAGCAGGTTCAGCATCTTCACCTCTACCTTGTTCCCATTGGTTATACCAAATGTTTGCCACATCTTTGAGTTGATAAGACACCAACTCAACCCCCTCGATTTCCGTAGCATGCATAGCTTTCAGAATCTTCCACATCTTATCGATAAAGTTTTGGGGGTCTTCATCGACCTTAGAACCCGTGAATGCCGGCGGATTCATTCTCAGAAAGTCTCTAATTCTAGTGGAAGCAGATGGCTCCTGGGAACTAGAGCTGAGAGTCGGCAAACTCTGGTTACCATTTCGGGCAGCCATAAGTTGCGTGAGCATTGCAATTACCCCTCGAAATTCTGCCTCTGATGTGGGTGCAGGTGGAGTAGATGGCACTTGGGGTGCCTCTGAGTATCTCGCAGGTCGGCCTTTAGCCCTTGCCGGGCGTGCCTCGGACTGTGGCATCCCTGCATTATCAACATTCCTCTGGCTAGTGGCACGTTTAGGAGGCATTATCTATAACGTATAAGCGCACGAATTAGAAGGGAAGTTTCTTAGAGTTTAACTCCATCGCACGAATTCAGAGTATGAAAGAAGTGAAACAATTTCCTAATGTCCTATAGTCTCCTGCTTATAAGTGTGGTGCACAACACACCCATAAGCAAGACTCTACTAGACACGGCTTCATAGACTCCCTAGGACACTTGAACTCTGTGCTCTGATACCATGTTTGTCATGCCCTGGAAGGGTACCCTAGGCGTGGCCGGCACTCGAAGGCCATTTCTGACCTCCGAGCGAACCACCTGGTCCAGTCATACATTCATTCAATCACATTCTCCTAGCGGAACTCAATTAATGAAATACTATTCATATATGGGGCTGAGGCCAAACATTTACAACCTAACAAGACAATGAAATAAGACTCCTCAAAATAACAGTTCGACCTCCCCACACTCCAGTCTATGAAGCCTCTATCAAAGTCTAAGAGGTGCCAATGACAAGTCCATGGCTACCAATAATCAAAATAAAGGAAATGACAACAAAACTGTACAATGAGACTCAACATCCTCCGGGAACTAGGAGGACTCACCAACTAGCTGGGAGCGTAGGTGGATCTTCGATGGAGCGCCGGTTGATGACCTCTAGCACCTGTCTCTGCATCATGAAATGATGCAGGCCAAATGGCATCAGTACATGGAATGTACGAGTATGTAAAATGGCCAAATACAACGAATATCAAGGAAGAATTAATCAACTCGGAAGTTCAACTCAAGAGGAATAACAACTCAATCAAATGTCCTAAGTCTAAACAAGAATATGATTTAGATGGGACCAATCACATACAATTCAACTCAATCTGACTCAGAGTACTATCAAGACCTATTTGGGAGTTTCTCTTATCCGACAACCATCACTTATGAGCTAGTGAAGGTATAACAAAACGACGTTGTTGCCGCGCCCGTTCATACTTTGCCAGGGTATGAACGAATCAAACACTCATGGATCCAATCCAACCAAGTCCTATAATGTCAGGACAAATCTCTCGGGGAAGCATCCGACTTTAACGGTTCAATCCCCCCTATGTTTGGCAACATAGGTATTGAGTTCGAGTATGGACGATACTCTTGCCCAATTCGTTGCTCGATACTCCTCCCAAGACTCAATGCTCATAAGACTCCATCCAATCAACTCATATTGACAAGTCTCGTTACAACCTTGTCATCTCATCAACTCTATCACAATCACATCTTTCTCAATCGTACTATCCGATCAATCTCAAGCATATCATTCAAAGAAATTTAAATGCACATATGTAGCATCATCTAGATATAATCAATCATTTCTTTCATCCATTTGAGAAATCTTTTAAGGCTTATCACAATTTCAAGACTTTAAATTGACATTTCATATTGAGCAACATTTTCAAGAAAATAACACCTTTTATCATAATCTACATAGTTAAGAAGATAAATAAAACATATTTCACAACTCATTTCTTCATCAACTCATACTCACATAAGGGCTCATTTTTGGAACCTCTTAGCTCAACAACATTGACACATATAGAATCAAATAAATAGGGAACAAAACTCATTCAACCATAAACCATACCAAGGAACTCCATTTCTTTTTTTTTGAACATCTAACCTCAAGCAAGAGTAGGGCACATGGGTGAACTCAACCCATGTTTTAGATAGCCTTACATACCTTAGTGAAGACTTGGAGGGAACCTTGATGTTGGGTCTTCAATCGAGGACTCAAATCTTGAAGCTCTTGGGACAAATCTTTGTTGAGAATGGAGAAGAAGAAGAAGATGAAGAAGAGAGAGGGAGAGAGGAACTTCTAGGGCTTTTAGAGAGAGAGAGAGCTAGAAATTTTGATCCCAAAATGACCAAGGGTAATACATATATAACTTGGGTAATTTCCCAAATTACCCTTCCTCAAAGTTCTAAAAATAGGGTAAAAACGCACCTGGCGCGATAGTGGCGCGTCGCGCCATTTTAGCACCAGGCTGAATACGCCTAAAACCTGCACACCTCGTAGTGGCGCGCCGCGCTAGAGGCCAAACTACTGAGGCATGTTTCTGGCGTGATAGTGGTGCGTCGCGCCCTTACAGCGCCAAGGCCAAATTTTCTGGATTCTGGAAATTTGGCCTGAAAAACCCTGCACAACTTTTAGTGGCACGTCGCGCCAAGGACCAAACTACTGAGGCATGTTTCTGGCGCGATAGTGGCGCGTCACGCCCTTACAGCGCCAAGGCCATTTCCCCAGCAGTTGCAACCCAGGCCAAGAATGAAATTCCTGCCGTGCTAGTTCATCTTAGGATCGTCATATCTTTTGACTCCGAACTCCAAAATTTACGTTCTTGGTGGCGTTGGAAAGAAGCCTCGACGATCTTTAATTTGATAGGTCATGGGCCACCCAGATTGACGTCCTTCAAAAGATAGGGTCTTTACAAGTCGACCCTTATACGAACTCATCCTAAACTTAGCCACGACGAATCTTTTGGATTTAATTTGATCCTAGGGGTCCTTCATGACCCCACCTCACCTCTAATACTGCTCAATTCTCAAAGACTCATCTCAATTCATGCATACGCTCCTCAATACTCGAGTTCGACCCTACCCGTATACAAGAAGGGTTTGAATTCTAGGGAAAAATTTTGAGGGGTGTTACACACACGAACGTCTTTGTTTCAATAGAAGCTAGATTGCCGCCTTCAAGCCTAGAGAGCAAGAAGCTCTTCATGGCAAAAGTCTTGCATGTCTTTGTACTAAGAGCGGATATGCATCATGTTGTGCTTCTAAACGGGAGCAAATCGTTCTCACTTTTTTTATGCGAATTGAATACGCAGCTCTAAGACGTGGGAAGCGCTTAAAAGCTCCTTTATTCATACATTGAATTTCGAGATAGCTGGATAGCAACGGTCTTCTTCTAGCTCCTCGCGGATTCTCTATATTCTCTTCCAAACAGCAGATTTCCTCTTTCTATTAAGAAATTCTAAAGAAAAAGTCCCTCAGATGAGGAAAGAAGGGGCTTTTGATCGAGATGGGTAGAAGAAGCACTGCAAAAACTGTGGGAATTAGGAACTAACTTCGTTCTATTGCCTAGTGTCTGAGCTAACATTAAGGAATAGGCGGGATGCTTAAGAAAAAAAGAAAGTGTATATATAAATATATATATATATATATATCTTGTTAGACTTTACTCTTTCGCCTTTATTTCTGTTATTGACTTGTTTAGACTCTTAGGCTGACTTGCCTTCAATTGGTTAGACACATGTCATGACACCCGATTTCGAATCGTGACACCAGACCTCAAAGCCTTTCTCCACGAGCCCTTTATACGAGCCGTCAAACTTCCTACAAACCGTAAGTCCAACTCGTTTGTGGAAATGATATGAATTCTCCACTTTCCACTAAATAAAAATACTGATCACTTATATAGACTTTCTTAGCAACCGCAGACAACAAAAATGTATAAATAAAGTAAAGAAAAACAATCTTAACTGCATCTTCATCAGATTTTCATTTTTTTATCCAAGAAACATTCCTCAAATTGATTCTTATCGACTTTCTGAATATCAGGAAAATATGTCAATTTCAATCGATTTGACTCCTCATAAAAATATTTCTTTCCATCTTCTCCTACACATTATAATATGTTACAATGGCAAACTCATCTATTCGAAAGCACAATATACTACCATGAATATTACCATAAAATATTTGACTACAATTCTAAACTAACTCTCTTTTCATCAAGTAACAAATAAATTGATTCTGAACAAGCAATGAAGGCATATCAAGAAAGTTGCTAAAAATTAATTTTCTAAATATATTTAGTTGCACCTCAAAAAGAGTTGATTTTAATAACTCTACAACACATGTATTCACATGACAACTAAAGTGAGCCTTCGTGAATTTTTTTTCCTTTGGTACATAATAATTTCACTCCTACAGAATCAAAATAAAAAAAACTTAAACGTAAAGCCAATTAGTGTGTAAAATCAATGTATGCATTCAGACAATTGATAACAACAAACAAGTAACTTGTGAATCGATTAATGAATCCAAGAAATAATCATGAAAAACTAACAATCTGAAAACAACACAGCAAAAATAACAACAACAAAAACAACAACACCACGAAAAAAATAATCAGACCTTAAAGATAATGACCAAAACACCAAAATTGCTGCCAAAGGGACAATCTACATAGAACACAAAAAAAATTACCCCTCAAACAAACAAAAAAATAAAGAAAGAAATTAATTTTTTTGCAACATTAAAAATTATGCCATAATTATACGTTGACGTATACCTCATGAGTTAGTTCATTTCATCAAAAATAGTAAATATACAATATCATTATTCTAAAAAAAATACTTAATGAAGACCGACTATTTCAAATCAAATAGCCTTAATAGTTAAGATGCTGCATAATTATTATTTTTGAGATGACACAAAGAAAATTTCAAGTACAAGAATAAACAAATACTCTATAAAACAACAAACAACTTTCTATTTTCACCCTATATAACATCAAAAATAAACACAAATTAAGTTGAATTCTAGGAATTCTTAACTTTATAGATAATAAATTTATGCATACAAACTTAAAAGTCCATTAATACTTTAATATATAAAAAAAGGTACCTAGAGAACAGGATAATCGGCCACAATTTTTTCATCAGACGAAGATCCTTCTTCAATGTCATCATTCTCACTTTCAACAACCTTTCGCTTTTGAGCAACATTATCAGAAGCAATTTGCTTCCCTTTCTCTTGAATATTTTTAGCACCTAAACATTTTTTACTTATAGTGTGATATCGAAGTTATTTGCACGTGCAAAATTAAAAATAGTGGGTGGATAATCAATAAAATTAAAATCGTCATTCCGATTTTAAACAAGAATCTTATGAAAGATTTTCTTACCCATGAAATTTAATAAAAATCAAAAACACCGCAACCTAAATCCCCCCACAAAAAAACTAAAAACCTCAAATTTCACAACACAAAATTCACAAATTTATAGAACAAGAAAGGTTGCAAGATTACAGTGAAAAAATAATTAAATAGATAACACTAAAATAACAACAAGTTGCCTTACATATGAAAAAGCGGAACAGATTAAGGAGTGGAATTAGATCTATGGGTAAAGAAAATTTAGAACAGAGAATTTGAAATATGTATAAGAAATTACGAAAGAGAAAAAAAAGTAAAACTCAACTTGTTGCAGCTGAGAAAACCTGATGAAAAAGACTCGCAATAAATTAGGAGTAATATTTTATCTTTTCAAGACATAAAATAAAAGGAGCAATCAGAGAATTACCGTGTCTCGAATTTAAAGAGAAAAAATATCAGAAAAGCAGTTTCACTTTTCAAGACTATAAATTGGGCTATTTTATGCTAAAATAGTTATTAAAAAAACTTTTTTATGCCACAAAAATAAAAGAGAGCTATTTATTGTCAATTAGGAGTATAAGTAATCATGATGTGCCATTTTTTCCAATAAAAGGGAATAAAAAAAAACAAAGGAATGCTTGCATATTGTTTTGTTGTTAGTCTATCTCAAACCTTGCCGTATTGAGAATCTTCTTTGCTTGTGATGGTAGTCGTCGAATATTATTGTATCGAATGGTACCTACAAATTCAAAAACCTTGTTTGTTTTGAAATACATAATTATAGATTTAGAAGGATTGACAATAAGGATTATTGAAAGAGAAGTTGAACATCTGTTAACTTGTCAACATTAAGAATTTTGACTATAAAATGCATATTATGTGTCTGCCCAAGTATAACATTCAAGCCTATATGTTTGTATGATCTAGTAAGCACTTGAATTCTAGTATTTAAGGTATTAACTTTATATATCCGAATGAAATCAGTCATATGCGTATGTCTGACCAACTCAGAGTATTATCAGCAAGTAATTAAATTATATGATTTGATTCGACTACCTACTTTTTGTATATGCAATTGCTTGTATTGCTTAGAGGCAGTTCAAATTGAGAAAATATGATAAGTAAAAACGTTTGACTTGGTATAGAGTTTAAGAAAGAAAGAAAGACTTTTGGAACTTATAATCTAAATAAGTTATAGATTGTAGGAAACTACGGAGCAAGAACAACGGATTGTGTACCTTTAGATTCACCGCAGGTTGCTGTTGTTGCTACTAAATGCCGTTTTTGTGTGTTGATGGGGTCTAGGAAGTTAGGATAAATTTCTTCTTTGTGGTTTTTCTTTTGTCTTTCTATTCTTCTTTCTTTTGACGTAACCTTTCTCTCATTCATCCCCTTAACAAAAGATTCCTTTCCTCTTTTTAAGTAGGAGAAGTTGAGCAGTTATAAAACTGTTTCCTCTAGTTTTTCAAAAAGGATTGAACAATAATTGTTCCCTCCTTCTAAGAGTATAGGTCTGAACAGTTATAATTTAAATGTTCTATCTTTATTTTAAATCAAATATATTCTTTATTTATGAATCGGGTGTCCTGACCCGAAATTCGAATGTGATGGAACTTATCCTTTTTCACCAGACAAGTTAGCCTAACCCACTGAATATGGAAATAAAAGCAGAAACAGTTTTTAAAAAGCAATTTAAATGTCAAAAACAGAAGTCTTAATCATTGCAAAATTTTCTCCACTAACTACTTATCACATGTACAAACCTTCTATTATAAGAAACTGAAATAAAAATAAGTCTCAACCTTTGTATCTCAAATAGATCAAAGTAATAGATAAAGAGGAATAGGAAAGATGGCCGACAACAACAGCTACCTCTCAAATCTCCTCAGTAAGCTATGCATGGAAAATGAGAGAACAAGATCATTCTCCGGGCTCAGAACCTACACAAGTATAGATAGCAAGGGTGAGTACCACCGACACGGTACCCAGCAAATAAACAACTAATACTAAGCTAAGCTAATAAGACACACATACTCCTGTCATACCATCCAACCCCCAGACTACAATCTGCACAAAAATCAGCCCGTTCTAACAGTCCTAACAACACAGTACATGTATACATATAAGTCTCCACCACAATACAACTCAAATATCAATAGGATCTCAACATTCAAGAATACAAATCAAGGGGATAGTAGGGGTAAAACAGTCCAAATGAAAAATATGTATGATGTGTTGAAATGCAATGCAATGTCATAAATAGTGATGCATGTCTATCCTAAATGATACACATTCGCTGACTAGTAAGCCGAAACCCGTGGGGGCCACACATGGACCATGTATCTGCCAAAACCATTTTCCTTTGGCATAATTCATCTCTCGCCGGATCAATTTCCCTTCGGCATAAATCATTTCTCACTGAAACTATCCACCTTCGCCATAATCATCTGTAACATCCCTCAAAAAATAATTACAAGTACCTTAAGAATGCCTTGGGAATAGGTCGCTCATGTAATGCATTATTCTTAATCTTTTTGGAAAATTCGAGTTCGGAATATCGATCAGGGGGTCAAAACCTGCGGAAAAAAGGTCTCGGTGGATTTTTAGGACCCGTATATCGAAAGATAGATTTTCAAAGAAATTCACGAAATAGTACGATCCGCGATAGGTCTGCGTTGCGGACTTGGGAGAGTTTTCTAGTCGAGTTGAGTTTTTTTAAGGGCATTTTAGACCTTTCCCAAATTATTAGTCAATGAACCTAGACATTTTAGGGCCTAATCCGACTCTATAAATTTACCTAAACCCCTAATTCTATTCATTCTTGTACAATTCATCTATAAAACATTTTTCTCTCTACAAAAAGGCTCTCAAGGGTTTTCATTGAAGAATTCAAGTAATCTACTCAATTTCTCAAACTTTTCTATCAAATTAAAGTATGATATTTTATGGGTTTTATGATCTCTATTCCTATTGCATGAATTATGATTTAAAGTATGATCATTAGTCTATTTTGATATAAATTGATAGTTATTGCATTGAATTGAAGAGTTTTCCATGAATTCTCCTATTTTGATCTCTATGGTTCATGATGTAAATTATGAGTATGTTGAATTACACTTCCAAAGGATATTATCTATATGAATTATGTATGGGCTGATATAAAGTTTATGATCATGTATGTTTTCAAGTCAATTTCATGATTTTCAAGTCAATTGATCACGCATTCATGTCTTACCCTAATTTCAAGTATAAGCTATGATCTTGAATTTCCAAGTATGAATTATGATTATTTATTTCAACTATGATCATAGACTATAAGTATTTTTGCAATGACGATTTTTATGCAAATTATGAAATGGTGACTTAGGGCCCAATGTGGTGACCTAAGGCCTAAAAGATGACTTAGGGCCCTATTTGGTGACCTAAGACCTAATGATATGAATTATGCAAATATGATTGTAATGATGAAAGGACAATTCTCACATTACAAGTATGTTATGAAAATGAGCTACTCTATGATTTCAAACCTATGAGCATGACTATGATATATAAAATTACGATTTTATGTTATGAATGTATTACGTAGGATTTGACTTAGTACCGAGTGGACTTGATGTGGGGGCCCTACCAAAAGCCTTAGTAGCAGCCTCATGTCCCATAAACTACGTGTCACCGTAGATTGCCTTTTGGCCTAGCTAGTGGATCCACAAATAGCACATGTTCATGATCAGGAGTCTACCTTGGCAAAGTAGCATCCTCCTTCTCGATGTGGGTATCATTGGATTTCATGTTATACCTCGCATGGTCTTATTGTCGGTTATGGTTTCTATCCCACATATGTATATTTATGTATGTTTTAAATGACTAATCCTATCTTTTATTTTACATGATACTCTTATGGTTATTATGCATTGATCTTTCTTAAAGACTACTTATGATTTTTGACTATTTCTCCTAACATGCTATTTCAAGTGATCGTCGTTACAAATATGGTTTTTTTCATGCATTGCATTGCCCACATACTTAGTACATTCCAACGTACTAATGCATACTTTTTGCCTAAATTATCTCATAATGTAGGGGTTGAGGTTTAAGATCCTAATCGTACACGTAACTAGTAGGTGTTCTCTATCCGACTGTGTTGTGGTGAGTCCTCATTGATCGGGGACTAATTTTCAAGTTGGTTACTATTTTCTTTTCAAAAGACTTTTATTTACGTTGTATATTGAGGGTGAGCTAGGGACATGTCTTAGCCCCCGCCCATACTCAGGTTTAGAGGCATCTAGTTGGACATATGTTTGAGTCTATGTTGTCATAAGACATTCCTCAATTTCTATTCATGTTTTAGACTCTCTTATGATATTTCCATTTTTATATTTTACCTTATGTATGCTTATAATATGTACAAGAGGCTTGGTTGGAGCCCTTTCGGGTTTCGATCGCCGTGTTACTACTAGGCCCTAGGTCGGGTCATGACATCATCGAATCAAATTCCATCTCAAAGTATTAGAATCAATGCAAATAGGTAATATCCATGAAAAATATGATGATGGAATGATAATATCAATAAATCACAAGTCATATCTCAAAAGTAAGTTCAAATATCCACAATATGTCAAATGTCAACCCATATCACAACGGTATATTCAAATATTCACGATAGATCAAGTATCATTCTTATTGAACACAACATGTATAAATCCTCTAATTCGCCTTCTTTACCCCTTTATTTCAAAATAAATCTCCTTAAATATAAATTATCCTTATCTAATCCCTAAAATCACTTTTCATCACTTTCAAACACGTAAAACTATGAATACATGATCCTAAGAGCTTTGACATAGGTTTAGAAATTTATTTGCCTCGATTTCAACCTCGAACTATGCCAGAATCTGATTTTTACCCTTACGCCGACATTCTGAATCAAGATAATCTATTCAAATAAGCAATCCCAATAAAAATATGAGTCTAATGATACCCAATCCCAATAAAAATATGAGTCTAATGATACCCAATTCGATATTTTTAATACGAGGCCCAAAACTGAATCGAACAGCCTAAAATACCCAATTTCGAATGACGAACAGAAATCCAGAAATTTTTAATGAAAATGATCCTTAAGGTATTTAGAAACTAGTACAGAAAATCAATTTAAATTTGGAGTTAAAATCACCCCTTAAACACCAATGTAAAGAATGAAAAGTTCTTAGTGAAACCTCTCAATTTGAAGCCTTTAAATCATGGAATTGTAAGTGAAAATCCCGTTAAATCATTGGGTAATGAAAGATTTTAGTCAAGAACATCCTCAAAAAATCCCCTTCAAAATCGCCTAGGCCGAGATTCTAGGGTTCAACAATGGAGGAAATGGGATAAATCCTGATTTTTGGGAAATTTCAAGTCTGCCCAAGTGTTGCTCTTAGCAATCACGACACCCTCCCTCGCGATCGCGATGAGAAAACTTTGGTCAACTCATTAATTGACCGTTGCGATCGCAAAAAACTCCTCATGATCATGATGACCAATCCAGCTAACCCTTTGCGATCCAATAGGTCTACGCAATCACGAAGAACAAGAATTAGTGTACCAGATATCAGTAACCAACAGCAAAAACACAAAGTCTCAATTCTCAAAATCAACGGAGATCACAAACCTTACATGCTACCATACTAATTTTGACGTTCCAAACTCAATAGAACCATCAGAATTTGAATTCGAGGTCTCCTTAATTCGAAACTCAAAAAGTCACCACTAAACTAACTTAGGCCTCCAAAATACCAAAACGAGCTCGGGACCTCTAAAAATTCCACGAACACTTCTTCTAGACTAAAAACTATCCCCCGAATCCAATAGAATCGTCGGAATTTTATTCCGAGAGGCGAAACTCTGAAAGTTGAGCAAAGTCAAACCTTGGTCTAAAATTCATCAAATTCCCAACTCAAAACCTCAATTCTTCATTACAACCCCAATTCTTATTCCGTAAACACTCTAGACCAATTTTCCTATCCTAGAGCTGTTGGAATTAATGAAATTCCATTTTGAGACTCGTAGCTGCGATTAACCTAAAATACCACTTTTAAACACTTAACTTATGAAAACTCCAAATTTCCAAAACCCAATATTTTCATAGAATTTCCCCAAAATTGACTCTCGACTAACCAGATAAGACTCGGGGCAACTAGGAGGAGGGGTAAAATAGTCATTTCGTGAAGAATTCTAAAAATGACCTTTAGGGTCATTACATCATCCACCACTAAAAACAATGTTCGTCCTCGAACATAAAGTAAAGAAAGTACCTGGAGTCTCAAAAAGTTGTGGGTATCAAGCAGCATATCGAACTCCATCTTCTAAGTAGCCTCTCCAACTGTACGGTGCTTTCACAGGACCTTTACTGAAGCTATCTCCTAGGTGCTAAGCTTACAGACTTATTTGTCAAGAATGGCTATGGGCTCGTCTTCAAATGTCAAATCTGGAACCAACTCCGCTGAATCAGGAGAAATCATATGAGACTCATACGGAACATAGTTTCAAAAAATGGAAATATGAAATACCGGATGCAGAGATGACAAGCTAGGTGGTAAGGCCAGTATGTAATCCACCTCTCCCACTCGCCATAAAATCTCATATGGGCTAATGAACCGTGGGCTAAGCTTGCCCTTCTTTCCAAATAGCATCATGCCCTTCATGGGCGATATTCGGAGCTAAACATGGTCACCCTTCATGAACTCTAAAGGTCAAACTCTCCTCTACTTTGGGAAGTCAAGATCCTACCATGAATCATACGAACCTTCTCCATAGCATCCCTAAGAAAATTCATGTCTAGAGAATCCATCTCCGCTGAAACAAACCATCTAATAGGATATCAGCATCGCCTACCATACAACACATTGAATGAGGCCATCTGGATACTATAGTGATAACTATTGTTATAGGTAAACTCCTTTAAGGGAAAATGTTTGTCCCACCTAGCATTAAAATCGATAACATAGACCTGAAGCATATCCTCTAATACCTAAATCATCCGCTCGGACTGTCTGTTAGTCTGTGGTTGAAAAGTTGTGCTCATATCAAGCCTAGTGCCCAGGCCCTCCTATAAAGCCTACCAAGAGTGCTAAGTAAACACTGAACCTCAATCTAAACAATGGATACTTGGACTCCATAAAGCAGAACGACCTGACTGATTTACAACTCAGCTAGCCTATCAGTCGTGTACTTCACCTTAACTAGAATGAAATAGGAAGACTTGGTCAGTCTGTCAACAACCATTCATATAGAGATATAACCAACCACAGTAGGAGGTAAACCCATAACAAAGTCCATAGTAATCATTTCCCACTTCTAACTAGGAATAGGCATCCTCTGACTCATACCCCTAGGCCGCTGATGCTCACACTTAACCTGCTGGCAAGTCAAACACTTCGACACAAATTCTGCAATGTCCCTCTTCATCCCACACCACCAATAGTGCTGGCTAAGTTCATGATACATCTTCACCGCACTAGGATGAATAGAATATATGGAACAATGAGCCTCCCCTAGAATCAATCTGATAAAATCATCCACCTTAGGCACATAAATCCTACCTTCAATCCTCAAAATCCCCTCTAAATTAAGTTTGGCCTCCTTATCCTCTACCCTCATCACCTTGTCTCGAATGGGATACAACTTCTCATCATCCCACTTTCACTTCCAAATCTACTCAACTAGTGAAGATCAAGCCTTAATAAAAGTAATAAATCCTCCACCCTCCTCAGACACTATAATGACCCTCAATTTCATTTTCATCTTTTTCGATATTTACAATATTTAGAGCTTTTCTATAGTGGCCCTAAGTTATTTATGACTTGTTGGGGACTGACAGTTCAGTTTTCTGTTCGTTCATTTAGGTTTTATGCCTGTTTTTCTATTTTAGAGCCCTTGGAGTTCAAATGGTTGACTTTGGTCAAAACTCTAGCAAAATGACCTTAAAATAGAATTTTGATGGTTTCATCAGCTCCAAAATATCTAAATTAAGATAGTAGCATGCTCAGTATAAGTATCGAGGCAATCGATGTGAGTTTGAGGCCATTTAGCGCTTTAGCCTTTGAAATTTGGCCTAAGATCGACTTTGGTCAACATTCTTGAAAAATGCGCTCGGATCAAAATTTTGTTAGAGCAGTTAGCTTTGGAATGTTAGTTTTTGTTTGGAATGACCTTTTTTCATGTCTCAAGGCTTCCGATCTCATTTAGAGCCTCATTGTGGGAGGACTCTCTGCGTTCACGGAGGGTTAGCATGCTTGCCTCTGCATTCGTGGGCTTGTATATGCATTTTCGGAGAATAAATAAGGGCTGGAAGTGGTCTTAAAACAGACATGTTCAGTAGCCAAGTCTCATTTTGAGACTTGGCATTCTTGAGGCTTTTGAGATCAATTCTCATCTATAATTTGTGATTCTTGTTCTAGTTAGTTGAAAATTCTTGTGGGAACGTTCTAGGACCCTCTTTCATCCTAAAAATGTTGTAAGTTCTACGAAAATTCATTGTTTCCTAGAATTTTTTACTATTCTAGGGCTTGAAATTGGTGGGGTTGTTTTGAACTCTTCCGGTGCTCGGAATGTGCCCATTTTAGGGGCACAAGTTCCTTGAGCTATTTGAGACCTTGTGACAGAGTTGGTTTTTTTATTTTGTGCGCGGGTTCCACAATCCAATTTTATGACCTAATTTTGGGTACGTCTTTGAAAATACAAATTATGTCAAAACGTCTGTATTAACGAGGTGATCAATATTTTTATAGCGTGAAGGCATTTGAAGTCATTTTTGGAGCAAAAAACTATCAAAAAGTGGAATTGGAGTGTGCGTGTTTGGCTTTGAGGTAGGCTATGGTCTCTTATTCTTTGATTAAGCTTCAATAGATATTGTTTAGTATAATTTGCTTGTAGTTTGGATTATATGTGATGGTTAGGCTTGATTTCTAGATTTTTGGTTCTTTATCCCGATATGAGCCTTAGGCTAGTTTATCTTTATGAGATTTCTCGTCTAGTTGGTAATATTGTGGAATATGCCTCACTTTGGCTTTGGTTAACCTATTTTAGGTGATTTGTGCCTTAGACTTGAGTTGTAGTTTGAACCTTAGTTGTTGTAGCCATTATTGACAAGAGTTTATGATACTTATTGTTCTTCATTATTGAAGTACACATTGGAGCCTTGGTGTAGTGATTTTCACCTGGTTAGGTTGGTGAATTACTATTGGATTCCATTTCTAGAATTAGAGTTAGAATCTCCAATGCTTTTCTGTTGCCGTTTCGCAGGGCTATCGGTGATTATGAATCTCGAGGTGATATTTTCTAGATGGATCTGGTGGTATTGATTGACTAGTTGACATCTGTTTTCTCATTTTTCTCCTTCTAGTTACCTAGTTATGCTTGAGTTCCCTTTTTGACCTTGTGATTGAGTTAGACGAGTAGATTCAACCTTTAGGCCTTGACTATAGGTAGGTGGTATTGACTTACTATTTGCGAACTTGTAGCGGTATGAAGGATGGTCTCTTATTTGAAGGTAGTTACTGCTCTTGTTCTTATTTATTTAACTTTTTGTGCAGGGATTTAGTTGATACGGTCCTTTGGGGCCTTTATGTGATATGTTTAATTAGTTCTGTTAGTAGGTTGTCACTTAGTTTCCCTCCTCCGTAGTGTGTCGTCGTGTTTAGGTCTTGGGATGGCGCCACCATGTACGTCATTGGTTTCCTTGCTTGTTTCTTACCTACTCTCTCTTTCCTATATCTGATGTTTCTTATTGCATGCTTTCTTATTATTCTTATATGTTACTTGTGATATATACTCCTTGCTTACATGTTCTTTATACTGGCTTTATCTTTAGAGCTTAGTCGACCGATGACTACTCAGTGCTATTTGTTGATACATATACTATACTCCTGCACCCTATAGATCATAGTATGGGTTTTCACTACTGATTTAGATATCGTATAGAGCAGCTCTTGGACCTTGGAGACTAGGGTGAGTTTTTAGCGTTCGGAGTTGCCTATCTCCTTCTATTTTTTGCCTGGATTAGTCTTTACTTGGTATTCGTAGATAGTTGTACTATTATTATTGTTATTGTATATGTATAAACATTGTACTCTCTTATTTGTTCTAGTATCTTGACTACTGACTGATTCCATGTCTTGGGGGTAATTTGTTGAATTTATCTTATTCTTCTTTTCTTCTTCTTCTTCTTATTATTATTATTATTCGTTTCTTTCCTTCAACTTGTGATATTCCGTTGTCTATGGTTTCGGACTATAGGTTTAGGCTTACCTATAACTGGGTTGATAGTAGGTGTCATCATGACTTGAGAAATCAGATCGTGATAGAGCGATATCAAAGCTTAGGTTCATCGATATCATCGGTATAAGAGCAAGTGCCTAGTAGAGTCCTCTGGATCGGTGTGGAGATGTCCATATACTATCTTTGGGAGGCTATAGGGTATTTTAGGAAAACTCCATTCTTGATTCCTTATCGTGTCAAAATTTCTTTAATCAACTTCTAAATACTTTCTTAGAATTCATTCCTCCTTAGATAAATAGCACGAACTTTTTGAGGACATGGCTTGAGCATTAGTATCTACTATTCAAGCATCGATAGTATCTATGACCACCTCGACTTCTTTTGATCCATCATTGGAGATTCAATGTCTTGATGAGCGTACACCACAGGCAGTGTGGTTTTTGGTGCATCGAGCAGTTCTCATCTTAGAGTTGGACTTGTTGGTCCTCAGTAGGGTTCTTCATTAGTCTCTGAGTATATGATGAAGTTTCTAGATTGGACAAAGCATACTCCTATAATGTTTCTTATAGAGTGAGACATGACTCAGCAATTTATTGAGAGATTAATTTTGCCGCTCCATTTAGCATCACAACACTTGATAGCAGTGAGATCTACCTTTCCCCAGGTGCTCAGTAATATGAGTTCTATGGAGCATGCATGTATGGAGAATTACATAGGTAGAGATAGGAGATCCCGCCACCAGCATAGTAGAGGTAACACCCCGCTCCGAGGTAGGTATTATTCCGGTGAGGGACAACTTCACTCTACGCCTACTAGACCCATACGGGGGAACTTCAGGTTCCAGGTGGTCCTGTGACAGGTTATGGTACCCATGGTGGACAGAGTTCATAATAGACTTCTCAGGGTTTGCTATTCAGGCATTCAGGTTTTGAGGACCATACTAATTCAGCTGGTTCATCTCAACGGGCTATATTTGGTAGAAATTTTTATATGTGCAACAAGTTTGGGCATCTGTCTAGGGAGTGTCCTACAGTCACACATAGTAGGCGACAGGCTCGACAAGATCAGATTCATAAGAATCGAGGACAATCAGTTAGAGGTGGTACCTCAAATATTATGGTTTGTGGTTCAGGTTATCGGTTCGAGGCTAGGCGTATTCCATTCTATGTTTCTACAAGTCAGATGGAGGAAGAGGCTCTAAGTATCAATCAGAATTGTGAAGATTTTTGTTTATAGGATTCTCCTTTCTTATAGTGATTGGGTGTTAGGATCTTTATACCCATCGATGATTACTTAGCTTGTTAGATTCATCTTGTGATTTTGGTGATTACTTTACTTGTACTTATGTGAGCGTACTTACTTTGCTTGATTACTTGCCTATTGTTTTCTATGACGGCTTTGCTTGAAACTATGTTTATGTATTTATCTTCCCTAGTGATTTCTTTTAGTAGTGGATTATATTAGTTTACTGTTATGCTATAGTAGTGGTAGAGTTATAATGTGTGGATGTTGAGCCTAGTTGATTGCTCTGGTGAATTCCCGTTAGCCATTCTAGAGTTTTCTTGGTTTAGTCATTTCCCCTTCCTAGCTTACCCTCCTAATGTGCTTAGCTGATGTGAGGTTGCTACCGAGAGAAGGGTGTCAGTGGTTATGGACTTTGTGGTCTACTGTGGGTTTCGTTCGTTGATCCTTCCTTATCTTGACTTATTTTTAGTTCTTAAGGTGGCAAAGTCAAGGTTTTTCCTTCAGATTCGGCTGGGTTGCCTTTTCGTGTTAAGTTTGATGATTAAGTTATCGGTTCAACTAGTTATGTGTTGTGGTGTTAGATGGCAATATTGAGTTGGGAAGGCTGAAAAGGGAAATTTTCCTTATTCATTCTAAGTATGATGATATTTTAGCTTGATGCATCATGTAAGAAAAAATGGTTCTATCGAATACATGGAAGTGGTGGTATTCTTATGCTTGTGACCAACCAAAAATTGGCGAGAAGGGATGATTGTAGAGTGAGAGCATTCATAGTGATGAGTCTTGATTTATCAGAATTGCCTTGGTGTGCTCTAGTTATTTATGGATATTTAGGTGGTTGGTCAATATATTTTGGAAATTTCAGTCATAAGCATGTTTACCTTATAACTAGGACTATTTTTAATCTCGGTGATTTCATGTTGTGCCTTATTTCTACTAGTAAACTACAGTGGGTATGTCGATGGTCCAAAGAGTCAAATTGTTGATATGGGACTTCTATGGTGGTGTGCTTAGACTAATCCAGGTTTTGGCTTCCATGGCCGAATGGGAATTTCTCTGAGAAAGCTCAACCTCAAGATGGATTCAAAGTAATTGTTGGATCATCTATTGGTTTCTTGTTCAGGGTGCGAGGTTCGCAGATGTTATTGTGGTTAGTGCAAACTTGCACTAGAGGGTTGACTTATGGTGTTTGATGCGATGATTTGATTCTATTGGGTCACTTTTGGCAGGTTTAACATGTTAATAAATTGCTTATTGGGTTGGTTTCACCCCTAGATTGGTGGGTTAACTCGAAATTACACTCGTGGAGTTGTACATAGACTTATGGCCTTAGTTCAATTATTTTTGGGGTTGGATTCTCATATTGGTTCAGTTTTCTGGGAGTTTCATTGGTAGCAAAGTGACATTAAAGCTGCTCTTAGTGTGATATTTCTACTCGAGGATTTGGTTGTCCCTTGGAGTAGCCTTTCAATTTTGAAAGATAAACTTCAGACTAAAGTTTTTGGTTCTGGGAGTCATTGGGTGGAACAATGGGTTTGTGCCCTGGGCTAAGTTGCTTATTTTGAATTTTTGTCGCTCTTCAGTGTTCAGGTGGTGCTTGCAATTTCTTTATGGTTATTTGGTAAATATTCAAATGGTGTTGGGAGTTGTTAATGTGGTTTAGGGTGGGTAGGATACCCATGATGACTAAAGAGTCTTGAGTTGGGAGTATAAAGCAAAAGATTCGACTCGGAAGTTATTTGGAATCTTCTTTGTCTGTGGTCGCCTAATTCAGAAAAATCTCTGTGGTTTTGGATTATCTCGGATGAATCTGTTGTATTTAGTTGAGTTTGTTCATGTTAATTTGAAGTTAGTATCAAAAGAGAGAAATTAGAAATTGAATTGAGTTATGATGGAGAAAACTGAATTGGAGAGTTTTCTCTTAACTTAATTTCTAGGTTGGCTTTGTCCGACCCAAGAAGGTACATGTAGGTTAAGCAGAGGTTGCAAGCTTAACTTCTAATCTTTTTGTACCCTCGAGTTCTTTTCTATCCCTTGACTTTCGAGGATGAAAGTCCTTTTAGTATTGGATGTTGTAATGACCCTCAAGGTTATTTTTGTCTTTTTGATATTTTCAACATTTAAAGATTTCATGTAGCGACCCTAAATTATTTATAATTTGCTGGCACTGACAGTTCGGTTTCTATGTCATTCGTTTGAGTTTTACGCCCATTTTTCTATTTTGGAGCCCTTTGAGTTCAAATGGTTGACTTCAGTCAAAACTCTAAAAACTAACCTCAGAATGAAATTCTGATGGTTCCATCAGTTCTAGAATGGACAAATTACGCTGGTAGTATGGTCATCACAAGTATCAAGGCAATCAGTGCGAGTTTGAGTCCATTTGGCGCTTTAGCCTTTGAAATTTGGCCTAATATTAACTTTAGTCAACATTCTTAGAAAACTAGCTAGGATCAAAATTCTATCAGCATGGTAAGCTCTGAAATATTGATTTTGGTCTAGAACAACCTTTCGTTCATATCCCGAGGCTTCCTGTCTTATTTAGAGCCTCCTTATGAAAATGACAAAAATTATGCTTGGGTGTGGGACCCATATTTTATCGAGATGACCTCGGATGAAAATTTCAACTGCGTCATTGACTCTAGTGCATCAAATTTGGTAGGGTAGCATAGTCTGTTTGCGCACACGGGGTTCTAAATGAATTCTGAACCCCCATAAGAGAACCCCAAATTCTATTGGCCTTAGCTGATTCAGAGCTGCTGCTGTAGCCCACTCTTGTGCTCCGCTTTTGTGGGCCTCTTGGCCTTGTTTGCGGAAGCTTGGCATCCAAGCCTCCATGTTTGCAGGCACTTCACTGCATTTGCAGAGTGACAACCTCTAGACCTCCACGTTCGCGGGAGGACTTTCGGCATTTGGAGAGGGTTAGCATGCTTGCCTCTGCATTTGCGGGCTTGTCTCCGCGTTTGCGGAGAACAAATGAGGATTGTCAGTGAAGTTAAAACAGACCTATTCAGCAACCAAGTCTCATTTCAAGACTTGGCATTCTTGAGGATTTTGAGAGCAATTCTCAACCAATTCCAGTGAGTTGAAAATTCTTATGGGAACGTCTCGGGACCCTTTTTCATCCTAAAAATCTTGTAAGTTCCGAGTAAATTCGCTATTTCCTTGCATTTTTGACTAGTCTAGAGCTTAAAATTAGTGGGGTTATTTTGAGTTCTTTCGATGCTCAAAATGTGTCCATTTTTAGGGCTCAAGTTCCTTGAGCTATTTGGGATAAGGGTCCCACAATCCCATTTTATGACCTAATTTTGAGTCCGTCTTCGAAAAATACAAATTTAGTGTCAAAACATCTGTATTGACGAGGTGATTAATATTTTAATAGTGTAGAGGCATTTGGAGTCATTTTTGGAGAGAAAAGCTATAGGGAAGTTTACTTGGAGCGCGCGTGTTCGGCTTCGAGGTAGGTTACGGTCTCCTATTCTTTGATTGAGCTTCAATAGATATCGTTTAGTGTAATTTTCTTGTATTTGGATTGTATATGATGGGTTAGGCTTGATTCCTACATTTTTGGTTCTTTATCTTGGTATGAGCCTTAGGCTAGTTTACCTTTATGAGATTTCCCATCTAGTTGGTAAGATTATGGACTATGCCTTACTTTGCCTTTGGTTAACCTATTTTAGATTATTTGTGCCTTAAAATTGAGTTGTGGTTTGAACCTTAGTTGTTGTAGCCATTGTTGGTGGGATTTTATGATACTTAGTGTTCTTCATTATTGAAGTACTTACATTGGAGCCTTGGTGTAGTGATTTCCACTCGGTTAATCTTGTGAATTACTATTGGATTACATTTCTGGATTTAGGGTTAGAATCTCCTATGCTTTCCTATAGTCATTTGGCAGGGCTATCGGTGGTTATGAATCTCAAGGAGATATTTCTTAGATGGATCTGGAGGTATTGATTGACTAGTTGAGCACCTATTTCCTCATTTTTCTCCTTCTTGTTACCCAGTTAGGGATGAGTTCCCTTTCGGGCCTTGTGGTTGAGTTAGAGTAGATTCAAGCTTTAAGCCTTGATTATAGATCGGTGGTATTTGTGAGCCTTGTTTGTATGCTCTAGTGGGTATGGTGCTTGTGGAGTCATTTTTAAATGTGATTGTGTGTGTTGTTTGGGTGCTAGTGATAGTATGCATTGCATTGAATCATTGTTTTCTCATGGATGTAGTCGACCCCGGTGCATGCATTTTATCTAGCATTGATTTGAGAAAGATGGATTGTAACCCAAACTATTTTATATTGATTTTCGAATGGGGGTCATACTACCTTTATTATTACTATTTTTAGTGGATTGGAGGCATCTAGGATGCGCTCATTTTATTATATATGATTCCAGGCATCGAGGATGCGCTCATTTTATGACATTGATTCGACGCATCAAGGATGCGCTCATGTTATAGATTGATATAAGGCTTGGATCGAGACCTAGTGGTATATAGGGGCATTTCCAAGCCTCATATGGAAATCCCATAAAGGCGCATGGGTCCTACTTCCTCACCAGGATAGGAAGTAGGTGTATATATCTTGGTGTGAGGTGCTTGGCATAGATGGTACTACTGGTTTTACTGCATTACTTTTATGCATATATGCATTGTCTATCACCAACATAGATGTTTGTACCTGTCGGTAGTATGAGATACCATACGGGTTTACCTGTTTGTGAGTGAACTTCCTGGGCATACAGGGGCTCGGGAAGTATTGACTTACTATTTGCAAACTTGTGGCGGAATAAAGGGTGGTCTCTTATTTGAAGGTAGTTATTGCCCTTGTTCTTATTTATCTAACTTTTTGTGAAGGGATTTAGTTGATACGGTCCTATGGAGCCTTTATGTGATATCCGTGATTAGTTTTGTTAGTAGGTTGTCACTTAGTTGTCCTCCTCCGTAGTGCGTCGTTGTGTTTAGGTCTTGGGCTGGCGCCACCATATACATCATTGGTTTACTTGCTTGTTTCTTACCTACTCTCTATTTCCTACATTTGATGTTTCTTATTGTAGGCTTCCTTATTATCTTTATTAGTTACTTGTGATATATACTCCTTGCTTATATGTTCTTTATACTTGTTTTATCTTTGGAGCTCAGTCGGCCGATGACTACTGAGTACCACTTGTTAGTACTCATACTATACTTCTGCATCGTACAGATCAAAGTATGGTTTTTCACTACTGACTTGGATATCGTGCGGAGCATCTCTTGGACTTTGGAGACTAGGGTAAGCTCTTGGCATTCGGAGTTGCCTATCTCCTTCTATTTTTTGCCTGGACTAGTCTTTACTTGGTATTCAGAGACAGTCTGTACTATTATTGTTAATTTTGGATATGTATAAACCTTGTACTCCCTTATTCGGTCTAGTGGGTTGACTACCGAATGATACGAGGTCTTAGGGGTTATCTTGTTGAATTTATCTTATTCTTCTTTTTTTATTATTACTGTTATTATTATTCGTTTCTTTCCCTCTGCTTGTGATGGTCCTTTGTCTATGGTTCCGAATTGTGAAGTTAGGCTTACCTACTGGTGGGTTTATAGTAGGTGTCATCATTACTTGAGAAATTTGGTCGTGACAGACACCCGTAATCGAATAGAACCGTTGGCTAACCTCTGTACATCTATAGCCAAGGGCCACCTGTCAACACTAATCGCTGCAAGACTACCCATACTAGGAGCCTTCCTACTCAAAGCATCGGCCACCACATTGACCTTCTTCGGATGGTACAAGATAGTCATGTCATAGTCCTTCAGTAGCTCAAGCCCTTTGCGTTGTCTCAGGTTCAGATAGATCTCTGACTAAAAATATATTAAAGACTCCGGTGATCGGTGAACACCTCATAGTGTACCCCATATAGGTAATGACACCACAGCTTCAACACAAACACAACTGCTGCAACCTCTAAGTCATGTATAGGGTAGTTCTTCTCATGAGTCTTCAACTGTCTAGACGCATAGGCAACTACCTTTCCCTTTTGCATTAGCACCCTACCTAAACCAACATCAAAAGTATCACAATACATGGTGAAGTCCACACGCTCCTCGGGTAGTGCCAATACAGGGGCTAAAGTCAATAAGGTCTTGAGCTTTTGAAAGCTCGCCTCACACTCATTGAACCAATGGAAATCCAAAACCTTCTAAGTCAGTCTATTCAAAGGAGTCGCAATAGTGGAGAAACCCTGCACAAAATGCCAATAATAACCAGTTAATCCCACAAAACTCCAGATCTCGGTAGGAGAAGTAGGTCTAGTCCATCCTCTAATTGCCTCAATCTTGGTTGGATCCACCTTAATACCCTTTTTGGACACCACGTGCCCCAAAAATGCCACCGAATCAAGCCAAAACTCGCATTTAGAGAACTTTGCATATAAGCTCTACTCTCTCAACTTCTAATGCACCGATCTTAAATGAAAAGCATGATCCTCCTCTGTCTTGGAATATACCAAGATGTCATCACTGAACATAATCACAAAGGAGTCTATATATGGCTGAAACACCCCGTTCATTAACTACATGAACGTTGCTGGGGCGTTAGTCATCCCAAAAGACATAACCAAAATTGCATAATAGACATAACAGGTTCGGAAAGCTGTCTTAGGAATATCCGACGGCCTAATCCTCAACTTCTAATACCCCGATCTTAAGTCAATCTTGGATAACATGTCCTCTCTCTGAAGCTGATCAAACAAATTATCTATGCGAGGAAGAGGATACTTGTTCTTGACAGTCATATTGTTCAACTTCCTATAATCGATGCACATCCTCATAGACCTATCCTTCTTCTTCACAAACAGAACCGGTGTGCCCCAAGGTAACACACTAGGGCGAATAAACCCCTTACTCAATAGATCCTGTTCGGCTTCAAGTCAATAGCAAAATCAATATCTCTATCCAAAGGGACTCCCAGAAGATCAGTAGGGAACACATCAGGAAACTTCTTAACCACAGGAATAGACTCCATGGGAGCTATCTCAACTCTAGTATTCGTAATAAAGGACAAATACTACACACCGCCGATAATTTAAACTCTTAGCACAAAGATAAGAGATGACCTTGCTAGGATAGGAACCACTAGTACCCTTCCACTAGACTCTCGGGGCACTAGGTATCGCTAAAGTAACTGTCTTAGCGTACCAATCAATAATAGCACAATAACGAGAAAGCCAATCCATACCCAATATCACATCAAAATCTACCATCTCCAAAATGATCATGTCTACCCAAGTATCATACCTGGCTAAAGAAATAAGACAGTATCAATACATTTGATCCACCACTAAGGGCTCACCTACGGGTGTGGAAACATAAATAGGTACGGGCATGCAATCACAAGTCAAATCAAAACTAGATGCAAAATAGGCAGACACATAATAGAAAGTAAATCCAGGATAAAATAACACAGGTATAGGTAGGTGACAAACTGGATGATACCTATAATGACTGCATCTGAAGCCTCGGCCTTGGCTCTCCCCCAAATGGCATAGTACTGAGATCCCCTACCTCCACCAGTCTGAACGATGCCTCTACATCCACCCTATGGTACTATAGCTCCACCAGAACACTTACCAGGTGTACGACATCCTCTATCTGCCTGAGCCCTTCCTCAACCTCGGGCTGGAGATGCTGGTGCTCTTATTGGGTAGAATAAGTGCATTGTGGACCGGTGTGAACCTGTAGTGGAAATAAGAAATCAAATGGCCAAGATCCCCGCAACCATAGCAAGATCTTGGTTCCAAATACTATTGTGCTAAACCGAATGAACTCATCTGACTACCCTGGCCCATCGACCTAGGTCGTGATCCCTGTTGACCCTGACCCCTACTATATGATCCATGCGGTGTCTGACCACCTTTAGAAGCTAGCATGGAACATAAATCGGTCCTCTACGCTGAAAAGAACCACCCCCTCTATAAGAACCTCTACTTTTAGATGAGGTACCCGATAATTGACCAGAAGCACAGGTCATTTTAGGGTCCTCTCTCTCCATCAACTCTGCGTCTTTAGTGGCACCTACGATGGACTGGAAGGAATCCTCCTCTCGAGCAACTCAAAACACTGAAGTTCGAATAGAATAAGTCATCCCCTGCACAAATCTACTAACTCGCTCCATCTCATTAGGAAGAACAACCGTAACATGTCTTGATAGCTAGTAGAAATGGGTCTTATACTCAGCAATTGTGAGGCTTTCCTGCCTCAAATTCTCAAATTGTAACCAAATCTCCTCCCTCACACTCCAAGGGATGAAGAGGTCATAGAAGGAGGTAGCGAACTCATCCCAAGTAACCTATTGTGACCCTACCGGTCTGGCACTCAGACGCACCCTCCACCACTCTCGAGCTAGCCCATGCAACTGAAGTGTAGCATAGAGGACCCCATATATATCATCTAACACCACTGTCTCTAATAACTCCCTACACGTAGTCAAAAACTCATAGGCATTCTTAGTCTTCCCACCATGAAACTGCAGTAGGTCCATCTTTCGAAATCTCTTATATCGACATTACTCGTTGTCGGTCATCACAACTGCAGGTGCATCCGAAGCTCTCTCTCGTTGTGCTCCACCCTCATCATTCATAAGACCTATGGGTGGCTGACCTATCGGACCCTGAACTATGAGAGCCTGATGCTGCTCCGAAGTATATGCTCCAACTATGGTTTGTAAACCCTGTGGCATACCTACAACACTCTGAATAAGACCCTATAGTACACCCAACATCCTAATAAAGTATCCTAAAACAATGACGTTGTGACCTTGGGAAGGACCTGGTCCCCACTAATCTCCATACGTGGCTCTTGAGAAGCCTCTCTAGCCTGACCTTGGGTTAGTGTCGCTCCTCGAGCACGGCCTCTACCTTTGACCTGTCCAATCCCACGGCCTATAGCTCAGACTCTACCTCTATCCCTAGCTAGGGTCTCAACATCAACCTCGAGGACTGCCTCCCCTCTACCAGATATTGTAGATCTAGTACTCGACATCTGCTAAAACAATATGCGACATTCAGCACTACGATAACAACCTCGCACGATAAGAAGAATGAATAATAGAATATTTTTCCTAATAGTCTTTATACCCTTTTGAAGATAAGTACAGACGTCTCTATATCAATCCTTGAGACTCTACTTAGACTTGGCTTGTACACGTAAGACCTATGAACCTGGGCTTTAATAAATTTGTCACAACTCAGAATACGGGTGTGATGACACTTATCCTTTTCCATTGGACAAGTCAGCCTAACCCACTGAATATGGCAATAAAAGCAGAAATAGTTTTAAAATAAGCAATTTAAATGTCAAAAGCGGAAGTCTTAATCATTATAAAATTTCTCCTACGGACTGGTTGTTACATGTACAAGCCTTCTACTATAAGAAATTAAAATAAATATAAGTCTCAACCTTTGTATCTCAAATAGATCAAAGTAAAAGATAAAGAGGAATTAGAAAGATGGCCGACACAACAGCTACCTCTCGAATCTCCTCAGTAAGCCACAGATGGAAAATGAGAGAACTAGATCACTTTTCGAGCTCAGAACCTACACAGGTGTAGATAGCAAGGGTGAGTAAGCGAACAACTAAGACTAAGCTAAGCTAATAAGATACACATACTCCTGTCATACCATCTAACCCCCAGACTGTAACCTATACGAAAATCAGCCCAGTCTAACAGTTTTAACAGCAAAATACAGATATACATATAATTCTCTACCACAGTACAACTCAAATATCAATAGGATCTCAAAAGTCAAGAATACAAATCAAGGGGATAGCAAGGGTAAAACAGTCCAAAATGCCAAATATCTATGATTCGATAAAATGCAATGCAATGTCACATATAGTGATACATGTCTGTCCTAAATGATACACATCCACTAACTAGTAGGCCGGAACCCATGGGGGCCACACATGAACCATGTATCCGCCAGAACCATTTCCCTTCGGCATAACTCATCTCTCGCCGGAACCATTTCCCTTTGGTAGAAATCATTTCTCACCGAAATTATTTCCCTTTGGCATAAATCATTTCTCACCGGAACCATTTTTCTTTGGCATAATCATCAAATTAAATTCCAACTCAAAGTATCAGAAGAAATGCAAATAGCCAATGTCCATGAAAAATACGATGATGGAATGATAATATCAACAAATCACAAGTCATATCTCAAAAGTAAGTTCAAATATCCATAATAAGTCAAATGTCAACCCATATTACAACGGTATATTCAAATATTCACGATAGATCAAGTATCACTCTTATGGAACACAACATGTTTAAATTCTCTCATTCGCCTTCTATTACCCCTTTCTTTCAATATAAATCTACTTAAACATCAATTATCTTCATCTAATCACCAAAATTACTTTTCATAATTTCCAAATACGTAAAAACATGAATATATGATCCTATAAGTTTAGACATATGTTTAAAAATTCACTTGCCTCAATTTCAACCTCGAACTACGTCAAAATCTGAGCTTTACCCTTATGCCGATGTTCCAAATCAAGATAATCTATTTAAATAAGAAATCCTAGTAAGAATGCGAATCTAGCGATACCCAATTCGATATTTTTAACACCGGTCTCAAAACTGACCTATACAGCCCAAAATACTCGATTTTGAAAGACGAACAGAAATATGGAATTTTTATATGAAAATGATCCTTGAGGTATTTAGAAATCAATGCAGAAACCAATTTGAATTTGGAGTTAAAATCACTCCTCAAACATCAATTTAAAGAATGAAAAGTTCTTTGTGAAACCCCTCAATTTAAAGGCTTCAAATCTTGAAATTGCAAATAAAAATCACGTAAAAATCATTGGATTATGAAAGATTTTAATCAAGAACACTTACCCTCACCAAATACTCAAAAACTCCCCTTCAAAATCGCCTAGGCCGAGCTTCTAGGGTTCAACAATGGAGGAAATAGGATTAAGCCCGATTTTTGAAAAATTTCAAGGCTACCCAGGTATTACTCTTTGCAATCGCGACACCCTCCCTCACAATAGCGATGAGGAAACTTTGGTCAACTCATTAATTGACCGTCGCAATCGCAAAGAAGTCCTCATGATCGCAATGACCAATTAACTAACCCTTCGCAATCGCGACTAGGCCTAGGCGATCACGAAGTATAAGAATTCCTACACCAGATATCAGCAACCAACAACAAAAACACTAATTTTGATGTTATATTCTACCATATTAATTTCTACATTCTAGATTTAATGGAACCATCAGAATTCGAATTTGAGGTCTCCTTGATCCGAAACTTCAAAAGTCGCCAATAAACTAATTTAGGCCTCCAAAATACCAAAATGGTCTCGGAACCTCTAAAAAATTCACTAACACTTCTTCCAGACCAAAAACTATCCCCTGAATTTGACGGAGTCATCAGAATTTCATTCCGATTATCAAAACTCCAAAAGTTGACCAAAGTCAAACCTTGGCCTAAAATTCATCAAATTACCAACTCAAGACCTCAATTCTTCGTTATAGCTCCAATTTTGATTCTGTAAACTCTCCTAGACAAATTTCCCCATTCCGAAGCTGGTAAAATCGATAGAATTCTATTTCGAGACTCGGAGCTCCGGTTGACCTAAAAACCACTTTAAACACTTAAAGCTTATGAAAATTCCAAATTTTTTAAAACCTAACTTTTTCATAGAATTTTCTTAAAACCGACTCTCGATACAAACCATATAAGACTCAGAGCAACTAGGGGGAGGGGTAAAATGGTCATTTTGCAAAAATTCCAAAAATGACCTTCAGAGTCATTACATCGGGTAAGATTGGATCGGGTCGGTTCACATGGGCGACCCATGATCCCAAAAAAATCTTACATAAATCTTTGTGTGGTTATAAATTATTTCACTAAGGGTAAAATAAATATTTTAAAGTTAAATTATTATTAAATATAAAAATGTGTAATCTTATAAATTGGGACTGACTAAAAAAAAGTAAGGAGGTAATATTTAGTTAGCTTGGAAAAAGTGGGCAACCTCAGATACCCTATATTTACAAGTACTATTAATTTGTAAAACATTTTTGAAACAATGCTTTCAGATAAAATCAGATTCAATGTATAACTCAGATGGTTTTAAATTACGTATCAGATATATGAACTAGATTTTATTCTATTTAACTATCCAAAATATCTTGTTCATCCACTTATATGATCGTCATATTGGTTTATTTATCCTCAAAGTCCCCATCCGTACCCTATCCCTTTTTTCCTTTTTTAGATTCCACACAAAGTACACTATCATTAAACACATAACAGAAAATCATAGAAACAAGACCCACATATTTTCTTTATCTTTTACTTCCAAGATTTTATTTTTTTTAAAGAAAATACAGACTCCCCGTGAAAGAGTCTGAGGTTTTATCGGACAATATTCGATTTAATAGTTGACAATGGCGTGCAAGAGAGTAGGAGAAGAAAAAAACTTTGTGAAATAAATCTGTATTTTTCTTGACTATGACGTGGTGATTATATGATTCTGATGTGGCAATGAGGTGGTGCGTATGTAATATACTTGTCATTGTGAGGCTGATGTTATATTTTTGGAGTGGTATGTATTTACATCAAACTGGAATAAGGAGCTAAATAAATGCCCGTAAAATTAAGATATTAAAGTAAATTTGACTGCTAAATTTGAGAATGATTTGATGTATTTTCACAATTTACTATTATACTGAGTTTATTAATAGTCATAGTTAGCTAAGACAAGGCTCACTCAATGAGTAATATCAGTTGGGTTAATTTGGGGGCATGACATCTTTACCATGCGATTTTTAGATGTTTTATTTTGCATATATTTTTAAATTTTCTTAAATGATACCAAGTTGAATGAAAATAATTAATGTCCTCAAGATTCGTATTATCTTTTAAAAAATTCTCTTTTCATTCATCTCATTTTAGTTGGCTCGTCTTAATACTTGTTCAATTAAACAATACCAAGAAGCAATGCTTTTGAATGATATATCTTTGATTATACAGTAAACAATGCAGACAAAATCATACAAGTTTATTTTATTCACTTCATCAATTAGTTCCTCTTAACATGACTTTTCCTTCTTTTCTTTTTTGTTTTTGATGATTTTCACGTTACCCTGACTTCCAAAGGGAAAGCAAACCAAGCATAGAAATATCATCATTTAACAATTCAATCTTACTCTGGATACAAATAATAACAGCAGTATTTCATTTTTCATCAAAATACTTCACCATAAGACACAAGTCCAAGGAACTTCAACGTGCGCACTCCGTGAAAGGAACAATTACAAAAGAATTAAATTGTAGCCATTGATTATTTAACTATGCATTTAAAGAAACTGGGTATATATTTCAAGTAGACCACGACATGTCTATTGTATAAAATAAATAAGCAAAAAAAATTCAACTTCATTGCTGCCACAGCAACCATAAGAACAATAATCTAGTAAAGGCAAAGAAAGAGCACAGCTTTGAATCGTCAGTTTGTAAAACAAGTTATCTCTCATTGTCTTAACCAAATTTATTCCGACAAAAAAAACTGCAAGACACACTATCAGTGATGACCCTCATCATCACTGCCATATCCATCAGGAGGTCCTCTACGTCCAACCACTTCCAACTGCAATACAAGAAACCATTTAGTATGAAAATAAGAATTTTACTTGAGCCATCAAATTCTACTTGGATTAACACATAACTGAACTTTCTCAATTCATGCACATTAAAATTGCGTTCTATCTTCTTCTTCTTCTTTTTTATACATAGAGATTTTATTAAATGGTAACCAAGATGTTACAGGAAGTGAAACACAAACACCACAAAACAAAAAGCAGCCTCCTACACTCTGCTTCCTATATAATCCAATATATTCATATACTAGTTCAAACCATCTATTAAACTACCTTTACACCATAAATACAAATTTTGCAAACATCTATACTTAATCCTAGAAATGTGAGTTCTCTTACCTTCAAAGCAAGCTTTGTTCCTCTCTAGCCAAATTGTCCATAAGATGCACAGTGGAATAGTTTCCCATATCTGCTTTTATCTCCTTTGGTATTACCTGTTGTTGCCAACCTTCCAGCAAACCTTTCACTTTCTGAGGTATCACCCAATTAATACCACAAAGATTTAGGAATAACTCCCAACATTCTCTAGAAATTTTGCAATGGAGAAAAAGGTGCTCAATGGTTCCCTGGTCTTCTTGACATAGGAAGCACCTAGTACATAGCTTAAAGCCTCTTTTCTGTAAGTTATTTCAAGTTAAGATGCCCCCCTAGTTGTAACCCATCCAAAACATACTACTTTAATGGGAGCTTGTGTCTTCCATATTATCCTCCAAGGCCAAGAATTATCCCACTGACCTGTGTCCTGACTGCATTATCAACATACTAAAACAATTCTTAACTGAAATATTTTGGTCGTTACTAGCAAGCCAAATCAGGGTATCCACCTTATTTTGATCAGTATGAACTTAACCCAATTGTTGAAGCAACTGACAAAATTCTTTTCTCTCTCAATCATTCATTTTCTCTGGAACCTTGGCCTGCAACTAGAGTTAAAATGAAATTCAGCAATACTACCTATCATCCTTTTTAGAAGAGCAATTTAAGAGATTAGAGAACTTATCCTCTAAACGTTATCACTATCCCGTAACTCTTTCCAAAATCTTTTTTTTTCTCCATTTCCCACCTCCAGTCTTGTAAATTGACCAAGTCTTCCCAAAGTCTGCTTATGTATGGAATCCAAAATCTAATTATTTTTTTCCATTTCCCACCTCCTGTCTTGTAAGTTGACCAAGTCTTCCCAAAGTCTGCCTATGTTCTTCCATACCCCCCACTAATAGTTCTCCATCTATCCTTCTTCCCATATATATCATTAATAAGCTTTTTCCAAATTTCACCACCTTCCATGCTATACCATTTGAATAGTAGACTTTTATTATGAAGCTTTAGATTTCTCAAATCTAAGCCCCCCCCCCCAAGCTCCCACCCTCAATCTTTCTAGTCTTTCATAGCCACCTTCCATTTCACCAAATAAAATCTTCTCTTATCTGCATTACCTTCCCATAAGAATTGACTTCTCAAAGAATGCATCTTTCTCTGCATAGCAACTAGCATTGAGAATATGGACATAGATAGGTAGGCATACCATCCAATACATTTTTAAGACGGAGAAGGGCCTAAAATTCCCTTCAACTATTTGAATTGATACAAAATTACCCTCCATCCATCTTTTGGCCCCCAAATAACCTTGACGTTAACCTTTTGACTCAAAAATACCCTTATTTTTAACGGTCCATACTCATTAGGTAGATGGGAAGGCAATATTGTACCAAATCCCATAGTCTAAGGGTACTTTAGGCCCTTATCCATTAAATAGTAAAATTACCTTCCCACTCTTTCACTTCCTCTCTCTTTCACTTTTTTTCTTATTGGAATCTTGTCCACAATTTTAAATTTTAATTTTTTTAAACTTATGACAAAATAAGAGAGGAAAAGGGAAGAAAATAATGAGGACATTCATATAGAAATAATTAGTTCGATAGAATATAATTTAATAGCATCTGTTCTTTTGTGGGTACCCAAAATTCAAAATAAACAAATAAAAAAAAATCTTTTCTCCTATTTCCTCCCTTACCCCACCATGATAATACTATAAATTAAAAGAATATGAACATCTAGGTTCATTTCAAGTTTGAGTCTCTAATATGCTAATTAAGAATAAGAGATTAAAAAAGAATAAAAAGAAGTAATGAATAAAACAATTGGATAATTAATAAAAAATTTAATGTTAATAAAAAATAATAATATTTTTTAAACAAATATTCATGAGCGGATTTTCGATGGATCCCCAGTTATGAGTTGGGTTATAATGAATTAGATATAATCTAAAATAGGCCTATAGAAATATATTATAAAATTAATATATTTTTTTAATATTATTTTCAAGCATATCAGGTCAAAATATGAATTATATGTGATTTTTGCTATTTATTTGAGAATTGTTTAAATTTGAACCAATCAAATTAGGCAACATAATAAATAAATATTTAATAATTTTATATTAGGAGAATTGTTAAAAATAAGGGAAAATATGAGCCAAAGGGTTAATATAGAGAGTATTTTTGAGCAAAAAGTTTGGAGTTAGGGGTATTTGGAGGCCGAAAGGTGGATGGATGATTTTGTACCAATTTGAATAGTTGAGGGGCATTTTAGACCCTTCTCCTCTTTTAAGAAGAGTAAATCTGCCCCCAAAAGATAGATATTGTTTCTTACATGGAGTAAAGTTTGCTAGAATATCTATCCAGGACACCTTTTCAGATACTCTAATCATTTTGCCTCTAGTGGAAGCCCCAAATTAACAGTGATGAACTTTTCCGCCTTACATCCCAGGATAGAACCTAGTTCCTTGACAACACGAAAAAACCAAACGCCCCTCTCTATCTATCCAAGGGATGGAAGGGAAGAGGATCATTTGCATTATGCTGAAAATACTGCTCTTTGCCAGATTAACTTTTAAACCCATGACTGCTTCAACAATTTCCAAGAATCTCTCTAAGATACAGTATTTTTTCATTGTCTGCTTCAAACAAAAGAAGAGTGTCATCAGCATATAGAATGTGTGATAATGTAACCTTATCAACACAATTTATCCCAAAGCTCATGCTTTTTATCCAACCCAATTTTTCAGCTTGCTTCACCATCATATTAAAAGCTTCCATCACCAGAGTAAACAAATAGAGAGGGAGTGGACCTCCTTGCCTCAAGCCTTTTTGAGAGTTGAGAAAACCATGTGGACTCCCGCTTGTCAATATAGATAATTTTACAGTAGATTTGTAGTACCTGATCCATTCAATCCATTTATCACCAAAATTTTCATTTGTTTCAGAATATTTAAAATACATGATCAGTTAACATGATCATAAGCCTTTTCAAGATCAAGCTCGGAAGCAACTACTCTCTTCTTTGACTTCATTAGTTGCTCAATGCTTACATTGGCGACCAAAGTTCATCAACTATTTGCCTCCCTTTAAAAATGCATTCTGATGTTCTGAAACTAACTTATCAATCACCAGTTTGAGCCTTTCAGTTAGTGGTAATTTTATGCACACTCCCAAGTAAGCTGATAGGCCTGAAAATCATTCACCTCAACCGCCCACTTCTGTTTTGGTATCAAAGCAATAAAAGTGGCATTTAAACTTTTTAACCAAAGAACCCTTCTGATAGAAAATTTCCACTGTCCTTCAAACGTCATCCTATATTGTGCTCCAGCATCTTTGGAAGAAGTGTAGATTAAATCCATTGGGGCCTGGAGCCTTATCTCCTCTAAAAGATTTGGCAACTTCCAATTCTTCCATAGTAAAAGGTCTTTGCAGACACTCTTTGTCTTCATCAGAAAGCCTTTTCAAATCTTCATCCTTCCAGTTTGGTCCCTTTCTTCATTCTCCCTGAATAGCTTTAATAGAAGTCTTGAATGTGTTCCTTTATAATCTTCTCATTATCTATACGCTCCCCAATCAATCATCATTTTGTCAATAAAATTGAACCTCTTATGTGCATTCTATCTGAATTAAGTAATCAATTTATGAAGCAAGCAACATATTTGACAATTGAGAACTACAATTAGTGCTTTGCAGTTAAGCAATAGCCAACCCAGGAAAAAAAGTCTTATTATTATCTGAGGAAATGTTTCATTAATGAATGTTAAATATGCCCTTTTTGACATATACAACAACAACAACAAATTTACATCTAGAAAATTCCCTAACATCCTGAGATTAACCTAGATATAGAAACACAGGGAGTGCAGATTCACATCTAGCAAATTCTTCAACAGCCTACAAACTCACCTAGATTTAATCAATAACAATCCACAAGACTAACTATAAATTAATGGATATTCTGTACTTACCACAAAATACTGTGAGCATACTGGGCATTCATGTGGCTTTCCCTTCTCGAGCTAGAACCAAACAACATCATGCTCATCTTCTATTGAATTAGAAATAGAAAATGGGGGAGGACATTAATAGAAACCAACTAAAAAGATTGAAGTCAACTGACTAGAAGAATGTATGATGGAGAGACTTGTCAAATAAATAATAGAGACTTACCTCCTTCATCTCTAGGGCATCTTATAATTCTTCTATCACAGTAGGATTTGACAACAGCAGGCGCTTCGTACAATATAAAATATACAAAGAGTTGATCATTTATTTATTTTTTGATAAGGTAACATTAAAAGAGTCCATCATATTTATATGCATCAAACTTGAAACGCAAGTGAAAACAAACATAAGTGATCTCCACACATAACATCTCTTAGCATATGGTTAATACTGACATATAATCTTGAATTGTTCATCAGACACACAAATTAGATTTATTTGAAGAATCCTAATTAGCAATGTTTTGATTTACCAGCCATCATCATTAGCAGATAAAACAATAATAAAACTTGCCTGCGACAATGGTCAAAGAGAAACAAAAATTCAAGAGAAGATTATTTTCACATGGAAAAAATATTGGAAAATTGAGACTTAATAATTAGCAATAGTAATGATGTAAACCACTGAAAGTAGTTAAAATACAAAGAAATATTAACTTCGAAAATTTTGTCAACACTCACACACACATATGTAACTTATTTTCACTCATGAAGGATTCATTAATCCCACAAGTGGGGTCTAGGAATGGTGGGGTGAACGTAGAGAGGTTGTTTCCGCATTGGTGAAGGATTACAAGATAAAAATATTAAATAGAAAAGAAGTCGGTCAATACTATTAATCAACTACACTAATGGAAGTTAACTAAAGAAACCATATATTATCTAAATGTACGAGCTAATTAGGGAAGATGAGAAGACCTCTATTTAACAGCAATTCCAAGAGCATATGCAAAATACAAGGCATGCCCTAAACTACCATAGTGGAACTAAACCCTAACTAAGAATTTCCTATTCATCAGTATTAAAGAAATGCATCAACAATATATTCTCATAGTGTTCTAGTGATGGTAGACTAGGGTCATATTCTCGCTCGGGGATGGAGACGGGGATGGGGACAGGGCTGAGTGTAAGGAGGAGTAAGTGGGTTAAAGGAGCATCTAAACTAAGAGTAGGTTTTTGGAACATTGGGACGTTAACGGGAAAAATCCATAGATCTAGTTAAAATTCTAAAAAAGAGAAAGATTAATATAGCTTGTATCAAAGAGATCAAATGGGTAGGCTCTAAATCTAAGGAGGTAGACAGGTATACGCTTTGGTTCTCTAGTAGATTGAAGTATAGGAATGGGGTAGGCATTTTAATAGACAGTGATTTAAGGGACCAGGTGGTGGAGGTTAGGAGAGTCACTTATAGGATGATGTCGATTAAGGTATTCTTTGAAGGAATCATGTTAAATATTATTAGTGCTTATGCGCTGCAAGCAGGCTTAAGTGAGGAGGATAAGAAGCACTTTTGGGAGGATTTGGATGAGTTAGTGGAAGGCATACCGCCTACTATGAAGCTTTTCATAGGAGGGGATTTCAATGGACACATTGGATGTACTTCAGAAGGGTATGATGATGTGCATAGAGGCTTTGGCTTCGGGGACAGAAATAGAGGAAGAGTTTTACTTTTGGATTTCACAAGAGCTTTTGGGTTGGTGATAGCCAATTCGAGTTTTCCAAAGAAGGAGGACCACTTGGTAACCTTTTGTTGTTCGGTGAATAAGACTCAGATAGATTATTTATTCCTTAGGAAGGATGATAAAGATCTGTGCAAAGACTGTAAGGTCATTCTGATCGACAATCTTATAACCTGACATAAGCTCTTGGTGATGGATTTAGGGATCAAAATGATGAGGAAGAGGAGGTTAGGGGATGACCGACCTAGGATCAGATGGGGGAGTTTGACCACGGCTAGTGCCTTGGAGATAGGAGAGAAATTGAAGGATATGGGGGCCTGGGGTAGTATCGGGGATGCGAATAGTATGTGGGATAGGACAGCTAGTTGTATTAGGGTTGTAGCAAGGAAAGTGTTGGGAGTCTCGACAAGTAGTCGAGTCGGCATCGAGGGGACTGGTGGTGGAATCGAGAAGTTCAAAAAAAAGGTGGAAGCAAAGAAAATAGCGTATGTAAAGTTGATAGAAAGAAAGGAGGAGGTGGAGAAGTGGATGAGTGGGTAATTTTATAAGATAGCGAGGAAGGAGGTGAAGTCAACGGTTTTGACGGTAAAAATGGCAACTTTTGAACGCCTTTACGCTGAACTAGAAGAGAAAGGCGGGGATAGGAAATTATTCAGACTAGCCAGGGCGCGGGAGAGAAGGGAGCGTGATATGGATCAAGTTGTAACACCCCCTATATGTTATTGATTCATGGATCCTTTCTTTCATGAAGTCCAAATGAATTATCAAAATTTTCTATTTAATTCAAGCATGAAACTTTATGGGTTTTTCATATCATTATTTCAAATACATAGATTATTCAATATTTGAAGTTTAATTACCTATCTTATATTGACTTTTAAATGCATTAAATTGTTGATTTATCAAAAGTCCTTATATGAAGGCATGAAAAGATTTTGATCATGTTCTAAAGTATTTTGATCATGTTCTAAAAGTATTTTGATCATGTTCTCTCATGCCTAAAGTATTTTGATCATGTTCTAAAGTATTTTGATCATGCCTAAAGTATTTTGATCATGTTCTAAAGTATTTTGATCATTTTCTAAAAGTATTTTGATCATGTTCTCTCATGCCTAAAGTATTTTGATCATGTTCTCTCATGCCTAAAGTAATTTGGGCATAACATTTTATAGAATAGTCCAAATTAGGTTATTCAAATTTCTGATAACCACAACAACATTACCTACAACTTTCATGCAGACTATATCTCAAGATTCGGAGGGTAGGTAGGTCAAATAAATTAATTCTTTCAAGATATGGTGCTGTGACGGAATAGAGTGTTTGTAGAAGAAAAATCATATCTCACGGTAGGGTACTCCAAATTAGATGATTCTTGAACTAACTGAAACTAGACTTCTAGATCTACAATTCTTATTAAGACACCAAATCCTAATAAGGAATTTATCTTATTCAAACGCTGCTTCGAAAATGGATATTCCATTAAATGAGATCTCATCTCACCTACCATAGAAAGATCTAGAACCATTTGACATCATCCATGACATCAAAATTCTCCATTGAATTTTCAAGATCATCCTTTGTAATTAATTTTATTTATTGTTAAGTCCCTCCTCCACACCTATAAATACCCACCTTATTTACTCATTTTATTCATCAAGCTTTCTTAAGCAACTCTTCTCTCTATATACTTCTTTACTCATTCTCAAATATAGTTTTAGTTTTAGTAGTATAAAAATACTACTCCAGTGATTCTTATATTCCGGGTAGTACACAAAACGCTCCAGCGAGAACAAAAGGCTAGGGGTCCAAGAGTGTTCCAATTCGGAGTGAAGCTTCGGATTTAAGGTATGTAAGGCTTTCATAGCATTGGATTGAGTTCGTCCATGCGTCCAATATTTAAATTCATTATAATTGAGTTATAGTTGAGTTTTATCCAAATCTTGAATTTTAAATGAATTAATTCTTCTTCTATTGAGTTAGATATATTTATGCATTAATATTATTATTATTGTTATCTCTCATATTATTGGAATTATTATTCATGGCTACTTTCCCATGAATCCTAATTGATTTGATATTCATAAATATTTTTACACATGTTTTGAGTAAATATGTTGGCTTTTTAATATTTTCATTAATAAAAAGAGTGATATGAATTAATACTATATATGTATTTTATTGAGTTTTGAAAGAGCAAAAGAGTTGAGTTTAAATGAATTTGACTAAATGATGTTTTGAGCAAGATGTTTTGATGAGATGTAAATGATGTTTTTTTTGAAGTATAATGATTGATGAGATGAGTTTGATGATTTAAATTAAAGTCCAATGAGAGTAGATGATGAGATTAATATGAACACATATTTTGGGAGTAGTATTGAGCACAGAGTTGGGTAAGAGTTTAATTGACTCAAACCCCAGAACTACGTAGCCAGCGTAGGATGGAGGCTATGCCTCTTAAGTCCCAAAAGAGGACTTTGATGAGTGGATCCAAGATGGTGATGTCCTTTACCCTGGCAAGGTATTGGATGGATGTGGCAACGACATCGCTTCGTTGTATCATCGCTAGCTCATAAGTGATGGTTGTCGATTAGAGAAACTCCCAACTGAGTAAGCATTGCTTATTACTATTATTATTATTATTATTATTATTATTATTATTTTTAAACTTGCATTACATATTGATGTTGAGTTCTGAGCTCAGTTTTCTTGAGAGGAGTTTCTTGATATCTGTCCATACCTTCCTACTATTTTATATACTCATACATTCCACGTACTGACGTCATTCGACCTGCGTCGTTTTATGATGCAGATACAGGTGTTAGAGATCCTCAACAGGCGCATCGTTGAAGATCATTATTTTTCAGCTATTTAGTTAGTCCTTCTTGTATTCGGAGGAACTCTTTATCCTTTAATTATTGTTGAGTATTATATTTCTTTTAAGGTAGCCATGGACATGTCATTAGCACCATAAGAGTATTAGAGGCTTCATAGATAGAGTTTAATGATGTAATCGGAGTAGTTCTCCTTTGAAACTACTTCTTCTAAAACAATTTTCTTCTTTCATTTGATGTTGTTAACGGAGAGCCCACATAAGTATTCTTATTAAGTCTTCTGCTAATGAATGAATAAGTGACAAGATTAAGTGGTTCTCTCATAGGCCAGAGATGGTTTCTGAGTGCCGGCAACGCCTAGGGTACCCTCTCGGGGCATGTCAAACTTGGTATTAGAGCACAGAGTTCAAAGAGTCCTAGGGTGTCTATGAAGCCACGTCTAGTAGAGTCTTGCTTATGGGTGTGTATTGCACCACACTTATAATCAGGACGCTATAGGATATTAGAAATTATTTCTCTTCTTTCATAATCTGAGTTTGTGCGATAGAGTTTAACTCTATAAAAACTTCCTTTCTAATCTGTGCATTTACATGTTTCAGACATTCCTCCTAAACGTACAACCAGTCAGAGGAACGCTGCCAGCACTGAGGCTCCACAGTCAGATATGACTCCACGGAGAACTAGGTGCCGACTTGCAAGGTCTACTGAGGTACCCCAAATACCTACTGTTCAGACCACTCCTACATCAGAGGAAGATTTTTGAGGAGCGATTGCTATGCTCACCCAGTTGGTGGCTGCTCGAAATAGTAGCCAGAGTTCACCAACTCCTAGATCTAGTTATCAAGAGCCATCTGCTGCCATGAGGATTAGAGATTTTCTGAGAATGAATCCGCCGGTCTTTACGGGTTCCAAGGTTGATGAAGACCCCCAAAATTTCATTGATCAGATGTAAAAGATACTAAAATTGATGCATGCTACAGAGATCAAGGGGGTTGAGTTAGTGTCTGATCAGCTCAAAGATGTGGAAAATGTCTGGTATAACCAGTGGGAAGAAAGTAGAGGTGAGGATGCAGAGCCTGCTCTTTGGGATGAGTTTGAAAGATCATTCCTTGATAACTTCTTTCCCCAAGAGCTACGTGAAGCAAAAATTGAGGAGTTTATGAACCTCAAGCAAGAGAGTATGACTGTAAAAGAGTAAAGTTTCAAGTTTATTCAGTTGTCCAAATATGCCCCTGAAATGATTCCTCATATGAGGGCCAAGATAAGGAAGTTTGTCTCTGACCTAGGCAAACATGTAAAGAAAGAATGTAAGGCAATGCTAATGATTTCTGACATGGATTTTTCTAGATTGATGGTGTATGCTCAGCAGGTTGAGGAGGACAAGAAAAGAAACCGAGAGGAACACCTAAGAAAAAAGGCTAAGTCTGCTGGGTATGAGAACGAGCAGAAGCAAGGGAAGGGTAACAAGTCCTTCTTTCAGGAGAGGTCTTCTAATTATGTACCTTTCTCAACAAATGCTTTTACACCTAATACCAGGTATGATCAGAGGTCGCTGAGTCACCAAAACTTCTAAGCTCAGGGTTCTCAGTCCTAATTAAGTGTGGCTCAAGTTTCTAAAGGGAAACCACCATGTGCTAGATGTGGGAGGGTCCATTTGGGAGAGTGTCGTGTGGGCACCAATGCTTGCTATGGATATGGAAAAACAGGTCACTTCTAGAATGAGTGTTCTTCAAAGAGACAGGGAGATGGAAGTAGTAGAGCTCAGTTTTCTTCTGCAGCTCCACAGAATAGAGATAATCATAGAGGTGCAGCTTCAAGTGCAGGCGGGGGAACCAACCGTCTGTATGCTATGGGTAGTCTCCAAGACCAAGAGAATGCATCCAACATTATTACTGGTATGCTCCGAGTCCTTTCTTTTGATGTGTATGCATTACTTGATCCGGGTGCTACATTATCTTTTGTGACTCCTTACTTGGCTAGTAAATTTAAAATCCTTCCTGAGTGTCTTCTTGAACTTTTCAGCATGTCTACTCCTATTGGTAAATCCATCTTAGCTGAGAGGGTCTATAGAAATTATACTGTGTCAATCTATCACAAGGATACCATGGCTAACTTAGTTGAGTTGGACATGGTGGATTTTGATGTGATTCTTGGCATGGACTGGCTTTATACTTGTTATGCTTCAGATGATTGTAGGACTCGAATTGTCAAGTTTCAATTTCAAAATGAGCTTATCTTAGAGTGGAAGGGGAGTTCTGTAATGCCTAGGGGTAAATTTATTTCCTACCTTAAGGCCAGAAAATTAATCTCTAAGGGATGTATATATCATATAGTCTGAGTCAAAAATATTAATGATCAGGCTTCATCTTTTGAGTCAGTTCCCATTGTGAATGAGTTTCTTGAAGTCTTTCCTAAAGATCTACCCAGAATCTATCCTGATAGAGAGATAAACTTTGGTATTGATGTCCTTCCTAATACACAACTTATCTCTATTCCTCCTTATAGGATGGCTCCCGCTGAGTTGAAAGAGTTGAAAGAACAACTGAAAGACCTCCTAGATAAGGGGTTTATTAGGCCAAGTGTCTCACCTTAGGGCGCTCCTGTCCTATTCGTGCGAAAGAAAGATGGGTCCCTTAGAATGTGCATTGATTACCGACAACTAAACAAGGTCACCATAAAGAATAAGTATCCTCTCCCCAGAATAGATGATTTATTTGACCAACTTCAGGGTTCCACATGCTTCTCTAAGATAGACCTCAGATCAGGCTATCACCAGTTGAAAGTGAGAGAGTGTGACATCCCGAAGACGGCTTTCCAAACCCGCTATGGTCATTTTGAGTTTCTTGTTATGTTCTTTGGATTGACAAATGCTCCTGCAGTTTTTATGGTCCTCATGAACCGGGTATTTAAGCCATACCTGGATACGTTTGTAATTGTCTTCATCGATGATATTTTGGTCTACTCTAGAAGTAAGAGTGAGCATGCGAATAACCTTAGGATTGTCTTTCAAACTCTTAAGGAGAGGGAGTTGTATGCTAAGTTTTTGAAGTGTGAGTTTTGGCTTGAGTCTGTAGCATTCCTAGGCTATATTATATCTGGTGATGGAATTCAAGTTGATACTCAAAAGATTGAGGCAGTTAAGAACTGGCCCAGACCCACCTCTCTAACCGACATAAGGATTTTCTTAGGTTTGGCTGGTTACTACAGGAGGTTTATTGAGGGATTTTCATCCATATCCTCACCATTGACTAAGCTGACTCAGAAGAAGACTAAGTTTCAATGGTCTGATGCTTGTGAGAAAAGTTTTCAAGAGTTGAATGCTGGATTGAGTACTGCTCCAGTACTATGCCTACCCAAAGGAATGGATGGTTTTATAATCTATTGTGATGCTTCCAAAGTTGGGTTGGGATGTGTATTGATGCAAAAAGGTAAGGTCATTGACTATGCCTCCAGACAGCTTAAGACTCATGAGAGGAACTACCCCACTCATGACTTGAGTTGGCAGCTGTGGTATTTGCTCTTAAGATCTAGCATCACTATCTTTATGGTGTACATGTGGATGTGTTCACAGACCATAAAAGCTTACAGTATGTATTCAGCCAGAAGGAGCTGAATTTAAGGTAGAGGATATGGCTAGAGTTGCTCAAGGATTATGACATGAGAATTCTCTACCACCTAGGTAAAGCAAACGTAGTTGCTGATGCTCTTAGCAGGTTATCTATGGGGAGTACAACCCATGTGGAAGAGGAAAAGAAGGAGTTGGCAAAGGAAGTTCATAGACTTGTGCGTTTGGGAGTTCAACTTATTGACTGTAGTGAGGGTGGTACAATAGTCCGAAATGGAGCTGAATCATCTCTAGTTGAAGAGGTGAAAGGAAAGCAAGATCAGGATCCCATTCTTCTTCAACTGAAGAATGAGGTTCACAAGCAGAAGGTAATGGTTTTTACCAAAAGGGGAGATGGAGTGTTGAGATATCAAGGGAGATTATGTGTTCCAAGTGTTGATGGTATTCGAGAGAGAATCATGGCAGAAGCCCATAATTCTAGGTATTCTATCCACCCAGGTTCAACAAAGATGTACCACAACTTAAAAGAAGTATATTGTGGAGTGGAATGAAGAGAGATATAGCAGAGCTTGTGTCCAAGTGCCCGAACTTCCAACAAGTTAAAGTTGAGCACCAAAGGCTTTGTGGAGTGACTCAGAATATAGAGATCCCAAAATGGAAGTGGGAAATGATCAATATGGACTTCATTACTGGTTTACCACAAACCCGCAAACAACATGACTCTATTTGGGTGATTGTGGATAAGATGACCAAATTGGCTCATTTCTTGCCAGTTAAGATTACAAACACTGCAGAGGATTATGCCAAACTTTATCTTAGAGAGATTGTTAGACTGCACGGAGTTCCTTTGTCTATCATCTCTGATAGGGGAGCTCAATTTACTGCTCAGTTTTGGAAGTCATTTCAGAAGGGTTTGGGTTCAAGAGTGAACCTTAGTACTGTTTTTCATCCGCAAATAGATGGCCAGACAGAGCGTACGATACAGACTTTGGAGGATATGTTAAGAGCCTGTGTCATTGACTTCAAAGGTAATTGTGATGATCATTTACCTTTTATTGAGTTTGTATATAATAATAGTTTCCATAATAGTATTCAAATGGCTCCTTATGAAGATCTGTATGGGAGAAGATGTAGATCACCAATTGGTTGGTTCGAAAATGGTGAAGCTGAGTTGATTGGACCAGACTTGGTTCACCAAGCTATGGAGAAGGTGAAAACCATCCAAGAAAGGTTGAGGACTTCTCAAAGCTGCCAGAAATCCTACACTGATGTTAGGAGGAGAGATTTAGAGTTCGAAGTGTACGATTGGGTATACTTGAAAATTTCACCCATGAAGGGTGTGATGAGATTTGGAAAGAAAGGAAAGCTTAGTCCCCTCTACATTGGTCCTTATCAGATTATGAGGAGGGTAGGTAACGTAGCCTATGAATTGGAGTTGCCCCTAGAATTAGCTCCTATTCATCCCGTGTTTCACATTTCTAATTCTTAAGAAGTGTTTGGGAGATCCTTCACTTGCTATCCCGATTGAGAGCATTTGTGTGAAAGAGAGTTTGAGTTATGAAGAAATTCCAGTTCAGATTCTTGATCTTCAGGTTCACAAATTAAGAACTAAGAAAGTGGCATCTGTCAAAGTCCTATGGCGAAATCAATTTGTTGAAGAGGCTACATGGGAAGCTGAAGAAGATATGAATGTTAAATATCCTCATCTATTCGTGCCTTTCGATGATGATGTTCAAGGTAATATTCCTTACTCCTACCATTGAGTCGATGTATATTCTTGAAATTTAGTCATGGAGTTTTTGAGAAATTGATGTCTTGATGATACTCATTCTTGATGTCTCCTAGTTTCATATTTATTTGAGGACGAATGATTCCAAGGGGAAGATATTGTAACACCCCCTAAATGTTATTGATTCATGGATCCTTTCTTTCATGAAGTCCAAATGAATTATCAAAATTTTCTATTTAATTCAAGCATGAAACTTTATGGGTTTTTTATATAATGATTTCAAATACATAGATTATTAAATATTTGAAGTTTAATTACCTATCTTATATTAACTTATATTGGCTTTTAAATACATTAAATTGTTGATTTATCAAAAGTCCTTATATGAAGGCATGAAAAGATTTTGATCATGTTCTAAAGTATTTTGATCATGTTCTAAAAGTATTTTGATCATGTTCTCTCATGCCTAAAGTATTTTGATCATGTTCTAAAGTATTTTGATCATGCCTAAAGTATTTTGATCATGTTCTAAAGTATTTTGATCATTTTCTAAAAGTATTTTGATCATGTTCTCTCATGCCTAAAGTGTTTTGATCATGTTCTCTCATGCCTAAAGTAATTTGGGCATAACTTTTTATTGAATAGTCCAAATTAGGAGATTCAAATTTCTGATAACCACGACAACATTACCTACAACTTTCATGAAGACTATATATCAAGATTCAGAGGGTAGGTAGGTCAAATAAATTAATTCTTTCAAGACATGGTGTTGTGATGGAATAGAGTGTTTGTAGAAGAAATATCATATCTCACGGTAGGGTACTCCAAATTAAATGATTTTTGAACTAATTGAAACTAGACTTCTAGATCTACAATTCTTATTAAGACACCAAATCCTAATAAGGAATTTATCTTATTCAAATGCAGCTTCGAAAACGGATATTCCATTAAATGAGATCTCATCTCACCTACCATAGAAAGATCTAGAACCATTTGACATCATCCATGACATCAAAATTCTCCATTGAATTTTCAAGATCATCCTTTGTAATTAATTTTATTTATTGATAAGTCCCTCCTCCACACCTATAAATACCCACCTTATTTACTCATTTTATTCATCAAGCTTTTTTAAGAAACTCTTATCTCTATATACTTCTTTACTCATTCTCAAATATAGTTTTAGTTTTAGTAGTATAAAAATACTACTCCAGTGATTCTTATACTCCGGGTAGTACACAAATGCTCTGGCGAGAAGAAAAGACTAGGGATCTAAGAGTGTTCCAATTCAGAGTGAAGCTTCGGATTTAAGGTATGTAAGGCTTTCATAGCATTGGATTGAGTTCGTCCATGTGTCCAATATTTAAATTCATTATAATTGAGTTATCGTTGAGTTTTATCCAAATCTTGAATTCTAAATGAATTAATTCTTCTTCTATTGAGTTAGATATATTTATGCATTAATATTATTATTATTGTTATTTCTCATATTATTGGAATTATTATTCATGGCTACTTTCCCATGAATCCTAATTGATTTGATATTCATAAATATTTTTACACATGTTTTGAGTAAATATGTTGGCATTTTAATATTTTCATTTATAAAAAGAGTGATATGAATTAATACTATATATGTATTTTATTGAGTTTTGAAAGAGCAAAAGAGTTGAGTTTAAATGAATTTGACTAAATGATGTTTTGAGGAAGATGTTTTGATGAGATGTAAATGATGTTTTTTTTGAAGTATAATGATCGATGAGATGAGTTTGATGATTTAAATTAAAGTCCAATGAGAGTAGATAATGAGATTAATATGAACACATATTTTGGGAGTAGTATTGAGCACCGAGTTGGGTAAGAGTTTAATTGACTCAAACCCCAGAACTACGTAGCCAGCGTAGGATGGAGGCTATGCCTCTTAAGTCCCAAAAAGAGGACTTTGATGAGTGGATCCAAGATGGTGATGTCCTTTACTCTGGCAAGGTATTTGATGGATGTGGCAACGACATCGCTTCATTGTATCATCGCTAGCTCATAAATGATGGTTGTCGATTAGAGAAACTCCCAACTGAGTAAGCATTGCTTATTACTATTATTATTATTATTATTAAACTTGCATTACATATTGATGTTGAGATGATGTTGAGTTCTGAGCTGAGTTTTCTTGAGAGGAGTTTCTTGATATTTGTCCATACCTTCCTGCCATTTTATATACTCGTACATTCCACGTACTGACGTCATTCGACCTGCATCATTTTATGATGCAGATACAAGTGTTAGAGATCCTCAACAGGCGCATTGTTGAAGATCATTATTTTTTAGCTATTTGGTGAGTCCTTCTTGTATTCGGAGGAAATCTTTATCCTTTAATTATTATTGAGTATTATATTTATTTTAAGGTAGCCATGGACATGTCATTAGCACCATAAGAGTATTAGAGGCTTCATAGACAGAGTTTAATGATGTAATCGGAGTAGTTCTCCTTTGAAACTACTTCTTCTAAAACAATTTTCTTCTTTCATTTGATGTTGTTAACGGAGAGCCCACATAAGTTCTTATTAAGTCTTCCGCTAATGAATGAATAAGTGACGAGATCAAGTGGTTCTCTCAGAGGCCATAGATGGTTTCTGAGTGTCGTTCATGCCTAGGGTACCCTCTCGAGGTGTGACACAAGTGAAATGCATTAAGGACGATCATGGAAAAGTATTGGTAGACGAGACCCTCATTAAATAGAGATAGCAGACCTACTTCCATAAACTCTTGAATGAGGAAGGGGACAGAGAAATTGTGTTGGTAGATTTGGAATATACAGGGAGGCATCACAATTTTATGTGTTGCGTAACTATTACGGTCGAGGAGATTAAGGGTGCTGTTCGTAGGATGTGCTGGGCTGGGGAAAAGCGACCGGACCTAATGAGGTTTTTGTGGAATTTTGGAAGAGCGTGAGCTCGGTAGGTTTGGAGTGGATGACTAGGTTATTTAATTTCATCTTTAAGACAACAACTATGCTTGAAGAATAGAGGTCGAGCGTAATGATCCCTCTATACAAAAATAAGGGGGATATCCAGAGTTGCAACAATTATAGAGGTATCAAGCTTCTAAGTCATACTATGAAAGTGGGGAAAAAGTGGTGGAAATGAGGATAAGGAGAGGCGTGTCTATTTCAGAGAACCAATTCGGATTTATATTGGGACGCTCAACTACAAAAGTCATCCATCTTATGAGGAAATTGGTGGAGCAGTATAGGGAGAGGAAGAGGGACTTGCATATGGTATTCATTGACCTAGAAAAGGCCTATGATAAAGTATCACGAGAGATACTTTAGAGATGTTTGGATGCTAATGGTGTACCTGTAGCATACATTAGGGTAATCAAGGATATGTATGAGGGTGCCAAACTAGGGTAAGGAAAGTCAGAGGTGACTCAGAGCACTTTCCAGTTGTGATGAAGTTGCATCAAGGATCAGCTCTTAGTCCATTTTTATTTGCCTTGGTGATGGATGGATTGACGTGAAAAATTCAAGGTGAGGTGCCATGGTTTGTGCTTTTCACAGACAATATAGTCTTGATCGATGAGACTCGTAGAGGAGTTAACTCTAAGCTGGAGGATTGGAGAGAGACCTTGGAGTCTAAAGGGTTTAAGCTGAGTAGGACCAAGACAAAATATTTAGAGTGCAAGTTCAGTGAGACAGGGTAGATTGACGATGATGTCATACATCGTATTGGGGAAGGGTAGATGAAATAGAGGCTCGCTTCCGGTATGCTATGTGACAAGAAGGTGCCACCACAACTTAAGGGCAACTTCTACAAAGTGGTGGTTAGATCGTCTATGTTATATAGGGCGGAGTGTTGGCCAGTTAAGGTATCTCACATTCAAAAGATGAAAGTTGCTAAAATGAAAATGTTAAAAAGGATGTGTGGGCATACCAGGAGCGACAAGATTAGAAATGAGGCTATTCGAGATAAGGTAGAAGTGGCCTCGGTGGAAGATAAGATGCGGGAAATGCGACTGAGATGGTTTGGGCACGTGAAGAGGGGAGACACAGATGCCCCAGTACAGAGGTGTGAGAGGTTGGCCATGGATGGTTTTAGAAGAGGTAGGGGTAGGCCGAAAAAATATTGGGGAGAGGTGATTAGAAAGGACATGGCACAGTTACAACTTATCGAGGACATGACCTTAGATAGGAGGGTGTAAAGGACCCACATTAGGGTAGAAGACTAGTTCATAGTCTCGTTTTTCTTCCTTTTTAGTAGGCGTATCAGCGCATTATAATTTCTTGTGGTCTGATTTCTTTTATTATGTATTACTTTCTGTACTTTGATTGCTCTATTTTATCTGGGTTGCTTTCGTTATTTGCTTTTCCATATCGCTTTGAACTTCTTGTCCTTATCTGACTTTTTTTTATGAACTTACTGAGCTGAGGTTTTTTTGGAAACAACTGTCATACCCTGTTAGGAGTCAGGTCTGCGTATACTTTACCTTCCTCAGACCCCACATTGTGGGATTTCACTGGGTTGTCGTTGTTGTTGTAGTGTTCTAGTAGTACTTTAGATATGATGGATCATTACTTGGTTTGGTTGTACTTCTTAAGGGGTAGTATGCAGTGTGACTGATGGAAGTTATGTAGTTACGTTTAATACTTGCTTCTGTACCAGCTTAGTACCAGATTAATAAGACTTTGCCTATAAAAAAATAAGGAAATGTTGGAAACCATATTTACATAGTACAATTCAAATAAATAGGCACAAGTAAAGCCTCATACATATGCGTCATAGATATTTACTCCTATTATATTAATAGTGGATCGTACCCAAAGGGTAGCGGCTGTAGGTTTTCCTTGTCATAAAAAAAAATATTCACAGTGGATTATCGGAAAGCCAACCAAAAGCTTGGAGAAGTATGCTAAGATAGTGAGGGGTTGTTCAATTCACATGCTACTTACGCAGGAATTAAAATACATGGTTGTTTGGTGAAAAATCATGAAGGGATTGTTATATAATGAATGGTAATGGAGGGACTGTCATGCGATGAATAATAATACAGAGACTATTATGTAGGGATTGCCTAATTTAGGGGCATTTTTCAGTTTAAATTCATCTCTTTTAATTGCTAATACACATTCTTTTTCTTTTTTTTTGGAAATGGTAATGTTGTATTCTGCCTTAATGCTTGGGACCTTCAAAAGTTGGAACAGAAAAAGTAATACTTATGATCCTAAAAATTCTACAAGTTGTTTGTTTCCTCTAAACCTATTTCTTTACACCAAAAATAGAGAGAAACATTGCAGTTCCACTTAACCTTATGAATGTAGAATGAATCTTCAATATTTCTACTATTCCTCTCTCCAAATTGTCCACCATATGCAATGTGGGATTAATCTTCACCATGTCCTCTATCTTTTATTACCCTTTTTTCTAATGCAGCAACTCAACAGGTCTATAGTGTGTTTAGACATAGTACACTTTGATTGTGAAGTTGAGAAATATGGCCCAAACCTGTTACATGTGTTGTGAAACAGCAGTGCAAAAATAAGTGGTTATTGGTCTCTTTTGTCTTCCCATATAATGAACACCAAATACTATAGTCATTCCTTTCGTCTTCAGGACTTCATGTGTGAGGCAGGCCCTTCTAGCAATCAGGCATGTAAAATATTTTAACATGGTTGGTGCTAAGTTTCTCCGCTCCTTCCTCTACAAGCTTTGATGGCTCCTTTCTTCTCAGGACTTCATGTGTCAGGCAGGCCCTTCTTGCAACCAGCTATGTAAAACATTTTACCTTAGTTGATGCCATGTTTCTCCACATCCACAATCTTTTTTGGTTGCTTCTATGTTGATTGTTTAATATTTTATAGGCCCTACTAATATTGAAAGTGTCATCCTCTTTATGTAACCATCGCACTGAATCAGGAACATTATTGGTGTCGGAGGATTCTCTTATTTCTTCAAGAGAAATTTGGCTACTCTCTATTGCTTACTTGGCTTGATTACTTGCCTATTATTTGCTATGACGGCTTTACTTGAAACTATGTTTATGTGTTTATCTTCCCTAGTGATTTCTTTTAGTAGTGGATTATATTAGTTTACTGTTATGTTGTAGTAGTGGTAGAGTTATAATGTGTGGATGTTGAGCCTAGTTGATTGCTGTGGTGAATTACCGTTTGCCATTCTAGAGTTTTCTTGGCTTAGTCATTTCCCCTCTAGCTTACCCTCCTAATGTGCTTAGCTGATGTGAGGTTGCTACCGAGAGAAGGGTGTCAGTGGTTATGGACTTTGTGGTCTACTGTGGGTTTATTTGTTGATCCTTCCTTATCTTGATTTCTTATTTTTAGTTCTTAAAGTGGCAAAATCAAGGTTTTTCCTTCAGATTTGGCTGGGTTGCCTCTTCATGGTAAGTTTGATGGTTAAGTTATTGGTTCAACTAGTTATGTGTTATGGTGTTAGATGGCAATATTGAGTTGGGAAGGCTGAAATGGAAATTTTCCTTATTCATTCTAAGTATGGTGATATTTTAGCTTGACGCATCATGTAAGAAAAAATGGTTCTATCAAATACATGGAAGTGGTGGTATTCTTATGCTTGTGACCAACCAAAAAGTAGCGAGAAGGGATGATTGTGGAGCGAGAGCATTCATAGTGATGAGTCTTGATTTATTAGAATTGCCTTGGTGTGCTCTAGTGATTTGTGGATATTTAGGTGGTTGGTCAATATGATTTGGAAATTTCAGTCACATGCATGTTTACCTTACAACTAGGACTATCTTCAATCTCGGTGATTTCGTGTTGTGCCTTAGTTCTACCAGTAAACTACAGTGGGTATGTCGATGGTCTAAAGAGTCAAATTACTGATTTGGGACTTCTATGGTGGTGTGCTTAGACTAATCCAGGTTTTTTCTTCCATGGTCGAATGGGATTTTCTCTAAGAAAGCTCAACCTAAAGATGGATTCAAATTAATTTGTGGGATCATCTATTGGTTTCTTGTTCAAGGTGCGAGGTTCGCAGATGTCATTGTGGTTAGCGTAGACTTGAACTAGCGGGTTGACTTGTGGTGTTTGATGTCATGATTTGATTCTATTGGGTCACTTTTGGCAGGTTTAACATGCTAATAAATTGATTATTGGGTTGGTTTCGCCCCTGGATTGGTGGGTTAACTCGAAATTACACTCGTGGAGTGGTACATAGACTTATGGCCTTAGTTCAATTATTTTTGGGGTTGGATTCTCATATTGGTTCAGTTTTCTGGGAGTTTCGTTGGTAGCAAAGTGACATTGAAGCTGCTCTCAGTGCGATATTTCTACTCGAGGATTTGGTTGTCCCTTGGAGTAGCTTTTCAATTTTGAAAGATAGACTTCAGACTAAAGCTTTTGGTTCTGGGAGTCATTGGGTGGAACAATGGGTTTGTGCCCTAGGCTAAGTTGCTTATTTTGAATTTTTGTCGCTCTTCAGTGTTCAGATGGTGCTTGTAATTTCTTTATGGTTGTTTGGGAAATGTTCAGCTGGTGTTGGGAGTTGTTACTGTGGTTTAGGGTGGGCAGTATACCCATGATTACTAAAGATTCTTGAGTTGGGAGTATAAAGTAAAGGATTCGACTTGGAAATTTTTTATAATCTTATTTGTCTGTGGTCTCCTAATTCAGAAAAATCTCTTTGGTTTTGGATTATCTCGGATGATTCTGTTGTATTTGGTTGAGTTTGTTCGTGTTAATTTGAAGTTAGTATCAAAAGAGAGAAATTGGAAATTAAATTATGATGGAGAAAACTGAATTTGAGAGTTTTCTCTTAACCTAATTTCTAGGTTGGCATTGTCCGACCCAAGAAGGTACATATAGGTCAAGCGGAGGTTGCAGTCTTAACTTCTAATCTTTTTGTACCTTCGAGTTTTTTTCTATCCCTTGACTTTCGAGGATGAAAGTTCTTTTAGTAGTGGATGTTGTAATGACCCTCAAGATTATTTTTGTCTTTTTAATATTTTCAACAGTTAGAGATTTCATGTAGCGACCCAAGTCATTTATGATTTGCTGGCACAGACAGTTCAATTTCCTAGTCATTTATTTGAGTTTTACGTCCGTTTCTCTATTTTTGACCCCTTGGAGTTCAAATGATTGACTTCAGTCAAAACTGTAGAAAACTAACCTCAGAATGGAATTCTGATGGTTTCATCAGTTATGGAATGGCCAAATTAGGCTAGTAGTATGGTCATCACAAGTATCAAGGAAATTAGTGCGAATTTTAGTCCATTTGGCGCTTTAGCCTTTAAAATTTGGCCTAATATTGACTTTGGTCAACATTCTTAGAAAACGAGCACGGATTGAAATTTTGTCAGCATGATAAGCTCTGAAATGTTGGTTTTGGTCTGGAACAACCTTTCGTTCATGTCTCGATGCTTCCTATCTCATTTAGAGCCTCCTTATGAAAATGGCAAAAATTATGCTTGGGTGTAGGATCCATATTTTGTCGAGATGACCTCAAATAAAAATTTCAACTGCATCATTGACTCTGAAGCATCGAATTTGGTAGGGTATCATAGTTCGTTTACGCTCATGGGGTTCCAAATGAATTCTGAACCCCTATCAGAGAATCCCAAATTCCATTGGCCAGAGCTGCTGGTGCAGCCCACTCTTGTGCTTCGCTTTTATGGGCCTCTTGTCCTTGTTTGCGGAAGCCTGGCATCCAAGCCTCCATGTTCGCGGGCACTTCGTTGTGTTCGCAGAGTGATAGCCCCTAGACCTCCACATTCGCAGGAGGACTCTCCACATTTGTGGAGGGTTAGCATGCTTGCCTTCGCATTCGCGGGCTTATCTCCGCGTTCATGTAGAAAAAATGAGGCCTGGTAGTACTTAAAACAGACCTATTCAGTAGCCAAGTCTCATTTCGAGACTTGGCATTCTTGAGGATTTTGAGAGCAATTCTCAACCAATTCCGGTAAGTTGAAAATTCTTATGGGAATGTCTCGGGACCCTTTTTCATCCTAAAAATCTTGTAAGTTCCGAGTAAATTCGTTGTTTCCTTACATTTTTGACTAGTATAGAGCTTAAAATTGGTGGGGTTGTTTTGAGTTCTTCCGATGCTCGAAATGTGTCTATTTTTGGGGCTCAAGTTCCTTGAGCTATTTGGGATACGGGTCCCACAATCCCGTTTTATGACCTAATTTTGAGTCTATCTTCAAAAGATACAAATTTAGTGTCAAAACGACTATATTGACGAGATGATTAATATTTTCATAATCTGGAGCGTGCGTGTTCGGCTTGGAGCGTGCGTGTTCGGCTTCTAGGTAGGCTACGGTCTCCTATTCTTTGATTGAGCTTCAATAGATATCGTTTAGTGTAATTTTCTTGTGTTTGGATTGTATATGATAGGTTAGGCTTGATTCCTAGATTTTGGGTTCTTTATCCCGATATGAGGCTTAGCCTAGTTAACCTTTATGAGATTTCCCGTCTAGTTGGTAAGATTATGGACTATGCCTTACTTTGGATTTGGTTAACCTATTTTAGATTATTTGTGCCTTAAAATTAAGCTGTGGTTTGAACCTTAGTTGTTGTAGCCATTGTTGGTGGGATTTTATGATACTTAGTTTAGTGATTTTCACCCGATTAGGCTTGTGAATTACTATTGGATTCCATTTCTGTATTTAGGGTTAGAATCTCCTATGCTTTCCTATTGTCGTTTTGGCGGGGCTATCGGTGGTTATGAATCTCAAGGGGATATTTCTCAGATAGATAAAGAGGTATTGATTGACTAGTTGAGCACCTGTTTCCTCATTTTCCTCCTTCTTGTTACCTAGTTAGGGTTGAGTTCTCTTTCGGGCCTTGTGGTTGAGTTAGAGTAGGATTCAAGCTTTAGGCCTTGATTATAGGTCGGTGGTATTTGTGAGCCTTGTTTGTATGCTCTAGTGCGTATGGTGCTTGTGGAGTCATTTTTTAATGTGATTGTGCGTGTTGTTTGGGTGCTAGTGATAGTATGCATTGCATTGAATCATTGTTTTCTCACAGATGTAATTGACCACGGTGCATACATTGTATCTAGCATTGATTTGAGAAAGCTGGATTGTAACCCAAACTATTTTATATTGATTTTTAATGGATTGAAGGCATCAAGGATGCGTTCATTTTATGACATTGATTCGAGGCATCGAGGATGCGCTCATGTTACAGATTGATATAAGGCTTGCATGGAGACCCAGTGGTATATAGGGGCATTTCCAAGCCCCCCATGGCAATCCTATAAAGGCGCATGGGTCCTACTTCCTCACCGAGAATGGAAGTAGGTGTATATATCTTGGTATGAGGTTCTTGGCATAGATGGTACTACTGGTTTTACTATATTACTTTCATGCATATATGCATTGTCTATCACCAACATAGATGTTTGTACCTGTTAGTAGTATGGGATGTCGTACGGGTTTACCTATTTGTGAGTGAACTTCTTGGGCACACAGGGGCTCGGGAATTATTGACTTACAATTTGCAAACTTGTGGCAGAATAAAGGGTGGTCTCTTATTTGAAGGTAGTTACTGCCCTTGTTCTTATTTATCTAACTTTTTGTGAAGGGATTTAGTTGATACGGTCCTATGGAGACTTTATGTGATATCCGTGATTAGTTCTGTTAGTAGGTTATCACTTAGTTGTCCTCCTCCACAGTGTGTCGTTGTGTTTAGGTCTTGGGCTGGCGCCACCATGTACATCATTGGTTTACTTTCTTGTTTCTTACCTACTCTCTCTTTCCTATATTTGATGTTTCTTATTGCAGGCTTCCTTATTATCCTTATTAGTTACTTGTGATATATACTCATTGCTTACATGTTCTTTATACTTGTTTTATCTTTGGAGCTCAGTCAGCCGATGACTACTAAGTGCCACTTGTTAGTACTCATACTATACTTCTGCACCCTACAGATCATAGTATGGTTTTTGACTACTGACTTGGATATCGTGCCAAGCATCTCTTGGACTTTGGAGACTAGGGTGAGCTCTTGGCGTTCGGAGTTGCCTATCTCCTTCTATTTTTTGCCTGGACTAGTCTTTACTTGGTATTGGGAGACAGTCTGTACTATTATTGTTAATTTTGGATATGTATAAACCTTGTACTCCCTTATTCGGTCTAGTGGATCGACTACCGACTGATACCAGGTCTTGGGGGTTATCTTGTTGAATTTATCTATTCTTCTTTTCTTATTATTACTATTATTATTATTCGTTTCTTTCCCTCCGCTTGTGATGCTCCTTTGTCTATGGTTCCAAATTGTGAAGTTAGGCTTACCTACTGGTGGGTTTATAGTAGGTGTCATCATGTCTTGAGAAATTTTGTCGGGACAGACACCCATAATCGGACAGAACTGTTGGCTAACCTCTGTACATACATATCCAAGGGCCACCTGTCAACACCAATCGCTGCAAGACTACCCATACTAGGAGCCTTCCTACTCAAACCATCTGCCACCACATTGGCCTTCTTCGAATGGTACAAGATAGTCATGTCATAGTCCTTCAGTAGCTCAAGCCCTTTGCGTTGTCTCAGGTTCAGATAGATCTCTGACTAAAAATATATTGAAGACTCCGGTGATCGGTGAAGACCTCACAGTGTACCCCATATAGGTAATGACGCCACAGCTTCAACAAAAACACAACTGCCGCCAACTCTAAGTCATGTGTAGGGTAGTTCTTCTCATGAGCCTTCAACTGTCTTGACGCATAGGTAACTACCTTTCCCTTTTGCATTAGGACCCCACCTAAACCAACATCAAAAGTATCACAATACATGGTGAAGTCCACACCCTCCTCGGGTAGGGCCAATACAGGGGCTAAAGTCAATAAGGTCTTGAGCTTTTGAAAGCTCGCCTCATACTCATCGAACCAATGGAAATCCAAAACCTTCTAAGTCAGTCTATTCAAAGGAGTCGCGATGGTGGAGAAACCCTGCACAAAACGCCAATAATAACCAACTAATCCTACAAAACTCCAGATCTCTGTAGGAGAAGTAGGTCTAGTCTAGTCTCTAACTGCCTCAATCTTGGTTGGATCCACCCTAATACCCTCTTTGGACACCATGGGCCCCAAAAATGCCACCGAATTAAGCTAAAACTCGCATTTAGAGAACTTTGCATATAAGCTCTGCTCTCTCAACTTCTGAAGCACCGATCTCAAATGAAAAGCATGATCCTCATCTGTCTTGGAATATACCAAGATGTCATCACTGAACACAATCACAAAGGAGTCTAGATATGGCCGAAACACCCTGTTCATCAACTCCATGAACGTTGTTGGGGCATTAGTAATCCCAAAAGACATAACCAAAAATGCATAATAGACATAACGGGTTTGGAAAGCTGTCTTAAGAATATCTGATGGCCTAATCCTCAACTGCTAATACCTCGATCTCAAGTCAATCTTGGAGAACATGTCCTCTCTCTGAAGCTGATCAAACAAGTTATCTATGCGAGGAAGAGGATACTTGTTCTTGACAGTCATATTGTTCAACTTCCTATAATCGATGCACATCCTCACAGACCCATCTTTCTTCTACACAAATAGAACTGGTGCGCCCCAAGGTGACACACTAGGGCGAATAAACCCCTTACTTAACAGATCCTGCAACTGGTCCTTCAATTTGTCGGAGCCATGCGATAAGGTGCAATAGAAATGGGCTTAGTGTTCGGCTTTAAGGCAATAGCAAAATCAATATCTCTATCTGAAGGGACTCCCAAAAGATCAGTAGGGAACACATCGGCAAACTTCTTAACCACGGGACTAGACTCCATGGGAGCTATCTCAACTCTAGTATTTGGAATAAAGGACAAATACTATATATACCCCCCGATTAATTAAACTCTTAGCACAAAGATAAGAGATGACCTTACTAGGATAAGAACCACTAGTACCCGTCCACTCAACTCTCGGAGCACTAGGTATCGCTAAAGTAACTGTCTTAGCGTAGCAATCAAGAATAGCACGATAACAAGAAAGTCAATCCATACCCAATATAACATCAAAATCTACCATCTCTAAAATGATCATATCTACCCAAGTATCATACCCGGCTAAAGAAACAAGATAAGATCAATACACTCGATCCACCACTAAGGGCTCACCTACGGGTGTGGAAACATAAATAGGTACGGGCATGCGATCACAAGTCAAATTAAAACCAAATGCTAAATAGGCTGACAAATAGTAGAAAGTAAATCCAGGATCAAATAACACAGGTACAGATTGGTGACAAACTGGATAATACCTGTAATGAGTACATTTGAAGCCTCGGCCTTGGGTCTCCCCCGAAAGGCATAGGATTGAGATCCCCTACCTCCACCAGTCTGCATGATGCCTCTACATCCACCCTGTGGTACTATAGCTCCACCAGCACCCCTACCAAGTGTATGACCTCTTCTATCTGCCTGAGCCCTTCCTCACCTCAGGTCGGAGGTGCTGGTGCTCTTGTTGGGTAGAATAAGTACATTGTGGACCGGTGTGAACCTGTAGTGCTAATATCAAATCAAATGGCCAAAATCCCTACAACCATAGCAAGATCTGGGTTCCAAATACTGTTGTGCTAAACTGAATGAACTCATCTAACTACCCCGGCCCATCGACCTCAGTTGTGATCCCTGCTGACCTTGACCCCTACTATATGATCCATGCGGTGTCTGACCACCTTCAGAAGATAGCATGGAAGCATGAATCGGTCTTCTACACTGAAATGAACTACCCCCTCTTTAAGAACCTCTACCTTTAAATGAGGTACCCGATAATTGACCAGAAGCACGGGTCCTATAAGGGTCCTCTCACTCCATCAACTCTACCTCCTTAGTGGAACCTACGATGGACCGAAAGGAATCCCCCTCACGAGCAACTCAAAACACCAAAGTATGAATAGAATAAGTCATCCCTTGCACAAATCTGCTAACCCGCTCTATCTCATCAGGAAGAACAACCATAACATATCTCGACAGCTAGTAGAAACGGGTTTCATACTCAGCAACTGTGAGGCTTTCCTGCCTCAAATTCTCAAATTGTAACCAACTCTCCTCCCTCACACTCCAAGGGACGAAGCGGTCATAGAAGGAGGTAGCAAACTCATCCCAAGTAACCTGTTGTGACCCTACCAGTCTAGCACTCAGACGCACCCTCTACCACTCTCGAGCTAGCCTATGCAACTGAATTGTAGCATAGCAGACACCATGTGTATCATCTAACACCACTGTCTCTAACAACTCCCTACACGTAGTCAAAAACTCATAGGCATTCTCAATCTTCCCACCATGAAACTGCAGTGGGTCCATCTTTCAAAATCTCTTATATCGATGTTGCTCGTTGTTGGTCATCACAAATGCAGGTGCATCCGAAGCTCTCTTTCAATGTGCTCCACCCTCATTATTCATAAGACCCACAGGTGGCTAACCCATTAGACCCTGAACTATAGGAGCCTGACGCTGCTCCGAAGTTTGTGCTCCAACTCTAGTTTGTGAACCCTGTGGTGTACCCACAGCACCCTGAATAAGTCCCTATAGTACACCCAACATCCCAACAAAGTATCCTAAAACAATGATGTTGTGACCTCGGGAAGGACCTAGTCCCCACTAATCTCCACACGTGGCTCTAGAGAAGCCTTTCTAGCCTAACCTCGGGTTGGTGCCGCTCCTCGAGCACGGCCTCTACCTTTGACCTGTCCACTCCCGTGGCCTGTAGCTTGGCCTCTACCTCTATCCCTAGCTAGGGTCCCGACATCAACCTCGGGGACTGCCTCCCCTCTACCAGATGCTGTAGATCTAGTACTCGACATCTGCCAAAACAATACGCGACATTCAGCACTATGATAACAACCTCGCACGATAAGAAGAATGAATAACAGAATATTTTTCCTAACAGTCTTTATACCCTCTTGAAGATAAGTACATACGTCTCTGTACCGATCCTTGAGACTCTACTTAGAATTGGCTTGTACACGTAAGACCTATGAACCTGGGCTTTAATACAATTTGTCACGACTCAGAATAAGGGTGTGATGACACTTATCCTTTCCCATTGGACAATTCAGCCTAACCCACTGAATATGGCAATAAAAGCAAAAATAGTTTTAAAATAAGCAATTTAAATGTCAAAAGCAGAAGTCTTAATCATTACAAAATTTCTCCTACGGACTGGTTGTTACATGTACAAGCCTTCTACTATAAGAAATTAAAATAAATATAAGTCTCAACTTTTGTATTTCAAATAGATCAAAGTAAAAGATAAAGAGGAATTGGAAAGATGGTCGGCACAACAACTACCTCTCGAATCTCCTCAGTAAGCCGCGGATGGAAAATGAGAGAACTGGATCACTTTTCAAGCTCAGAACCTACAAAGGTGTAGATAGTAAGGGTGAGTAAGAGAACAACTAAGACTAAGCTAAGCTAATAAGACACATGTACTCCTGTCATACCATTTAACCCCCAGACTGCAACCTGCATGAAATCAGCCCAGTCTAACAGTTCTAACAGCAAAATACAGATATACATATAAGTCTCTACCATAGTACAACTCAAATATCAATAGGATCTCAAAAGTCAAGAATATAGATCAAGGGAATAGCAGGGGTAAAATAGTCCAAAATGCCAAATATGTATGATTCGATGAAATGCAATGCAATGTCACATATAGTGATACATGTCTTTCCTAAATGATACACATCCACTAACTAGCTGGCCAGAACCCATGGGGCCCACACATGAACCATGTATCCGCCAGAACCATTTCCCTTTGGCATAACTCATCTCTCACCGGATCCATTTCCCTTCGGCATTGCCGAAACCATTTCCCTTTGGCAGAAATCATTTCTCGCCGAAATCATTTCCCTTTGGCATAAATCATTTCTCGTCGGAAATATTTTCCTTTGGCATAATCATCAAATCAAATTCCAACTCAAAGTATTAGAACCAGTATAAATAGCCAATGTCCATGAAAAATACGCTGATGGAATGATAATATCAACAAATCACAAGTCATATCTCAAAAGTAAGTTCAAATATCCATAATAAGTCAAATGTGAACCCATATTACAACAGTATATTCAAATATTCACGATAGATCAAGTATCACTCTTATAGAACACAACATGTTTAAATTCTCTCATTCGGCTTCTATTACCCCTTTCTTTCAATATAAATCTACTTAAACATCAATTATCTTCATCTAATCACCAAAATCACTTTCCATAACTTCCAAATATGTAAAAACATGAATATATGATCCTACAAGTTTAGGCATATGTTTAGAAATTTACTTGCCTCGATTTCAACCTCGAACTACGCCGAAATCTGAGCTTTACCCTTACGCCGACATTCCGAATCAAGATAATCTATTCAAATAAGCAACCCTAGTAAGAATACGAGTCTAGCGATACCCAATTTGATATTTTTAACACCGGTCCCAAAACTAACCTATACAACCCAAAATACTCAATTTTGAAAGACGAACAGAAATCTGGAATTTTTTATATGAAAATGATCCTTGAGGTATTTAGAAATTAATGTTGAAACCAATTTGAATTTGGAGTTAAAATCACCCCTCAAACATCAATTTAAAGAATGAAAAGTTCTTTGTAAAACCCCTCAATTTGAAGCCTTTCGATCTTGAAATTGCAAATGAAAATCACGTAAAAATCATTGGGTTAGGAAAGATTTTAATCAAGAACACTTACCCTCACCAAATCCTCAAAAACTCCCCTTCAAAATCGCCTAGGCCGAGTTTCTAGGGTTCAATAATGGAGGAAATATGATTAAGCCCGATTTTTGAAAATTTTCAAGGCTACACAGGTATTGCTCTTCGCGATCGCGACACCCTCCCTCATAATAGTGATGAGGAAACTCATTAATTGGCTGTTGCATTCGCGAAGAAGTCCTCACGATCGCAATGACCAATTAAGCTAACCCTTTCCAATCGCGACTAGGCCTACGCGATCGCGAAGAACAAGAATTCCTACACCAGATATCAGCAACCAATAGCAAAAACATTAATTTTGACGTTATATTCTACCATATTAATTTCTATATTCCATATTTAATGAAAACATCAGAAATCGAATTTGAGGTCTCCTTGATCCAAAACTCCAAAAGTCGCCACTAAACTAACTTAGGCCTCCAAAATACCAAAATGGGCTTGGAACCTCTAAAAATTTTACTAAAACTTCTTCTAGACCAAAAACTATCCCCGAATCCGATGGAATCGTCAGAATTTCATTCTGAGTGTTGAAACTCCAAAAGTTGACCAAAGTCAAACCTTAGCCTAAAATTCATTAAATTACCAACTCAAGACCTCAATTCTTCGTTGTAGACCCAATTTTGATTCCATAAACTCTCCTAGATCAATTTCCCCATTCTGGAGCTGCTGAAATTGATAGAATTCTGTTTTGAGACTCGGAGCTCCGGTTGACCTAAAAACCACCTTTAAACACTTAAAGCTTATAAAAACTCCAAATTTCCAAAACCCAACTTTTTCATAGAATTTTCCTAAAACCGACTCTTGATACCAACCATATAAGAATCAGGGCAACTAGGAGGAGGGATAAAATGATCATTTCACAAAAATTCCAAAAATGACCTTCAGAGTCATTACATCGGGTAAGATTGGATCGGGTAGGTTCACATGGAAGACCCATGTTCCCAAACAAAATTTACATAAATGTTTGTGTGGTTATAAATTATTTCATTAAGAGTAAAATGAATATTTTAATGTTAAATTGTTATTAAATATAAAATTGTGTATTCTTATAAATTGGGATTAACTAAAAAAAAGTTAGGAGGTAATATTTAGTTAGCTTGGAAAAAGTGGGCAACCTCAGATACCCTATATTTACAAGTACTATTAATTTGTAAAACGTTTTTGAAACAATGCTTTCAGATAAAATCAGATTCAATGTATAACTCAGATAGTTTTAAATTACGTATCAGATATATGGACTGGATTTTATTCTATCTAACTATCCAAAATATCTTGTTCATCCACTTATACGATTGTCATATTGGTTTATTTATCCTCAAACTCCCCATCCGCACCCTATCCCTTTTATCCTTTTTCAAATTCCACACAAAGTACACTATCATTAAACACAGAACAGGAAATCACAGAAACAAGACCCACATATTTTCTTTATCTTTTACTTCCAAGATTTTATTTTTTTTAAAAGAAAATATAGACTCCTCATGAAAGAGTCTGAGGTTTTGTCGGACAATCTTTGATTTAATAGTTGACAATGGCGTGCAAGCGAGTAGGAGAAGAAAAAAACTTTGTGAAATAAATCTGTGTTTTTCTTGACCATGACGTGGTGATTATATGATTCTGACATGGCAATGAGGTGGTGCGTATGTAATATATTTGTCATTGTGAGGCTGGTGTTATATTTTGGAGTGGTATGTATTTACATCAAACTGGAATAAGGAGGTAAATAAATGCCCGTAAAATTAAGATATTAAAGTAAATTTGACTGCTAAATTTGAGAATGATTTGATGTATTTTCACAATTTACTATTATACCGAATTTATTAATAGTCATAGTCAGCTAAGACAAGGTTCACTCAATGGGTAATATAAGTTGGGTTAATTTGGGGGCGTGACATCTTTACCATGCGATTTTTAGGTGTTTTCTTTTGCATATATTTTTAAATTTTCTTAAATGATACCAAGTTGAATGAAAATAATTAATGTCCTCAAGATTCGTATTATCTTTTAAAAATTTCTCTTTTCATTCATCTCGTTTTAGTTGGCTCGTCTTAATACTTGTTCAATTAAAAAATAACAAGAAGCAATGCTTTTGAATGATATATCTTTGATTATACAATAAACAATGCAGAAAAAAACCATAAAAGTTTCTTTTGTTCACTTCATCAATTAGTTCCTCTTAACATGACTTTTTCTTCTTTTCTTTTTTGTTTTTGATGATTTTCACGCTACCCTGACTTCCAAAGGGAAAGCAAACCAAGGATAGAAATATCATCATTCAACAATTCAATCTTACTCTGGATACAAATAATAACACCAGTATTTCATTTTTCATCAAAATGCTTCACCATAAGACACAAGTCCAAGGAACTTCAATGTGCGCACTCCGTGAAAGGAACAATTACAAAAGAATTAAATTATAGCCATTGATTATTTAACTAAGCATATGAAGAAACTGGGTCTATATTTTAAGTAGACCACGACATGTCTATTGTATAAAATAAATAAGCAAAAAATATTCAACTTCACTGCTGCCACAGCAACCATAAGAACAATAATCCAGTAAAGGCAAAGAAAGAACACAGCTTTGAATCGTCAGTTTGTAAAACAAGTTATCTCTCATTGTCTCAACCAAATTTATTCCGATAAAAAAAACTGCAAAGACATACTATCAGTGATGACCCTCATCATCACTACCATGTCCATCAGGAGGTCCTCAAGGTCCAACCACTTCCAACTGCAATACAAGAAACCATTTAGTATGAAAATAAGAATTTCACTTGAGCCATTAAATTCTGCATGCATTAACACATAACTGAACTTGCCCAATTCATGCACATTGAAATTGCATTCCATCTTCTTCTTCTTCTTTTTTATACATAAAGATTTTATTAAATGGTAACCAAGATGTTACAATAAATGAAACACAAACACCACAAAACAAAAAGCAGCCTCCTACACTCTGCTTCTTATATAATCCAATATATTCATATACTTGTTCAAACCATCTATTAAAATACCTTTACACCATAAATACAAATTTTGCAAACATCTATACTTAATCCTAGAAATGTGAGTTCTTTTCCCTTCAAAGCAAGCTTTGTTTACTCTAGCCAAATTATCCATAAGATGCACAGTGGAATAGTTCCCCATATCTGCTTTTATCTCTTTTGGTATTACCTGTTGTTGCCAACCTTCCAACAAACCTTTCACTTTCTGAGGCATCACCCAATTAATACCACAAAGATTTAGGAATAACTCCCAACATTCTCTAGAAATTTTGCAATGGAGAAAAAGGTGCTCAACGGTTCCCTGGTCTTCTTGAAATAAGAAGCACCTAGTACATAGCTTAAAGCCTCTTTTCAGCAAGTTATTTCAAGTTAAGATGCCCCCTAGTTGTAACCCATCCAAAACATACAACTTTAACGGGAGCTTATGTCTTCCATATCATCTTCCAAGGCCAAGAATTATCCCACTGACCTGTGTCCTGACTGCATTATCAACATACTAAAATAATTCTTAACTGAAATGTTTTGGTCGTTACTAGCAAGCCAAATCAGGGTATCCACCTTATTCTGATCAGTATGAACTTAACTCAATTGTTGAAGCAACTGACAAAATTCTTTTCTCTCTTAATCATTCATTTTCTCTGGAACCTTGGCTGCCAACCAGAGTTAAAATGAAATTCAGCAATACTACTTATCATCCTTTTTAGAAGAGCAATTTAAGAGATTAGAGAACTTATCCTCTAAATGTTATCACCATCCCGTAACTCTGTCCAAAATGTTATTTTTTTCTCCATTTCCCACCTCCAGTCTTGTAAATTGACCAAGTCTTCCCAAAGTCTGCTTATGTATGGAATCCGAAATCTAATTTTTTTCTCCATTTCACACCTCCAGTCTTGTAAGTTGACCAAGTCTTCCCAAAGTCTGCCTATGTTCTTCCATACCCCCCCCCCCCACTAATAGTTCTCCATCTATCCTTCTTCCCATCTATGACATTAATAAGCTTTTTCCAAATTTCACCACCTTCCATGCTATACCATTTGAATACCAGACTTTTATTATGAAGCTTTAGATTTCTCAAATCCAAGTCCCCCAAGCTCCCGCCCCCAATCTTTCTAGTCTTTCAGAACTAACTTCCATTTCACCAAATGAAATCTTCTCTTATCTGCATTACCTTCCCATAAGAATTGACTTCTAAAAGAATTCATCTTTCTCTGATAGCAACTAGCATTAAGAATATGGACATAGATAGGTAGGCATACCATCCAATACACTTTTAAGATGGAGAAGGGCCTAAAATGCCCTTTAACTATTTGAATTGATACAAAATTACCCTCCGTCCACCTTTTGGCCACCAAATAACCTTGATGTCAACCTTTTGACTCAAAAATATCCTTATTTTTAACGGTCCATACTCATTAGGTGGATGGGAGGGCAATATTGTACCAAATCCTATAGTCTAAGGGTACTTTAGGCCCTTATCCGTTAAATAGTAAAATCACCTTCCCACTCTTTCACTTCCTCTCTCTTTCACTTTTTTTCTTATTGGAATCTTGTCCATAATTTTAAATTGTAATTTTTTTAAACATATGACAAAATAAGGGAGGAAAAGGGAAGAAAATAATGAGGACATTCATATAGAAATAACTAGTTCGATAGAAGATAATTTAATAGCATTTGTTCTTTTGTGGGTACCAAAAATTCAAAATAAATGAATAAAAAAAATCTTTTCTCCTATTTCCGCCCTTACCTCACCATGATAATAATATAAATTAAAAGAATATGAACATCTAGGTTCGTTTCAAGTTTGAGTCTCTAATATGCTAATTAAGAATAAGAGATTAAAAAAGAATAAAAAGAAGAAATGAATAAAATAATTGGATAATTAATAGAAAATTTAATGTTAATAAAAAATAATAATATTTTTAAACGGACATTAATGTGCTGATTTTTAATGGATCCCCAATTATGAGTTGGTTATAATGAATTGGGTATAATCTAAAATAGGCCAATAGAAATATATTATAAAATTAATATATTTTTTTAATATTATTTTCAAGCATATTAGGTCAAAATATGAATTATATGTGATTTTGCTATTTATTTGAGAATGGTTTAAATTTGGACCAATCAAATTAGGCAACATAATAAATAAATATTTAATAATTTTATGTTAGGAAAATTGTTAAAAATAAGGGCAAATATGAGCCAAAGGGTTAATATTGAGAGTATTTTTGAGCAAAAAGATTGGAGTCAGGGGTATTTGGGGACCGAAAGGCGGATAGATGATTTTGTACCAATTCGAATAGTTGAGGGGCATTTTAGACCCTTCTCCTCTTTTAAGAAGAGTAAATCTGCCCCTAAAAGATAGATATCGTTTCTTTCATGGAGTAAAGTTTGCTAGAACATCTATGCAGGACACCTTTCCAGATACTCTGATCATTTTTCCCCTAGTGGAAGCCCCAAATAAACAGTGATGAACTTTTCCGCCTTACATCCCAGGATAGAACCTAGTTTCTTGGCAACACGAAAAAACCAAACACCCCTCTCTATCTATCCAAGGGATAGAAGGGAAGAGGATCATCTGTATTATGCTGAAAATACTGCTCTTTGCCAGATTAACTTTCAAACCCATAACTGCTTCAACAATTTCCAGGAATCTCTCTAAGATAAAGTATTTGTTCGTTGTCTGCTTTAAACAAAAGAAGAGTGTCATCAGCATATAGAATGTGCGATAATGTAACCTTATCAACATAATTTCTCCCAAAGCTCATGCTTTTTATCCAACCCAATTTTTAAGCTTGCTTCACCATCATATTAAAAGCTTCAATCACTAGAGTAAATAGATAGAGGATGAGTGGACCTCCTTGCCTCAAGCCTTTTTGAGAGTTGAGAAAACCATGTGGACTCCCCTTTGTGAATATAGATAATTTTATAGTAGATTTGCAGTACCTGATCCATTCAATCCATTTATCACCAAACTTTTCATTTGTTTCAGAATATTTTAAAAACATGACCAGTTAACATGATCATAAGCCTTTTCAAGATCAAGCTTACAAGCAACTCCTCTCTTCTTTGACTTCATTAGTTGCTCAATGCTTACATTGGCGACCAAAGTTCATCAACTATTTGCCTCCCTTTTAAAATGCATTCTGACGTTCTGAAACTAACTTATCAATCACCAGTTTGAGCCTTTTAATTAGCAGTAATTTTATGTACACTCCCAAGTAAGCTGATAGGCCTGAAAAACTTTCACCTCAACCGCCTACTTTTTTTTGGTATCAAAGCAATAAAAGTGGCATTTAAACTTTTTAACAAAAGATCCCTTCTGATAGAAAATTTCCACTATCCTTCAAACATCATCCTTTATTGTGCTCCAGCATCTTTGGAAGAAGTGTAGATTAAATCCATTGGGGCCTGGAGCCTTATCTCCTCTAAAAGATTTGACAACTTCCAGTTCTTCCATAGTAAAAGGTCTTTGCAGACACTCTTTGTCTTCATCAGGAAGCCTTTTCAGATCTTCATCCTTCCAGTTTGGTCTCTTTCTTCATTCTCCCTGAATAGCTTTAATAGAAGTCTTGAATGTGTTTCTTTATAATCTTCTCATCATCTACCAGCTCCCCCAACAATCATCATTTTGTCAATAAAATTGAACCTCTTATGTGCATTCTATATGAATTAAGCAATCAATTTATGGAGCAAGCAACACATTTGACAATTGAGAATACAATTAGTGCTTTGCAGCTAAGCAATAGCCAACCCAGGAAAAAAAGTCTCATTATTAACTGAGGAAATGTTTCATTAATGAATGTTAAATATGTCCTTTTGGACATATACAACAACAACAACAAATTCACATCTACAAAATTCCCTAACATCCTGAGATTAACCTAGATATAGAAACGCACGGAGTACAGATTCACATCTAGCAAATTCTTCAACAGCCTACAAACTCACCCAGATTTAATCAATAACAATCCACAGGACTAACTATGAATTAATGGATATTCTGTACTTACCACAAAATACTGTGAGCATATTGGGCATTCATGTGGCTTGCCCTTCTCGAGCCAGAACCAAACAACATCATGCTCATCTTCTATTGAATTAGAAATAGAAAACGGGGGAGGACATTAATAGAAACCAACTAAAAAGATTGAAGTCAACTGACTAGAGGAATGTATGATGGAGAGACTTGTCAAATAAATAATAGAGACTTACCTCCTTCAGCTCCAGGGCATCCTACAATTCTTCTATCATAGTAGGATTTGACAATAGTAGGCGCTTCCTACAATATAAAATATACAAAGAATTGATCATTTATTTATTTTTTTATAAGGTAACATTCAAAGAGTCCATCATATTTATATGCATCAAACTTGAAACGCAAGTGAAAACAAACATAAGTGATCTCCACACATAACATCTCTTAGCATGTGGTTAATGCTGACATATAATCTTGAATTATTCATCAGACACACAAATTAGATTTATTTGAAGAATCGTAATTAGCAATGTTTTGATTTAGCAACCATCATCATCAGCAGATAAAATAATAATAAAACTTGCATGCGACAATGGTCAAAGAGAAACAAAGATTTAAGAGAAGATTATTTTCACATGGAAAAAATATTGGAAAATTGAGACTTAATAATTAGCAATAGTAATGATGTAAACCACTGAAAGTAGTTAAAATACAAAGAAATATTAACTTCGCAAATTTTGTCAACACTCACACACACATATGTAACTTATTTTCACTCGTGAAGAATTTATTAATCCCACAAGCGGGGTCTAGGGAGGGTGGGGTGAAGGTAGAGAGGTTGTTTCCGCATTGGTGAAGGATTACAAGATAAAAATATTAAAGAGAAAAGAAGACGGTCAATACTATTAATCAACTGCACTAATGTAAGTTAACTAAAGGAACCATATATTATCTAAATGTATGAGCTAATTAGGGAAGCTGAGAAGACCTCTATTTAACAGCATTTCCAAGAGCATATGCAAAAGACAAGGCATGCCCTAAACTACCATAGTAGAACTAAACCCTAACCAAGAATTTCCCATTCATCAGTATTAAAGAAATGCATCAACAATATAATCTCATAGTGTTCTAGTGATGGTAGACTAGGGTCATGTTCTTGCTCAGGGATGGGGACGGGAATGGGGACAGGGCCGAAGGTAACGAGGGGTAAGTGGTTTAAAGGAGCATCTAAACTGAGATTAGGTTTTTGGAATATTGGGACGTTAACGGGAAAATCCATAGAGCTAGTTAAAATTCTAAAGAAGGGGAAGATTAATATAGGTTGTGTCCAAGAGACCAAATGGGTAGGCTCTAAAGCTAAGGAGGTAGATGGGTATAAGCTTTGGCTCTCTGGTAGATTGAAGTATAGGAATAGGGTAGGCATTTTAATAGATAGTGATTTAAGGGACCAGGTGGTGGAGGTTAGGAGAGTCACTTATAGGATGATGTCGATTAAGGTGGTCATTGAAGGGATCACATTAAATATTATTAGTGCTTATGCGCCGCAAGCAGGCTTAAGCGAGGAGGATAGAAGGCACTTTTGGGAGGATTTAGATGAGTTAGTGGGAGGCATATTGCGTACTACGAAGCTTTAGTAGGAGGGATTTCAATGGGCATATTAGGTCTACTTCGGAAGGGTATGATGATGTGCATGGAGGCTTTGGATTTGGGGAAAGAAATGGAGAAAGAGTTTCACTTTTGGATTTCGCAAGAGCTTTTGGGTTGGTGATAGCCAATTCAAGTTTCCTAAAAAAGGAGGACCACTTGGTAACCTTCTGTACTTAGGTGAATAAGACTCAAATAGATTATTTATTCCTTAGGAAGGATGATAAAGGTCTGTGCAAAGACTGTAATGTCATTCCAATCGACAACCTTACAACCCGATATAAGCTCTTGGTGATGGATTTAGGGATCAAGATGACGAGGAAGAGGAGGGTCGGGGATGACCGACCTAGGATCAGATGGGGGAGTTTGACCACGGCTAATGCCCTGGAGATGGGAGAGAAATTAAAGGATATAGAGGCCTAGGATAGTAATGGGGATGCGAACAGTATGTGGGATAGGATGGCTAGTTATATTAGGGTTGTAGTAAGGAAAGTGTTGGGAGTCTCGACAGGTAGTCATAATCGGCATCGAGTGGACTGGTGGTTGAATGGAGAAGTACAAAAGAAGGTGGAAGAAAAGAAGATGGCATATGCAAAGTTGATAGAAAGCAAGAATGAGGTGGAGAAGTGGAAGAATGGGGAACTTTATAAGATAGCGAGGAAGGAGGCAAAGTCAGCGGTTTTGCTGGAAAAAATAGCAACTTTTGAACGCCTTTACGTTGAACTAGAAGAGAAAGGCGGGGATAGGAAATTATTCAGGCTAGCCAGGGCGCGAGAGAGAAGGGCACGCGATGTAGATCAAGTGAAGTGCATTAAGGATGAGCATGGAAAAGTATTAGTAGATGAGACCCTCATTAAACACAGATGGCAGTCCTACTTCTATAAACTCTTGAATGAGGAAGGGGATAAAGAGATTGTGTTGGGAGATTTGGAACATACAAGGAGGCATCACGATTTTGGGTATTGCGGGAGTATTATGATCGAGAAGGTTAAGGGCGCTATTCGTAGGATGCGCTGAGGAAGAGCGACCGGACCCAATGAGGTTCCTATGGAATTTTGGAGAGAGAACTCGATAGGTTTGGAGTGGATGACTAGTTATTTAATGTCATCTTTAAGACGGCAATGATGCCTAAAGAATAGAGGTCGAGCATAATGATCCATGTATACAAAAATAAGGGGGATATCTAGAGTTGCAACAATTATAGAGGTATCAAGCTTCTAAGCCATACTATAAAAGTGTGGGAAAGAATGGTGGAAATGAGGGTAAGGAGAGGCATGTCTATTTTAGAGAACCATTTCGGATTTATGCCAGGACGCTCAACTACAAAAGTCATCTATCTTATGAGGAGACTGGTAGAGCAGTATAGGGAGAGAAAGAGGGACTTGCATATGGTATTCATCGACCTAGAAATGGCCTACGATAAAGTGTCACTAGAGATACTATGGTTATGTTTGGATGCTAATACATTAGGGTGATCAAGGACATGTATGAGGGTGCCAAAACCAGGATAAGGAAAGTCGGAGGCGACTCAGAGCACTTCCCATTTGTTATGGGGTTGCATCAAGGATCAGCTCTTAGTATGTTTTTATTTGCCTTAGTTATGGATGGATTGACATGAAAAATTCAAGGTGAGGTGCCATGGTGTATACTTTTTATGGACAACATAGTCTTGATCGATGAGACTCGTAGAGGAGTTAACTGTAAGCTGGAGGATTGGAGACAGACCTTGGAGTCTAAAGGGTTTAAGCTGAGTAGGACCAAGACAGGATACTTAGAGTGCAAGTTCAGTGAGACACCTCAGGAGGTTGGCACGAAAGTTAAGCTTGGTGACCAGGCCATCCTAAAGAAAAGTAGTTTCAAGTACCTTGGGTCTATTATACAAGGCAGTGGGGAGATTGACGATGATGTCATACATTATATTGGGGCAGGGTGGATGAAATGAAGGATCGCTTCTGGTATGCTATGTGACAAGAATATGCCACCACAACTTAAGGGCAAGTTATACAAAGTGGTGGTTAGATCGGCTATGTTATATCAGGTGGAGTGTTGGCCAGCTAAGGTATCTCACGTTCAAAAGATGAAAGTTACTAAAATGAGAATGTTGAGAAGGATATGTGGGCATACCAAGAGCGACAAGATTAGAAATGAGGCTATTCGGGACAAGGTAGGAGTGGCCTTGGTGGAAGACAAGATGCGGGAAATGTGACTTAGATGGTTTGGGCACATAAAAAGGAGAGACAAAGAGGTAGGGATAGGCCGAAGAAATATTGGGGAGAGGTGATTAGATAATACATGGCACAGTTACAACTTACCGAGGACATGACCTTAGATAGGAGGGTGTAAAGGACTCACATTAGGGTAGAAGGATAGTTCATAGTCTCGTTATTCTTCCTTTTTAGTAGGCGTATTAGCGCATTATAATTCCTTGTGGTCTGATTTCTTTAATTATCTATTACTTTTTATACTTTGATTGCTCTATTTTATCTGGGTTGCTTTCGTTATTTGCTTTGCCATATCGCTTTAAACTTCTTATCCTTATCAGACTTTTTTTATGATTTTACTAAGACGAGGGTCTTTTAGAAATAGCCGTCCTACCCTGGTAGGAATCAGATCTGCGTATACTTTACCCTCCCCAGACACCATGTTGTGAAATTTCACTAGGTGGTTGTTGTTGTTGTTGTTGTTGTAGTGTTCTAGTAGTACTTTAGATATGATGGATCATTACTTGGTTTGGCTGTACTTCTTAAGGGGTAGTATGTAGTGTGACTAATGGAAGTTATGGAGTTACGTTTAATACTTGCTTCTATACCAACTTAGTACCAGATTAATAAGACTTTCCCTATAAAAAATAAGGAAATGTTGGAAACCATATTTACACAGTACATTTCAAATAAACAGGCACAAGTAAAGCCTCATAAATATGCTTCATATATATTTACTCTTATAATATTCACAGTGGATCGCACCCAAAGAGTGGCGGCTGCGGGTTTTCCTTGTCATCAAAAAAAAAATCACAGTGGATTATCGAAAAGCCAACCAAAAGCTTGGAGAAGTATGCTAAGATAGTGAGGGATTGTTCAATTCACACGCTACTTACGCATGAATTAAAATGCATGGTTGTATGGTGAAAAATCATGAAGGGATTGTTATATAATGAATGGTAATGTAGGGACTGTCATGCGATGAATAATAATACAGAGACTGTTATGTAGGGATTGCCTAATTTAGGGGCATTTTTCACATTAAATTCTTCTATTTTAATTGCTAATACGCATTCTTTTTCTTTTTTTCTGGAAATGGTAATGTTGTTTTCTCCCTTAATGCTTGGGACGTTCAAAAGTTAGAACAGAAAAAGTAATACTTATGATCCTAAAAATTCTACAAGTTGTTTGTTTCCTCTAAACCTATTTCTTTACACCAAAAATAGAGAGAAACATTGCAGTTCAACTTAACCTTATGAATGTAGAATGAATCTTCAACATTCCTACTATTCCTCTCTCCAAATTATCCACCATATATAATATGGGATTAATCTTCACCATGTCCTCTATCTTTTATTGCCCCCTTCTCTAATGCAACAACTCAACAGGTCTATAGTGTGTTCAGGGATAGTCCACTTTTATTGTGAAGTTGAGAAATATGGCCCAAACCTGTTACATGTGTTGTGAAACAGCAGTGCAAAAATAAGTGGTTATTGGACTCTTTTATCTTCCCATATAATGAACACCAAGATACTATAGTCATTCATTTTTTCTTCAGGACTTCATGTGTGAGGCAGGACCTTCTAGCAACTAGCCATGTAAAACATTTTAACATGGTTGGTGCTAACTTTCTCTGCTCCTTCCTCCACAAGCTTTGCTGGCTCCTTTCTTCTCAGGACTTCATGTGTCAGGCACGCCTTTCTTGCAACCAGCCATGTAAAATATTTCACCTTAGTTGAGGCCAAGTTTTTCCATATCCACAATCTTTGTTGGTTGCTGCTATATTGATTGTTTTTTATTTTATAGGCCCTGCTAATATTGAAAGCTTCATCCTCATTGTGTAACCATCTCACTGAATCAGGAACATTGTTGGTGCCGGAGAATTCCCTTATTTCTTCAAGAGAAATTTGTCTACTCTCTATTGCTTACTTGGCTTGATTACTTTCCTATTGTTTGCTATGACGGCTTTGCTTGAAACTATGTTTGTGTGTTTATCTCCCTGGTGATTTCTTTTAGTAGTGGATTATATTAGTTTACTATTATGTTGTAGTAGTGGTAGAGTTATAATGTGTGGATGTTGAGCCTAGTTAATTGCTCTAGTGAATTCGCGTTAGCCATTCTAGAGTTTTTTTGGTTTAGTCATTTCCCCTTCCTAGCTTACCCTCCTAATATGCTTAGTTGATGTGAGGTTGCTACCAAGAGAAGGGTGTCAGTGGTTATGGACTTTGTGGTCTACTGTGGGTTTCGTTCGTTGATCCTTCCTTATCTTGATTTCTTATTTTTAGTTCTTAAGGTGGCAAAATCAAGGTTTTTCCTTCAGATTTGGCTGGGTTGCCTCTTCGTGGTAAGTTTGATGGTTAATTTTTTGGTTCATCTACTTATGTGTTGTGGTGTTAGATGGCAATGTTGAGTTGGGAAGGCTGAAAATGGAAATTTTCCTTATTCATTCTAAGTATGGTGATATTTTAGCTTGACGCATCATGTAATAAAAAATGGTTCTATCGAATACATGGAAGTGGTGGTATTATTATGCTTTTGACCAACCAAAAAATGGCGAGAAGGGACGATTGTGGAGCGAGAGCATTCATAGTGATAAATCTTGATTTCTCAGAATTGCCTTGGTGTGCTCTAGTGATTTATGGATATTTAGGTGGTTGGTCGATATGTTTTGGAAATTTTAGTCACATGCATGTTTACCTTACAACTAGAATTATCTTTAATCTCGATGATTTCGTGTTGTGCCTTAGTTCTACCAGTAAACTACAGTGGGTATGTCAATGGTCCAAAGAGTCAAATTGTTGATTTGGGACTTCTATGGTGGTATGCTTAGACTAATCCAGGTTTTGGCTTCCATGGTCGAATGGGAATTCTCTAAAAATGCTCAACCTCAAGATGGAGTAGCCTTTCAGTTTAAAAGATAGACTTCAGACAAAAGCTTTTGGTTCTGGGAGTCATTGGGTGGAACAATGAGTTTGTGCCCTAGGCTAAGTTGCTTATTTTGAATTTTTGTCACTCTTTAGTGTTTAGGTGGCGCTTGCAATTCCTTTATGGTTGTTTGGGCAATGTTCAGATGGTATTTGGAGTTATTACTGTAGTTTAGGGTGGGTAGGATACCCATGATGACTAAAGAGTCTTGAGTGTGGAGTATAAAGTAAAGGATTCGACTTGGAAGTTATTTGGAATCTTCTTTGTCTGTGGTCTCCTAATTCAGAAAAATCTTTGTGGTTTTGGATTATCTCATATGATTTTGTTGTATTTGGTTGAGTTTGTTCGTGTTAATTTGAAGTTAGTATCATAAGAGAGAAATTGGAAATTGAATTGAGTTATGATGGAGAAAACTGAATTTGAGAGTTTTCTCTTAACCTAATTTCTAGGTTGGCGTTGTCCAACCCAAGAAGGTACATGTAGGTCAAGCAGAGGTTGCAAGCTTAACTTCTAATATTTTTGTACCCTCGAGTTCTTTTCTATCCCTTGACTTTCGAGGATGAAAGTCCTTTTAGTAGCGGATGTTGTAATGACCCTCAAGGTTATTTTTGTCTTTTTGATATTTTCAATATTTAGAGATTTCATGTAGTGACCCTAAGTCATTTATGATTTGCTGGCATTGATAGTTTGGTTTCCTGGTCATTCGTTTGAGTTTTACGCCTGTTTCTCTATTTTGGAGCCCTTAGAGTTCAAATGGTTGACTTCAGTCAAACCTCTAGAAAACTAACCTCAGAATGGAATTCTGATGGTTTCATTAGTTCTGGAATGGCTAAATTAGTCTAGTAGTATGGTCATCATGAGTATCGAGGCAATCAGTGCGAGTTTGAGTCCATTTGGCGCTTTAGCCTTTGATATTTGGCCTAATATTGACTTTGGTCAACATTCTTAGAAAACGAGCTTGGATCAAAATTTTGTCAGCACGGTAAGCTCTGAAATGTTGATTTTGGTCTGGAACAACCTTTCTTTCATTCCCCGAGGCTTCCTGTCTCATTTAGAGCCTCCTTATGAAAATGGCAAAAATTATGCTTGGGTGTGGGACCCATATTTTGTCGAGATGACCTCGGATGAAAATTTCAACTGCGTCATTGACTCTAGATCATCGAATTTGGAGGGGTAGCATAGTCCGTTTGCACACACAAGGTTCCAAATGAATTGTGAACCCCCATTAGAGAATCCCAAATTCCATTAGCCTTAGCTGATTCAGAGCTGTTGGTGCCGCCCACTCTTGTGCTTCGCTTTTGTCGGACTCTTGGCCTTGTTTGCAGAAGCCTGGCAACCAAGCCTCCATGTTTGCGGGCACTTTGTTGTGTTCACGGAGTGACAGCCCCTAGACCTCCGCGTTCGCGGGAGGACTCTCCACATTTGCGGAGGGTTAGCATGCTTGCCGCCGCATTCGCGGGCTTGTCCTTGCATTCACTGAGAACAAATAAGGCCTGGCAGTAAACGTAAAACAGACCTATTCAGCAGCTAAGTCTCTTTTCGAGACTTGGCATTCTTGAGGATTTTGAGAACAATTCTCAACCAATTCCGGTGAGTTGAAACTTCTTATGGGAACGTCTTGGGACCCTTTTTCATCCTAAAAATCTTGTAAGTTCCAAGTAAATTCACTGTTTCCTTGCATTTTTGACTAGTCTAGAGCTTAAAATTAGTGGGGTTGTTTGAGTTCTTCTGATGCTCGAAATGTTTCTATTTTTGAGGCTCAAGTTCCTTGAGTTATTTGGGATACGGGTCCCACAATCCCATTTTATGACCTAATTTTGAGTCTGTCTTTTAAAAATAGAAATTTAGTGCAAAACGTCTGTATTGATAAGGTGATTAATATTTTCATAGTCTGGAGGCATTTGGAGTCATCTTTGGAGAGAAAAGCTATAGGGAAGTTTACTTAGAGCGCGCGTGTTCGAGGTAGGCTATGGTCTCCTATTCTTTGATTGAGCTTCAATAAATATTGTTTAGTGTAATTTTCTTGTGTTTGAATTGTATATGATGGGTTAGGCTTGATTCCTAGATTTTTGGTTCTTTATCCCGGTATGAGCCTTAGGCTAGTTTACTTTTATGAGATTTCCCGTCTAGTTGGTAAGATTATGGACTATGCCTTACTTTGGCTTTGGTTAACCTATTTTAGATTATTTGTGCCTTAAACTTGAGTTGTGGTTTCAACCTTAGTTGTTGTAGCCATTGTTGGTGGGATTTTATGATACTTAGTGTTCTTCATTATTGAAGTATTCCACCCGGTTAGGCTTGTGAATTACTATTGGATTCCATTTCTGGATTTAGGGTTAGAATCTCCTATGCTTTCCTATTGTCATTTGATGGGGCTATCGGTGGATATGAATCTCAAGGGGATATTTCTCAAATGGATCTAGAGGTATTGATTGACTAGTTGAGCACTTGTTTCCTTATTTTTCTCCTTCTTGTTACCCAGTTAGGGTTGAGTTCCCTTTCGAGCCTTGTGGTTGAGTTAGAGTAGATTCAAGCTTTAGGCCTTGATTATAGTTCAGTGGTATTTGTGAGCCTTGTTTGTATGCTTTAGTGGGTATGGTGCTAGAGGAGTCATTTTTTAATGTGATTGTGCGTGTTTTTTGGGTGCTAGTGATAGTATGCATTGCATTGGATCATTGTTTTCTCACGGATGTAGTCGACCCCGGTGCATGCATTGTATCTAGCATTGATTTGAGAAAGCTGGATTGTAACCCAAACTATTTTATATTGATTTTCGAATGGGGGTCGTTCTACCTTTATTACAACTATTTTTAGTGGATTGGAGGCATCAAGGATGCGCTCATTTTATTATATATGATTCCATGCATCGAGGATGCACTCATTTTAAGACATTAATTTGAGGCATCAAGGATGCGCTCATGTTATAGATGATATAAGGCTTGGATCGAGACCCAGTGGTATATAGGGGCATTTCCAAGCCCCCTATGGCAATCTCATAAAGGCGCATGGGTCCTAATTCCTCACCGAGAATGGAAGTAGGTGTATATATCTTGGTATAAGGTGCTTTGTATAGATGGTACTACTGGTTTTACTGTATTACTTTCATGCATATATGCATTGTCTATCACAAACATAGATGTTTGTACCTGTCGGTAGTATGGGATGCCGTACGGGTTTACCTATTTGTGAGTGAACTTCCTGGGCATATAGGGGCTCGGGAAGCATTGACTTACTATTTGCAAAACTTGTGGCGGAATAAAGGGTGGTCTCTTATTTGAAGGTAGTTACTGCCCTTGTTCTTATTTATCTAACTTTTTGTGAAGGGATTTAGTTGATACAGTCCTATGGAGCCTTTATGTGATATCCGTGATTAGTTTTGTTAGTAGGTTGTCACTTAGTTGTCCTCCTCCGTAGTGTGTCATTGTGTTTAAGTCTTGGGTTGGAGACACCTTGTACGTCATTGGTTTACTTGCTTGTTTCTTACCTACTCTCTCTTTCCTATATTTGATGTTTCTTATTGCAGGCTTCCTTATTATCCTTATTAGTTACTTGTGATATATACTCCTTGCTTATATGTTCTTTATACTTGTTTTATCTTTGGAGCTCAATCGGCCGATGACTACTGAGTGCCACTTGTTAGTACTCATACTACACTTCTGCACCCTACAGATCAAAGTATGGTTTTTTACTACTGACTTGGATATCATACGGAGCATCTCTTGGACTTTGGAGACTAGGGTGAGCTCTTGGCGTTCGGAGTTGCCTATCTTCTTCTATTTTTTGCCTGGACTAGTCTTTAATTGGTATTCGGAGACAGTCTGTACTATTATTATTAATTTTGGATATGTATAAACCTTGTACTCCCTTATTCGGTCTAGTGGCTCGACTACCGACTGATACCAGGTCTTGGGGGTTATCTTGTTGAATTTATCTTATTCTTCTTTTCTTATTATTACTGTTATTATTATTCATTTCTTTCCCTCCGCTTGTGATGATCTTTTGTCTATGGTTCCGAATTGTGAAGTTAGGCTTACCAACTGGTGGGTTTATAGTAGGTGTCATCATGACTTGAGAAATTTGGTCGTGACAGACACCCGTAATCGGACAGAACTGTTGGCTAACCTCTGTACATCCATAGCCAAGGGACACCTGTCAACACCATCGCTGCAAGACTACCCATACTAGGAGCCTTCCTACTCAAACCATCTGCCACCACATTGGCCTTCTTCGAATGGTACAAGATAGTCATGTCATAGTCCTTCAGTAGCTCAAGCCCTTTGCGTTGTCTCAGGTTCAGATAGATCTCTGACTAAAAATATATTGAAGACTCCGGTGATCGGTGAACACCTCACAGTGTACCCCATATAGGTAATGACGCCACAGCTTCAACACAAACACAACTGCCGCCAACTCTAAGTCGTGTGTAGGGTAGTTCTTCTCATGAGTCTTCAACTGTCTTGACGCATAGGCAACTACCTTTCCCTTTTGCATTAGGACACCACCTAAACCAATATCAAAAGCATCATAATACATGGTGAAGTCCACACCCTCCTCGAATAGGGCCAATACAAGGGCTAAAGTCAATAAGGTCTTGAGCTTTTGAAAGCTCGCCTCACACTCATCGAACCAATGGAAATCCAAAACCTTCTAAGTCAGTCTATTCAAAGGAGTTGCGATGCTGGAGAAACCCTGCACAAAAAGCCAATAATAACCAGCTAAACCCACAAAACTCCAGATCTCGGTAAGAGAAGTAGGTCTAGTCCAGCCTCTAACTGCCTCAATCTTGGTTGGATCCACCCTAATACCCTCTTTGGACACCACATGCCCAAAAATGCCACCGAATCAAGCCAAAACTCGCATTTAGAGAACTTTGCATATAAGCTTTGCTCTCTCAACTTTTGGAGCACCGATCTCAAATGAAAAGCATGATCCTCCTTTGTCTTGGAATATACAGATGTCATCACTGAACACAATCACAAAGGAGTCTAGATATGGCCGAAACACCCTGTTCATCAACTCTATGAACGTTGTTGGGGCGTTAGTCATCCCAAAAGATATAACCAAAAATGCATAATAGACATAACGGGTTCGGAAAGCTATCTTAGGAATATTCGATGGCCTAATCCTCAACTGCTAATACCCCGATCTCAAGTCAATCTTAGAGAACAAGTACTCTCCCTGAAGCTGATCAAACAAATCATCTATGGGAGGAAGAGGATACGTGTTCTTGACAGTCACATTGTTCAACTTCCTATAATCGATGCACATCCTCATAGACCCATCTTTCTTCTTCACAAATAGAACCGGTGCTCCCCAAGGTGACACACTAGGGAGAACAAACCCCTTACTCAATAGATCCTGTAACTGGTCTTTCAACTTGCTGGAGCCATGCAATAAGATGCAATAGAAATAGGCTTAGTGTCCGGCTTCAAGTCAATAGCAAAATCAATATCTCTATCCGAAGGGACTCCTAGAAGATTAGTAAGGAACACATCGGCAAACTTCTTAACCACAGGAATAGACTTCATGGGAGGTATCTCAACTCTAGTATTCTGAATAAAGAACAAATACTAAATACATCCCTGATCAATTAAATTCTTAGCACAAAGATAAGAGATGACCTTGCTAGGATAGGAACCACTAGTACCCTTCCACTCAACTCTCGGGATACTAGGTATTGCTAAAGTAACTATCTTAGCGTAGCAATCAAGAATAGCATGAATAATGAGAAAGCCAATCCATACCCAATATCACATCAAAATCTACCATTTCCAAAATGATCATGTCTACCCAAGTATCATACCCGGCTAAATAAAATAAGACAAGATCAATACACTCGATCCACCAATAAGGGCTCACCTACGGGTGTGGAAACATAAATAGGTACGGGCATGCGATCACAAGTCAAATCAAAACCAGATGCAAAATAGGCAGACAAATAGTAGAAAGTAAATCCAGGATCAAATAACACAGGTACTGGTCGGTGACAAACTGGATGATACATGTAATGACTGCATTTGAAGCCTCGGCCTCGGGTCTCCCCCGCAAGGCATAGCACTGAGATCCCCTACCTCCACTAGTCTGCATGATGCCTCTACATTCACTCTGTGGTACTATAGCTCCACCAGCACCCTTACTAGGTGTACGACTCTTCTATCTGCCTGAGCCCTGCCTTGACCTCGGGCTGGAGGTGCTGGTGCTCTTGTTGGGTAGAATAAGTGCGTTGTGGACTGGTGTGAACCTGTAGTGGCAATAAAAAATCAAATGGGCAAGATCCCCGCAACCATATTAAGATCTAGGTTACAAATACTGTTGTGCTAAACTGAATGAACTCATCTGACTACCCCGGCCCATCGACCTCGATTGTGATCCCTACTGACCCTAACCCCTACTATATGATCCATGCGGTGTCTGACCACCTTTAAAAGCTAGCATGAAAGCATGAATTGGTCCTCTATGCTGAAAAGAACCACCCCCTCTATAAGAACCTCTACCTTTAGATGAGGTACCCGATAATTGACCAGAAGCACAGGTCCTTTTAGGGTCCTCTCTCTCCATCAACTCTGCCTCCTTAGTGGCACCTACGATGGAATGGAAGGAATCCCCCTCTTGAGCAACTCCAAACACCGAAGTACGAATAGAATAAGTCATCCCTTGCACAAATCTGCTAACAAGCTCTATCTCATCAGGAAAAACAGCTATAACATGTCTCGACAGCTAGTAGAAACGGGTCTCATACACAGCAACTATGAGGCTTTCCTGCCTCAAATTCTCAAATTGTAACCAACTCTCCTTCCTCACACTCCAAGGGATGAAGCGGTCATAGAAGGAGGTAGCGAACTTATCCCAAGTAACCTGTTGTGACCCTACCGGTCTAGCACTCAGACGCACCTCCACCACTCTAGAGCTAGCCCATGCAACAGAAGTGTAGCATAGAGGACCCATGTGTATCATCTAACACCACTGTCTCTAATAACTCCCTACACGTAGTCAAAAACTCATAGGCATTCTCAATCTTCCCAACATGAAACTGCGGTGGGTCCATCTTTTAAAATCTTTCATATCGACGTTGCTTGTTGTCGGTCATAACAACTGCAGGTAAATCCAAATATCTCTCTCGCTGTGCTCCACCCTCATCATTCATAAGACCTATGGGTGGCTGACCAATTGGACCCTAAACTACGGGAGCTTGATGTTGCTCCGAAGTCTGTGCTCCAACTCTGGTTTGTGAACCCTGTGGCATACCTACAGCACCCTGAATAAGGCCCTATAGTACACCCAACATCCCAAACAAGTATCCTAAAACAATGGCGTTGTAACCTCGGAAAGGATCTGGTCCCCTCTAATCTCCATACGTGGCTCTAGAGAAGCCTCTCTAGCCTGACCTCGGGCTGGTGCTGCTCCTTGAGCACAACCTCTACCTTCGACCAATCCATTCCCACAGCCTATAGCTTGACCTCTACCTCTATCCCTAGCTAGGGTCCCAACATCAACCTCGGGGACTGCCTCCCCTCTAACAGATATTGTTGATCTAGTACTCGACATCTGCCAAAACAATACGCGATATTCAGCACTACGATAACAACCTCGCACGATAAGAAGAATGAATAACATAATATTTTTCCTAACAGCCTTTATACCCTCTTAAAGATAAGTACAGACGTCTCTGTACCGATCCTTGAGACTCTTCTTAGACTTGGTTTGTACACGTAAGACCTATGAACTTGGGCTTTAATACAATTTGTCACGACTCAGAATACGGGTGTGATGACACTTAGCCTTTCTCATTGGACAATTCAGCCTAACCCATTGAATATGGCAATAAAAGAGAAAATAGTTTTAAAATAAGCAATTTAAATGTCAAAAACAGAAGTCTTAATCATTACAAAATTTCCCCTATGGACTGGTTGTTACATGTACAAGCCTTCTACTATAAGAAATTAAAATAAATATAAGTCTCAACCTTTGTATCTCAAATAGATCAAAGTAAAAGATAAAGAGGAATTGGAAAGACGGCCGGCACAACAGCTACGTCTTGAATCTCCTCAGTAATCCGGGGATGGAAAATGAGAGAACTGGATCACTTTTCGAGCTCAGAACCTACACAGGTGTAGATAGCAAGGGTGAGTAAGCGAACAACTAAGACTAAGCTAAGCTAATAAGACACACGTACTCCTGTCATACCATCTAACCCCCAGACTGCAACCTAAACGAAAATCAGCCCAGTCTAACAGTTCTAACAGCAAAATACAGATATAAATATAAGTCTCTACCACAATACAACTCAAATATCAATAGGATCTCAAAAGTCAAGAATATAGATCAAGGGGATAGCGGGGTAAAACAATCCAAAATGCCAAATATGTATGATCCGATAAAATATAATGCAATGTCACATATAGTGATACATGTCTGTCCTAAATGATACACATTCGCTAACTAGCAGGCCGGAACCCATGGGGGCCACATATGAACCATGTATCCGCCAGAACCATTTCCCTTCGGCATAACTCATCTTTCACCGGAACCATTTCCCTTCGGCATTGCCGAAACCATTTCCTTTTGGCAAAAATCATTTCTCGCCGAAATCATTTCCCTTTGGCATAAATCATTTCTCGCCGGAACTATTTTCCTTCGGCATAATCATCAAATCAAATTCCAACTCAAAGTATCAGAACCAATGCAAATAGTCAATGTCCATGAAAAATACGATGATGGAATAATAATATCAACAAATCACAAGTCATATCTCAAAAGTAAGTTCAACTATCAATAATAAGTCAAATGTCAACCCATATTACAACGGTATATTCAAATATTCACAATAGATCAAGTATCACTCTTATAGAACACAAAATGTTTAACTTCTCGCATTCGCCTTCTATTACCCATTTCTTTCAATATAAATCTAATTAAACATCAATTATCTTCATCTAATTACCAAGATCACTTTCTATAACTTCCAAATACGTAAAAACACGAATATATGATCCTACAAGTTTAGACATATGTTTAAAAATTCACTTGCCTCGATTTCAACCTCGAATTACGCCAAAATCTGAGTTTTACCCTTACGCCGTCGTTCCAAATTAAGATAATCTATTCAAATAAGCAATCGTAGTAAGAATACGAGTCTAGCGATACCCAATTTGATATTTTTAACACCGGTCCCAAAATTGACCTATACAGCCCAAAATACTCGATTGTGAAAAACAAATAGAAATCTAGAATTTTTTATATGAAAATGATCCTTGAGATATTTAGAAATTAATGCTGAAACTAATTTGAATTTGGAGTTAAAATCACCCCTCAAACATCAATTTAAAGAATGAAAAGTTCTTTGTAAAACCCTTCAATTTGATGCCTTTAAATCTTGAAATTGCAAATGAAAATCACGTAAAAATCATTGGGTTATGAAAGATTTTAATCAAGAACACTTACCCTCACCAAATCCTCAAAAAATCCCCTTCAAAATCGCCTAGGCCGAGCTTCTTGGGTTCAACAATGGAGGAAATAGGATTAAGCCCGATTTTTGAAAAATTTCAAGGCTACCCAGGTATTGCTCTTCGCGATCGCGATCGCGACACCCTCCCTCACAATAGCGATGAGGAAACTTTGGTCAACTCATTAATTGACTGTTGCAATCGTGAAGAAGTCCTCACGATCGCAATGACAAATTAAGCTAACCCTTCGTAATCGCGACTAGGCCTACGCGATCGCGAACAACAAGAATTCCTACACCAGATATCAGCAACCAACAGCAAAAACAATAATTTTGAAGTTATATCTACCATATTAATTTGGATGTTCCAGATTTAATGGAACCATCAGAATTCAAATTTGAGGTCTCCTTGATCCGAAACTCCAAAAGTCGCCACTAAACTAATTTAGGTCTCCAAAATACCAAAATGGGCTCGGAACCTCTAAAAATTTCATTAACACTTCTTCTAGACCAAAAACTATCCCCCGAATCCGACGGAGTCGTCAGAATATCATTCTGAGTGTCGAAACTCCAAAAGTTGACCAAAGTCAAACCTTGGCCCTAAATTCATCAAATTACCAACTCAAGACCTCAATTCTTCGTTATTGCCCCAATTTTGATTACGTAAACTCTCCTAGACCAATTTCCCCATTTCGGAGTTGCTGAAATCAATAGAATTCTGTTTCGAGACTCGGAGCTCTAGTTGACCTAAAAACCACTTTTAAACACTTAAAGCTTATGAAAACTCCAAATTTCCAAAACCCAACTTTTTCATAGAATTTTCCTAAAACCGACTCTCGATACAAACCATATAAGACTCGGGGCAACTAGGGGGAGGGGTAAAATGGTCATTTTGCAAAAATTCCAAAAATGACCTTCAGAGTCATTACATCGGGTAAGATTGGATCGGGTTGGTTCACATGAGCGACCCCTTATCCCAAAAAAATCTTACATAAATGTTTGTGTGGTTATAAATCATTTCATTAAGGGTAAAATGAATATTTTAAAGTTAAATTGTAATTAAATATAAAAATGTGTATTCTTATAAATTGGGACTTACTAAAAAAAAGGTAAGGAGGTAATATTTAGTTAGCTTGGAAAAAGTGGGAAACCTCAGATACGCTATATTTACAAGTACTATTAATTTGTAAAACATTTTTGAAACAATGCTTTCAGATAAAATCAGATTCAATGTATGACTCAGATAGTTTTAAATTACGTATCAGTGTATGAACTGGATTTTATTCTATTTAACTATCCAAAATATCTTGTTCATCCACTTATACGATCGTCATATTGGTTTATATATCCTCAAACTCCCCATCCGCACCTTATCCCTTTTCTCCTTTTTCAAATTCCACAAAAAGTACACTATCATTAAACACAGAACAGAAAATCACAGAAACAAGACCCACATATTTTCTTTATCTTTTACTTCCAAGATTTTATTTTTTAAAAGAGAAAATACAGACTCCTCGTGAAAGAGTCTGAGGTTTTGTTGGACGATCTTCGATTTAATAGTTGACAATGGTGTGCAAGCGAGTAGGAGAAGAAAAAAACTTTGTGAAATAAATCTATGTTTTTCTTGACTATAACGTGGTGATTATATGATTCTGACGTGGCAATGAGTTGGTGCATACGTAATATACTTGTCATTGTGAGGCTGATGTTATATTTTTGGAGTGGTATGTATTTACATCAAACTGGAATAAGGAGGTAAATAAATGCCTATAAAATTAAGATATTAAGGTAAATTTGACTGCTAAATTTGAGAATGATTTGATGTATTTTCATAATTTACAATTATACTGAGTTTATTAATAGTCATAGTCAGCTAAGACAAGGTTCACTCAATGGGTAATATAAGTTGGGTTAATTTGGGGGCGTGACATCTTTACCATGTGATTTTTAGGTGTTTTATTTTGCATATATGTTTAAATTTTCTTAAATGATATCAAGTTGAATGAAAATAATTAATGTCCTCAAGATTCATATTATCTTTTAAAAATTTCTCTTTTCATTCATCTCATTTTAGTTGGCTCGTCTTAATACTTGTTCAATTAAACAATACCAAGAAGCAATGCTTTTGAATGATATATCTTTGATTATACAGTAAACAATGCAGACAAAAATCATAAAAATTTATTTTGTTCACTTCATCAATTAGTTCCTCTTAACATGACTTTTCCTTCTTTTCTTTTTTGTTTTTGATGATTTTCACGTTATCCTGGCTTCCAAAGGGAAAGCAAACCAAGGATAAAAATATCATCATTCAACAATTCAATCTTACTCTGAATACAAATAATAACACCAGTATTTCATTTTTCATCAAAATGCTTCACCATAAGACACAAGTCCAAGGAACTTCAACGTACGCACTCTGTGAAAGGATTAATTACAAAAAAATTAAATTGTAGCCATTGATTATTTAACTATTCATTTGAAGAAACTGGGTCTATATATCAAGTAGACCACGACATGTCTATTGTATAAAATAAATAAGCAAAAAATATTCAACTTCACTGCTGCCACAACAACCATAAGAACAATAATCCAGTAAAGGTAAAGAAAGAACACGGCTTTGAATCATCAGTTTGTAAAACAAGTTATCTCTCATTGTCTCAACCAAATTTATTACGACAAAAAGAAACTGCAAGACACACTATCAGTGATGACCCTCATCATCACTACCATATCCATCAGGAGGTCCTCAAGGTCCAACCACTTCCAACGGTAATACAAGAAACCATTTATTATGAAAATAAGAATTTCACTTGAGCCATCAAATTCTGGATGCATTAACACATAACTGAACTTGCCCAATTCATGCACATTGAAATTGCGTTCCATCTTCTTCTTTTTTCTTTTTTATACATAGACATTTTATTAAATGGTAACCAAGATGTTACAAGAAATGAAACACAAATACCACAAAACAAAAAGAAGCCTCCTACACTTTGCTTCTTATATAATCCAATATATTCATATACTGGTTCAAACCATCTATTAAACTACCTTTACACCATAAATATAAATTTTGCAAATATCTATACTTAATCCTAGAAATGTGAGTTCTCTTGCCTTCAAAGCAAGCTTTGTTCCTCTCATGCCAAATTGTCCATAAGATGCACAGTAGAATAGTTCCCCATATCTGCTTTTATCTCTTTAGGTATTACCTGTTGTTGCCAACCTTCCAGCAAACATTTCACTTTCTGAGGCATCACCCAATTAATACCACAAAGATTTAGGAATAACTCCCAACATTCTCTAGAAATTTTGCAATGGAGGAAAAGGTGTTGAACGGTTCCCTAATCTTCTTGACATAAGAAGCACCTAGTACATAGCTTAAAGCCTCTTTTCTGCAAGTTATTTCAAGTTAAGATTCCCCCCTAGTTGTAACCCATCCAAAACATGATCTTTAATGGGAGCTTATGTCTTCCATATCATCTTCCAAGGCCAACAATTATCCCACTGACCTGTGTCCTGACTGCATTATCAACATACTAAAATAATTTTTAACTGAAATTTTTTGGTCATTACTAGCAAGCCAAATCAGGGTATCTACCTTATTCTGATCAATATGAACTTAACCCAATTATTGAAGCAACTGACAAAATTATTTTCTCTCTCAATCATTCTTTTTCTCTCGAACCTTGGCTGCCAACCAGAGTTAAAATGACATTTAGCAATACTACCTATCATCCTTTTTAGAAGAGCAATTTAAGATATCAGAGAACTTATCGTCTAAACTTTATCACCATCCCGTAACTCTGTCCAAAATCTTATTTTTTTCCTCCATTTCCCACCTCCAGTCGTGTAAATTGACCAAGTCTTCCCAAATTTTGCTTATGTATGGAATCTGAAATCTAATTTTTTTTCTCTATTTCCCACCTCCAGTCTTGTATGTTGACCAAGTCTACCTATGTTCTTCCATACCCCCCACCCACTAATAATTATCCATTTATCCTTCTTCCCATGTATGGCATTAATAAGCTTTTTCCAAATTTCACCACCTTCCATGCTATACCATTTGAATAGCAGACTTTTATTATGAAGCTTTAGATTTCTCAAATCCAAGCCCCCCCCCCAAGCTCTCGCCCCCAATCTTTCTAGTCTTTTAAAACCAACTTCCATTTCACCAAATGAAATCTTCTCTTGTCTGCATTACCTTCCCATAAGAATTGACTTCTCAAAAAATTCATTTTTCTCTGCATAGCAACTAGCAAATATGGACATAGATAGGTAGGCATACCATCCAATATACTTTTAAGACGTAGAAGGGCCTAAAATGCCCTTCAACTATTTGAATTGATACAAAATTACCCTCCGTCCACCTTTTGGCCACCAAATAACCTTGACGTCAACCTTTTGGCTCAAAAATACCCTTATTTTTAACGGTCCATACTCATTAGGTGGATAGGAGGGAAATATTGTACCAAATTCCATAGTCTAAGGGTACTTTAGGCCCTTATCCGTTAAATAGTAAAATCACCTTCCCACTCTTTCACTTCTACTCTCTTCCACTTTTTTTCTTATTGGAATCTTGTCCACAATTTTAAATTTTATTTTTTTTAAGCTTATGACAAAATAAGGGATGAAAAGGGAAGAAAATAATGAGGACATTCATATAGAAATAATTAGTTCGATAGAAGATAATTTAATAGCATCTGTTCTTTTGTGGGTACCCAAAATTCAAAATAAACGAATAAAAAACAATCTTTTCTCCTATTTCCGACCTTACCCCACCATGATAATAATATAAATTAAAAGAATATTAACATCTAGGTTCATTTCAAGTTTGAACCTCTGATGTGCTAATTAAGAATAAGAGATTAAAAAGGAATAAAAAGAAGAAATGAATAAAACAATTAGATAATTAATAAAAAATTTAATGTTAATAAAAAATAATAATATTTTTAAACAGACATTCATGCGCGGATTTTAGATGGATCCCCAGTTATGAGCTGGGTTATAATGAATTGGGTATAATCTAAAATAGGCCAATAGAAATATATTATAAAATTATTATATTTTTTAATATTATTTTCAAGCGTATCAGGACAAAATATGAATTATATGTGATTTTTGCTATTTATTTGAGAATGGTTTTAATTTGGACCAATCAAATTAGGCAACATAATAAATAAATATTTAATGATTTATTGTTAGAAGAATTGTTAAAAATAAGGGCAAATATGAGCCAAAGAATTAATATCGAGAGTATTTTCGAGCCAAAAGTTTGGAATCAGGGGTATTTTAGGGCCGAAAGGTGGATGAATAATTTTGTACCAATTCGAATAGTTGAGGGGCATTTTAGACCCTTCTCCTCTTTTAAGAAGAGTAAATCTGCCCCCAAAAGATAGATATTCTTTCTTCAATGGAGTAAAGTTTGCTAGAACATCTATCCAGGACACCTTTCCAGATACTCTGATCATTTCTCCCCTAGTGAAAGCCCCAACTAAACAGTGATGAACTTTTCCGCCTTATATCCCAAGATATCAGCTAGTTCCTAGACAACACGAAAAAACTAAACGCCTTTCTCTATCTATCCAAGGAATGGAAGGGCAGAGGATCATCTGCATTATGCTGAAAATACTGCTCTTTGCCAGATTAACTTTCAAACCCATAACTGCTTCAACAATTTCCAGGAATCTCTCTAAGATAAAGTATTTGTTCGTTGTCTGCTTCAAACAAAAGAAGAGTGTCACCAGCATATAGAATGTGCAATAATGTAACCTTATCAAATAATTTCTCCCAAAGCACAGCTTGCGTCACCATCATATTAAAAGCTTCCATCACAAGAGTAAATAGATAGAGGGGGTGTGGACCTCCTTGCCTCAAGCCTTTTTGAGAGTTGAGAAAACCATGTGGACTCCCATTTGTCAATATAGATAATTTTACAGTAGATTTGCAGTACCTGATCCATTCAATCCATTTATCACCAAAATTTTCATTTGTTTCAGAATATTTAAAAAACATGACCAGTTAACATGATTATAAGCCTTTTCAAGATCAAGCTCGCAAGCAACTCCTCTATTCTTTGACTTCATTAGTTGCTTAATGCTTACATTCATCAACTATTTTCCTCCCTTTAAAAATAAATTCTGACGTTCTGAAACTAACTTATCAATCACCAGCTTGAGCCTTTCAATTAGCAGTAATTTTAAGCGCACTCCCAAGTAAGCTGATAGGCCTGAAAATCTTTCACCTCAACTGCCCACTTCTTTTTTGGTATCAAAGCAATAAAAGTGGCATTTAAACTTTTTAACAAAAGAACACTTCTGATCGAAAATTTCCACTGTCCTTCAAACATCATCCTTTATTGTGCTCCAGCATCTTTGAAAGAAGTGTAGATTAAATCCATTGGGGCCTGGAGCCTTATCTCCTCTAAAAGATTTGACAACTTCCAATTCTTTCATAGTAAAAGGTCTTTGCAGACACTCTTTGTCTTCATCAGGAAGCCTTTTCATATCTTCATCCTTCCAGTTTGGTCCCTTTCTTCATTCTCCCTGAATAGCTTTAATAAAAGTCTTGAATGTGTTCCTTTATAATCTTCTCATCATCTACCAGTTCCCCCATCAATCATCATTTTGTCAATAAAATTGAACCTCTTATGTGCATTCTATCTGAATTAAGCAGTCAATTTATGGAGCAAGAACCACATTTAACAATTGAGAACTACAATTAGTGCTTTGCGGCAAGCAATAGCCAACCCAGGAAAAAAAGTCTCATTATTAACTGAGGAAATGTTTCATTAATGAATGTTAAATATGTCCTTTTTGACATATACAATAGCAACAAAAAATTCACATCTACAAAATTCCCTAACATCCTGAGATTAACCTAGATATAGAAACGCAGGGAGTACAGATTCACATCTAGCAAATTCTTCAACAGCCTACAAACTCACCTAGATTTAATCAATAACAATCCAAAAGACAAACTATGAATTAATGAATACTCTGCACATACAATAAAATAATGTGAGCATACTGGGCATTCATGTGACTTGCCCTTCTCGAGCCAGAACCAAACAACATCATGCTCATCTTCTATTGAATTAGAAATAGAAAACGGGGGAGGACTTTAATAGAAACCAACTAAAAAGATTGAAGTCAACTGACTAGAGGAATGTATGATGGAGAGACTTGTCAAATAAATAATGGAGACTTACCTCCTTCATCTCCAGGTCATCCTACAATTCTTCTATCATAGTAGGATTTGACAACAGCAGGCGCTTCCTACAATATAAACTATACAAAGAGTTGATCATTTATTTATTTTTTGATAAGGTAACATTCAAAGAGTCCATCATATTTATATGCATCAAACTTGAAACACAAGTGAAAACAAACATAAGTGATCTCTACACATAACATCTCTTAGCATGTGGTTAATGTTGACATATAATCTTGAATTGTTCACCAGACACACAAATTTGATTTATTTGAAGAATCGTAATCAGCAATGTTTTAATTTAGCAGCCATCATCATTAGCAGATAAAACAATAATAAAACTTGCATGCGACAATGGTCAAAGAGAAACAAAGATTCAAGAGAAGATTATTTTCAGATGGAAAAAATATTGGAAAATTGAGACTTAATAATTAGCAATAGTAATGATGTAAAGCACTGAAAGTAGTTAAAATACAAAGAAATATTAACTTTACAAATTTTGTCAACACTCACACACATATATGTAACTTATTTTCACTCGTGAAGGATTCATCAATCCCACAAGCGGGGTCTAGGGAGGGTGGAGTGAAGGTAGAGAGGTTGTTTCCGCATTGATGAAGGATTACAAGATAAAAAAATTAAAGAGAAAAGAAGATGGTCCATACTATTAATCAGACACAAAAAAGGGTAAAAATAATATCAACTGCACTAATGGAAGTTAACTAAAGCAACCATATATTATCTAATTGTATGAGCTAATTAGGGAAGCTGAGAAGACCTTTATTTAACAGCATTTCCAAGAGCATATGCAAAAGATAAGGCATGCCCTAAACTACCATAGTAGAACTAAACCCTAACTAAGAATTTCCCATTCATCAGCATTAAAGAAATCCATCAACAATATATTCTCATAGTGTTCAAATAATGGTAGACTAGGGTCATGTTCTCGCTCGGGGATGGGGACGGGGATGGGGACAGGGCCGAGGGTAAGGAAGGGTAAGTGGGTTAAAGGAGCGTCTAAACTAAGAGTAGGTTTTTGGAACATTGGGACGTTAACGGGAAAATCCATAGAGCTAGTTAAAATTCTAAAGAAGAGGAAGATTAATATATCTTATGTCCAAGAGACCAAATGGGTAGGCTCTAAAGCTAAGGAGGTAGACGGGTATAATCTTTGGTTCTCTAGTAGATCGAAGTATAGTAATGGGGTAGGCATTTTAATAGACAGTGATTTAAGGGACTAGGTAGTGGAGGTTAGGAGAGTCACTTATAGGATGATGTCGATTAAGGTAGTCGTTGAAGGGATCACATTAAATATTATTAGTGCTTATGCGCCACAAGCGGGATTAAGTGAGGAGGATAAGAGGCATTTTTGGGAAGATTTGGATGAGTTAGTGGGAGGCATACTGCCTACTACGAAGCTTTTCATAGGAGGGGATTTCAATTGGCACATTGGGTCTACTTCGGGAGGGTATGATGATGTTCATGGAGGCTTTGTCTTCGGGGACAGAGGACCACTTGGCAACCTTCCGTAGTTTGGTGAATAAGACTCAGATAGATTATTTATTCCTTAGGAAGGATGATAAAGGTTTATGCAATAACTGTATGGTCATTCCGATCGACAACCTTACAACCCGATATAAGCTCTTGGTGATAGATTTAGGGATCAAGATGATGAATAAGAGTAGGATCGGGGATGATCGACCTAGGATTAGATGGGGAAATTTGACCATGGCTAGTGCCCTAGAGATGGGACAGAAATTGAAGGATATGGGGGCATGGGATAGTAGAGGGGATGCGAATAGTATGTGGGATAGGACGGCTAGTTGTATTAGGGTTGTAGAAAGGAAAGTGTTGGGAGTCTTAATAGGTAGTCGTAGTCGGCATCGAGGGGACTGGTGGTGGAATGAAGAAGTGCAATGGAAGGTGGAAGCAAAGAAGATGGAGTATGCAAAGTTGATAGAAAAAAAGGATGAGGTGGAGAAGTGGACGAATAGGGAACTATATAAGATAGCGAGAAAGAAGGCAAAGTCAGTGGTTTCAATGACAAAAACGGCAACTTTTGAATGACTTTATGCTAAACTAGAAGAGAAAGGCAGGGATAGGAAATTGTTCAGGCTAGCCAGGGCGCGGGAGAGAAGAGCACGCGATGTGGATCAAGTGAAGTGCATTAAGGACGAGCATGGAAAAGTATTGGTAGATAAGACCCTTATTAAACAGAGATGGCAGTCCTACTTCCATAAACTCTTGAATAAGGAAGGCGATAAAGAGATTTTGTTGAAAGATTTGGAATATACAGGGAGGCTTTAGGATTTTGGGTGTTGCGGGAGTATTACGATCGAGGAGGTTAAGGATGTTGTTCATAGGATACGCTGGGAAGAGCGACCGGACCTGACGAGGTTTCTGTGGAATTTTGGAAGAGCGCAAGCTTGGTAGGTTTGGAGTGGCTGACTAGGTTATTTAATGTCATCTTTAAGACGACAACGATGCCTGAAGAATAGAGGTCGAGCGTAATGATCCCTCTATACAAAAATAAGGGGGATATCCAGAGTTGCAACAATTATAGAGGTATCAAACTTCTAAGCCATAATATAAAAGTGTGGGAAAGAGTGGTGGAAATGAGGGTAAGGAGAGGCATGTCTATTTTAGAGAACCAGTTTGGATTTACGTCGGGATGCTCAACTACATAAGTCATCCATCTTATGAGGAGACTGGTGGAGTAGTATAGGGAGAGGAAGAGGGACTTGTATATAGTATTCATCGACCTAGAAAAGGCATATGATAAAGTGTCACGAGAGATAGTATGGAGATATTTAGGTGCTAAAGGTGTACCTGTGGCATACATTAGGATGATCAAGGACATGTATGAAGGTGCCAAAACCAGGGTATGGAAAGTTGGAGGTGACTCAGAGCACTTCCTAATTGTGATGGGGTTGCATAAAGGATCAGCTCTTAGTCCATTTTTATTTGCCTTGGTGATAGATGGATTAACGCGAAAAATTCAAGGTGAGGTGCCATGGTGTATGCTTTTCACGGACAACATAGTCTTGATCGATGAGACTCATAGAGGAGTTAACACTAAGCTAGAGGATTTAAAACAGACCTTGGAGTCTAAAGGGTTTAAGCTGAGTAGGACCAAGACAGAATACTTAGAGTGCAAGTTCTATGAGACACCTTAGGAGGTTGGCACAGAAGTTAGGCTTGGTGACCAGTCCATCCTAAAGAAAAGAAGTTTCAAATACCTTAGGTCTAGTATGCAAGGCAGCAGGGAAATTGATGATGATGTCACATATCGTATTGGGGCAGGGTGGATGAAATGGAGGCTCGCTTCTGGTGTGCTATATGACAAGAAGGTACCACCACAACTTAAGGGCAAGTTCTACAAAGTGGTGGTTAGATCGGCTATGTTATATGGGGCGGAGTGTTGGCCAGTTAAGGTATCTCACATTCAAAAGATGAAAATTGCTGAAATGAGAATGTTGAGAAGGATGTATGGGCATACTAGGAGCGACAAGATTAGAAATGAGGCTATTCGGGACAAGGTAGGAGTGGTCTCGGTGAAAGACAAATGCGGGAAATGCTACAAAGATGGTTTGGGCACGTGAAGAGGAGAGACACAGATTCCCCAGTACGGAGGTGTGAGAGGTTGGCCATTGATAATTTCAGAAGAGGTAGGGGTAGACCGAAGAAATATTGGGGAGAGGTGATTAGACAGGTCATGGCCCAGTTATAACTTACCGAGGACATGACCTTAGATAGGAGGGTGTAAAGGACCTACATTAGGATAGAAGGCTAGTTCATAGTCTCGTTATTCTTCCTTTTTAGTAGGCGTATTAGCGCATTATAATTCCTTGTGGTCTGATTTCTGTTATTATCTATTACTTTCTGTACTTTGATTGCTCTTTTTTATCTGGGGTTGCTTTCGTTATTTGCTTTGTCATATCGCTTTGAACTTTTTATCCTTATCTAACTTTTTTATGATTTTACTAAGCCGAAGGTCTTTCGAAAACAACCGTCCTACCCTGGTAGGACTCAGGTCTGCGTACACTTTATCCTCCCCAGACCCCGCATTGTGAGTTTCACTGAGTTGTTGTTGTTGTTGTTGTTGTTGTGTTCTAGTAGTACTTTAGATATGATGAATCATTACTTGGTTTGGCTGTACTTCTTAAGGGGTAGTATGTAATGTGACTGATGGAAGTTATGTAGTTATGTTTAATACTTGCTTCTGTACCATTTAGTACTAGATTAATAAGACTTTGCCTATAAAAAAATAAGGAAATGTTGGAAACCATATTTACACAGTACAATTCAAATAAACAGGCACAAGTAAAGCCTCATAGATATGCCTCATAGATATTTACTCCTATAATATTCACAGTGGATCGCACCCAAAGGGTAGCGGCTGCGGATTTCCCTTGTCATCAAAAAAAATATTCATAGTGGATTATCGCAAAGCTAACCAAAAGCTAGGAGAAGTATGCTAAGATAGTAAAGGGTTGTTCAATTCACACGCTACTTACCCAAGAATTAAAATGCATGGTTGTTTGGTGAAAATCATAAAGGGATTGTTATATAATGAATGGTAATGTAGGGACTGTCATGCGATGAATAATAATATAGAGACTGTTATGTGGGGATTGCCTAATTTAGGGGCATTTTTCACTTTAAATTCTTCTCTTTTAATTGCTAATACGCATTCTTTTTCTTTTTTTCTGGAAATGGTAATGTTGTATTCTCCCTTAATGCTTGGGACCTTCAAAAGTTGGAACAGAAAAAGTAATACTTATGATCCTAAAAACTCTACAAGTTGTTTGTTTCCTCTAAACCTATTTCTTTACACCAAAAATAGAGAGAAACATTGCAGTTCCACTTAACCTTATGAATGTAGAATGAATCTTCAACATTCCTACTATTCCTCTCTCCAAATTGTCCACCATATGCAATGTGGGATTAATCTTCACCATGTCCTTTATCTTTTATTGCCCCTTTTTCTAATGCAGCGACTCAACAGGTCTGCAGTGTGTTCAGGCATAGTCCACTTTGATTGTGAAGTTGAGAAATATGGCCCAAACCTGTTACATGTGTTGTGAAACAGCAGTGCAAAAATAAGTGGTTATTGGTCTCTTTTGTCTTCCCATATAATGAACACCAAGATACTATAGTCATTCCTTTCTTCTTCAGGACTTCACATGTGAGGCAGGCCCTTCTAGCAACCAGCCATGTAAAACATTTTAACATGATTGGTGCTAAGTTTATCCGCTCCTTCCTCCACAAGCTTTGCTGGCTCCTTTCTTCTCAGGACTTCATGTGTCAGGCAGGCCCTTCTTGCAACCAGCCATGTAAAACATTTGACCTTAGTTGACGCCAAGTTTCTCCACATCCACAATCTTTGTTGGTTGCTGCTATGTTGATTGTTTTCTATTTTATAGGCCCTGCTAATATTGAAAGCGTCATCCTCATTGTGTAACCATCACACTGAATCAGGAACATTGTTGGTGCCGGAGAATTCTCTTATTTCTTCAAGAGAAATTTGGCTACTCTTTATTTCTTACTTGGCTTGATTACTTGCCTATTGTTTGCTATGACAGCTTTTCTTGAAACTATGTTTATATGTTTATCTTCCCTGGTGATTTCTTTTAGTAGTGGATTATATTAGTTTACTGTTATATTGTAGTAGTGGTAGAGTTATAATGTGTGGATGTTGAGCCTAGTTGATTGCTCTAGTGAATTCCCATTAGCCATTCTAGAGTTTTTTTGGTTTAGTCATTTCCCCTTCCTAGCTTACCCTCCTAATGTGCTTAGCTGATGTGAGGTTGCTACCGAGAGGAGGGTGTCAGTGGTTATAGACTTTGTGGTCTATTGTGGGTTTCATTCTTTGATCCTTCCTTATCTTGATTTCTTATTTTTAGTTCTTAAGGTGGCAAAGTCAAGGTTTTTCCTTCAGATTTGGCTGGGTTGCCTCTTCGTGGTAAGTTTAATGGTTAAGTAATCGGTTCAGCTAGTTATGTGTTGTGGTGTTAGATGGCAATGTTGAGTTGGGAAGGCTGAAAATAGAAATTTTCCTTATTCATTCTAAGTATGGTGATATTTTAGCTTAACGCATTATGTAAGAAAAAATGGTTCTATCGAATACATGGAAGTGGTGGTATTCTTATGCTTGTGACCAACCAAAAAATGGCGAGAAGGGATGATTGTGGAGCGAGATCATTCATAGTGATGAGTCTTGATTTCTCAGAATTGCCTTGGTGTACTCTAGTGATTTGTGGATATTTAGGTGGTTGGTCAATATGTTTTGGAAACTTCAGTCACAGGCATGTTTACCTTACAACTAGAACTATCTTCAATCTCGGTGATTTTGTGTTGTGCCTTATTTCTACCAGTAAATTATTGATTTGGGACTTCTATGGTGGTGTGCTTAGACTAATCCAGATTTTGGCTTCCATGGTCGAATGGGAATTTCTCTAAGAAAGCTCAACCTCAAGATGGATTCAAAGTAATTTGTGGGATCATTTATTAGTTTCTTGTTCAGGGTGCGAGGTTCGCAGATGTCATTGTGGTTAGCGCAGACTAGCACTAGCGGGTTGACTTGTGGTTTTTAATGCGATGATTTGATTCTATTGGGTCACTTTTGGTAGGTTTAACATGCTAATAAATTGCTTATTGGGTTGGTTTTGCCCCTGGATTGGTGGGTTAACTCGAAATTACACTCGTGGAGTGGTACATAGACTTATGGCCTTAGTTCAATTATTTTTGGGGTTGGATTCTCATATTGGTTCAGTTTTCTGGGAGTTTTGTTGGTAGCAAAGTGACATTGAAGTTGCTCTCAGTGCGATATTTCTACTCGAGGATTTGGTTGTCCCTTGGAATAGCCTTTCAATTTTGAAAGATAGACTTCAGAATAAAGCTTTTGGTTCTGGGAGTCATTAGGTGGAACAATGGGTTTGAGAGTTTTCTCTTAACCTAATTTCTTGGCTGGCGTTGTCCAACCCAAGAAGGTACATGTAGGTAAATCAGAGGTTGCAGGCTTAACTTCTAATCTTTTTGTACCCTTGAGTTATTTTCTATCCCTTGATTTTCGAGGATGAAAGTCCTTTTAGTAGTGGATGTTGAAATTACCCTCAAGGTTATTTTTGTCTTTTTGATATTTTCAATATTTAGAGATTTCATGTAGCGACCCCAAGTCATTTATGATTTGCTGACACTGATAGTTCAGTTTCCTGGTCGTTCATTTGAGTTTTATGCCCGTTTCTCTATTTTGGAGCCATTGGAGTTCAAATGGTTGACTTCAGTCAAAACTCTAGAAAACTAACCTCAGAATGAAATTCTGATGGTTCCATCAGTTCTGGAATGTCCAAATTAGGCTAGTAGTATGGTCATCATAAGTATCGAGGCAATCAGTGCGAGTTTGAGTCCATTTGGCGCTTTAGCCTTTGAAATTTGGCCTAATATTTACTTTGGTCAACATTCTTAGAAAACGAGCTTGGATCAAAATTCTGTCAGCACGGTAAGCTCTGAAATGTTGATTTTGGTCTGGAACAACCTTTCGTTCATGTCCCAAGGCTTCCTGTCTCATTTAGAGCCTCCTTATGAAAATGGCAAAAATTATGCTTGGGTGTGGGACCCATATTTTGTCAAGATGACCTTGGATGAAAATTTCAACTGCGGCATTGACTCTAGAGCATCGAATTTGGTGGGGTAGATTATTCAGTTTGCACACACGGGGTTCCAATGAATTATTAACCCCCATCATAGAATCCCAAATTCCATTGGCCTTATTCGATTCAGAGCTCCTCGTGAAACCCACTCTTGTGGTTCGCTTTCGTGGGCCTCTTGGCCCTTTTTGCGGAAGCCTGGCAGCCAAGCCTCCATGTTCGCGGGCACTTCATTGCGTTCGCGGAGTGATATCCCCTAAACCTCTGCGTTCGCGGGAGGACTCTCCGCATTTGCGGAGGGTTAGCATGCTTGCCTCCGCATTCGCGGGCTTGTCCCCGCGTTTGTGGAGAACAAATAAGGCCTGGCAGTGAACTTAAAATAGACCTATTCAGTAATTAAGTCTCTTTTCGAGACTTGGCATTCTTGAGGATTTTGAGAGCAATTCTCAACCAATTCCGGTGAGTTGAAAATTCTTATGGGAACGTCTCGGGACCCTTTTTCATCCTAAAAATCTTGTAAGTTCTGAGTAAATTCACTGTTTCCTTGTATTTTTGACTAGTCTAGAGCTTAAATTGGTGGGGTTGTTTTGAATTCTTCCGATGCTCAAAATGTGTCCATTTTTGGGGCTCAAGTTCCTTGAGCTATTTGGGATATGGGTCCCACAATCTCGTTTTATGACCTAATTTTATGTCTGTCTTCGAAAAATACAAATTTAGTGTCAAAACGTCTGTATTGATGAGGTGATTAATATTTTCATAGTGTGGAGGCATTTGGAGTCATTTTTGGAGAGAAAAGCTATAGGGAAGTTTACTTGGAGCGCGCGTGTTCGGCTTCGAGGTAGGCTACGGTCTCCTATTCTTTGATTGAGCTTCAATAAATATCATTTAATGTAATTTTCTTGTGTTTCGATTGTATATGATGGTTTAGGCTTGATTCTTAGATTTTTGGTTCTTTATCCCGGTATGAGCCTTAGGCTAGTTTACCTTTACAAGATTTCTCGTCTAGTTGGTAAGATTATGGACTATGCCTTACTTTGGCTTTGGTTAACCTATTTTAGATTATTTGTTCCTTAAACTTGAGTTGTGGTTTCAACCTTAGTTGTTGTAGCCATTGTTGGTGGGATTTTATGATACTTAGTGTTCTTCATTATTGAAGTACTTACATTGGAGCCTTGGTGTAGTGATTTCCACCCGGTTAGGCTTGTGAATTACTATTGGATTCCATTTCTGGATTTAGGGTTAGAATCTCCTATGCTTTCCTATTGTCGTTTGACGGGGCTATCGGTGGTTATGAATCTCAAGAGGATATTTCTCAAATGGATCTAGAGGTATGGATTGACTAGTTGGGCACCTAATTCCTCATTTTCCTCCATCTTGTTACCCAGTTAGGGTTGAGTTCCCTTTCGGGCCTTGTGGTTGAGTTAGAGTAGATTCAAGCTTTAGGCCTTGATTATAGGTCGGTGGTATTTGTGAGCCTTGTTTGTATGCTCTAGTGGGTATGGTGCTTGTGGAGTCATTTTTTAATGTGATTGTGCGTGTTGTTTGGGTGCTAGTGATAGTATGCATTGCATTGGATCATTGTTTTCTCACGGATGTAGTCGACCCCGGTGCATGCATTGTATCTAGCATTGATTTGAGAAAGCTAGATTGTAACCCAAACTATTTTATATTGATTTTCGAATGGGGGTAGTTCTACCTTTATTACTACTATTTTTAGTGGATTGAAGGCATCGAGGATGCGCTCATTTTATTATATATGATTCCATGCATCGAGGATGCGCTCATTTTATGACATTGATTCGAGGCATCGAGGATGCGCTCATGTTACAGATTGATATAAGGCTTGGATCGAGACCCAGTGGTATATAGGGGCATTTCCAAACCCCCTATGGCAATCCCATAAAAGCGCATGGGTCCTACTTTCTCACCGGGACTGGAAGTAGGTGTATATATCTTGGTATGAGGTACTTGGCATAGATAGTACTACTGGTTTTACTGCATTACTTTCATGCATATATGCATTGTCTATCACAAACATAGATGTTTGTACCTATCGGTAGTATGGGATGTCGTACGGGTTTACCTATTTGTGAGTGAACTTCCTGGGCACACAGGGGCTCGGGAAGTATTGACTTACTATTTGCAAACTTGTGGCGGAATAAAGGGTGGTCTCTTATTTGAAGGTAGTTACTGCCCTTGTTCTTATTTATCTAACTTTTTGTGAAGGGATTTAGTTGATACGGTCCTATGGAGCCTTTATGTGATATCCGTGATTAGTTCTGTTAGTAGGTTGTCACTTAGTTGTCCTCCTCCGTAGTGTGTCGTTGTGTTTAGGTCTTGGGCTGGCGACACCATGTACGTCATTGGTTTACTTGTTTGTTTCTTACCTACTCTCTCTTTCCTATATTTGATGTTTTTTATTGCAGGCTTCCTTATTATCCTTATTAGTTACTTGTGATATATACTCCGTGCTTACATGTTTTTTATACTTGTTTTATCTTTGGAGCTCAGTCGGCCGATGACTACTGAGTGCCACTTGTTAGAACTCATACTACACTTCTGCACCCTACAGATCAAAGTATGGTTTTTCACTACTGACTTGGATATCGTGCGGAGCATCTCTTGGAGTTTGGAGGCTAGGGTGAGCTCTTGGCATTCGGAGTTGCCTATCTCCTTCTATTTTTTTCCTGGACTAGTCTTTACTTGGTATTCGGAGACAGTATGTACTATTATTATTAATTTTGGATATGTATAAACCTTGTACTCCCTTATTCGGTCTAGTGGCTCGACTACCAGGTGATACCAGGTCTTGGGGTTATCTTGTTGAATTTATCTTATTCTTCTTTTCTTATTATTACTGTTATTATTATTCATTTCTTTCCCTCCGCTTGTGATGGTCCTTTGTCTATGGTTTTGAATTGTGAAGTTAGGCTTACCTACTGGTGGGTTTATAGTAGTTGTCATCATGACTTGAGAAATTTGGTCGTGACAGACACCAGTAATCGGACAAAACTATTGGCTAACCTCTGTACATCCATAGCCAAGGGCCACCTGTCAACACCAATCGCTTTAAGACTACCCATACTAGGAGCCTTCCTACTCAAGGCATCGGCCACCACATTGGCCTTCTTCGGATGGTACAAGATAGTCATGTCATAGTCCTTCAGTAGCTCAAGCCCTTTGTGTTGTCTCAGGTTCAAATAGATCTCTGACTGAAACTTTATTGAAGACTCTGGTGATTGGTGAACACCTCACAGTGTACCCCATATAGGTAATGACACCACAGCTTCAACACAAACACAACTGCCGCCAACTCTAAGTCGTGTGTAGGGTAGTTCTTCTCATGAGTCTTCAACAGTCTTGATGCATAGGCAACTACCTTTCCCTTTTGCATTAGGACACCACCTAAACCAACATCAAAAGCATCACAATACATGGTGAAGTCCACAGCCTCCTCGGGTAGGGCCAATATAAGGGCTAAAGTCAATAAGGTCTTGAGCTTTTGAAAGCTCACCTCACACTCATCGAACCAATGGAAATCCAAAACCTTCTAAGTGAGTCTATTCAAAGGAGTTGCAATGGTGGAGAAACCCTTCACAAAACGCCAATAATAACCAGCTAATCCCACAAAACTCCAAATCTTGGTAAGAGAAGTAGGTCTAGTCCAGCCTCTAACTGCCTCAATCTTGGTTGGATCCACCCTAATACCCTCTTTGGACACCACGTACCGCCAAAATTCCACCGAATCAAGCCAAAACTTGCATTTAGAGAACTTTGCATATAAGCTCTGCTTTCTCAACTTTTGAAGCACCAATCTCAAATGAAAAGCCTGATCCTCCTCTGTCTTGGAATATACCAAGATGTCATCACTGGACACAATCACAACGGAGTCTAGATATGGACGAAACACCCCGTTCATCAACTCCATGAACGCTGCTGGGGCATTAGTTATCCCAAAAGACAACCAAAAATGCATAATAGACATAACGGGTTTGGAAAGCTGTCTTAGGAATATCCGACGGCCTAATCCTCAACTGTTAATACCCCTATCTCAAGTCAATCTTGGTGAACATGTCCTTTCCCTAAAGCTGATCAAACAAATCATCTATATAAGGAAGAGGATACTTGTTCTTGACAGTCACATTGTTCAACTTCCTATAATCGATGCACATCCTCATAGATCCATCTTTCTTCTTCACAAACAGAACCGGTGTGCCCCAAGGTTACACACTAGGAAGAATAAGCCCCTTACTCAACAGATCCTGCAACTGGTCCTCCAACTTGCTGGAGCCATGCAATAAGGTGCAATAGAAATGGGCTTAGTGTCCGGCTTCAAGTCAATAGCAAAATCAATATCTCTATCCGAAGGGACTCCCAGAAGATCAGTAGGGAACACATCGGCAAACTTTTTAACCACGGGAATAGACTCCATGGGAGGTATCTCAACTCTAGTATTCGAAATAAAGGACAAATACTATATACACCCCCGATCAATTAAACTTTTAGCACAAAGATAAGAGATGACCTTGCTAGGATAGGAACCACTAGTACCCTTCCACTCAACTCTCAAGGTATTAGGTATCGCTAAAGTAACTGTCTTAGCGTAGCTATCAAGAATAGCATAAATATCGAGAAAGCCAATCCATACCCAATATCACATCGAAATCTACCATCTCCAAAATGATCATGTCTACCCAAGTATCATACCCAGCTAAATAAAACAAGACAGGATCAATACACTCGATATACCACTAAGGGCTCACCTACGGGTGTGGAAACATAAATAGGTACAGGAATGCGATCACAAGTCAAATCAAAACCAGATACAAAATAGGCAGACACATAGTAGAAAGTAAATCCAGGATCAAATAACACAGGTACAGGTCGGTGACAAACTGGATGATACCTGTAATGACTATATCTGAAGCCTCGGCCTTGGGTCTCCCCCGAAAGGCATAGCACTGAGATCCCCTACCTCCACCAGTCTGCATGATGCCTCTATAACCACTATGTGGTACTATAGCCCCACCAGCACCCCTACCAAGTGTACGACCTCCTCTATCTACCTGAGCCCTTCCTCGACCTCGTGCCAGAGGTGCTGGTGCTCTTGTTAGGTAGAATAAGTGCGTTGTGGACTGGTGTGAACCTATAGTGGCAATAAAAAATCAAATGGCCAAGATCCCCACAACCATATCAAGATCTCGGTTACAAATCTTGTTGTGCTAAACCGAATGAACTCATCTGACTACCTCGGCCCATCGACCTCGGTTGTGATCCCTGCAGACCCTGACCCCTACTATATGATCCATGCGGTGTCTAACCATCTTCAGAAGCTAGCATGGAAGCATGAAATGGTCCTCTACGCTGAAAAGAACCACCCCTCTATAAGAACCTCTACCTTTAAATGAGGTACCCAATAATTGACCAGAAGCACGGGTCCTTTTAGGGTCCTCTCTCTCCATCAACTCTGCCTCCTTAGTGGCACCTAAGATGGACTGGAAGGAATCCCCCTCTCGAGCAACTCCAAACACTGAAGTACGAATAGAATAAGTCATCTCTTGCACAAATCCGCTAACCCGCTCCATCTCATCAGGAAGAACAGCCTTAACATGTATCGACAGCTAGTAGAAACGGGTCTCATACTCAGTAACTGTGAGGCTTTCCTGCCTCAAATTCTCAAATTGTAACCAACTCTCCTCCCTCACATTCCAAGGGATGAAGCGGTCATAGAAGGAGGTAGCGAACTTATCCCAAGTAACCTGTTGTGACCCTACCGGTCTGGCACTCAGACGCACCTCCACCACTCTAGAACTAGACCATGCAACTAAAGTGTAGCATAGAGGACCCCATGTGTATCATCTAACACCACTGTCTCTAATAATTCCCTACACATAGTCAAAAACTCGTAGGCATTCTCAGTCTTCCCCCCATGAAACTGCGGTGGGTCCATCTTTCGAAATCTCTCATATAGATGTTGCTCGTTGTCGGTCATCACAACTGCAGGTGTATCCAAAGCTCTCTCTCGCTGCGCTCCACCCTCATCATTCATAAGACCCATGGGTGGCTGACCCATTGGACCCTGAACTACGGAAGCCTGATGCTGTTCCGAAGCCTGTGCTCCAACTCTGGTTTGTGAACCCTGTGGCGTACCTATAGCACCCTGAATAAGACCCTATAGTACACCCAACATCCCAACAATGTATCCTAAAACAATGATGTTATGACCTCGGGAAGGACCTGGTCCCCACTAATCTCCACACGTGGCTCTAGAGAAGCCTCTCTAGCCTGACCTCTGGTTGGTGCCTCTCCTCGAACACGGCCTCTACCTTCGACCTGTCCACTCCCACGGCCTATAGCTCGGCCTCTACCTCTATCCCTAGCTAGGGTCCCGACATCAACCTCGGGGACTGCCTCTCCTCTAACAGATATTGTAGATCTAGTACTCGACATTTGCCAAAAAATTACACGACATTCAGCACTACGATAACAACCTCGCACGATAAGAAGAATGAATAACAGAATATTTTTCCTAACAGTCTTTATACCCTCTTAAAGATAAGTACAGACGTCTCTGTACCGATCCCTGAGACTCTACTTAGACTTGGCTTGTACACGTAAGACGTATGAACCTGGGCTTTAATACAATTTATCACGACTCAGAATACAGGTGTGATGACACTTATCCTTTCCCATTAGACAATTCAGCCTAACCCACTGAATATGGCAATAAAAACAGAAATAGTTTTAAAATAAGCAATTTAAATGTCAAAAGTGAAAGTCTTAATCATTACAAAATTTCCCCTACGGACTGGTTGTTACATGTACAAGCCTTCTACTATAAGAAATTAAAATAAATATAAGTCTCAACCTTTGTATCTCAAATAGATCAAAGTAAAAGATAAAGAGGAATTGGAAAGATGGACGGCACAACAGCTACGTCTCGAATTTCCTCAGTAAGCCGCGGATGTAAAATGAGAGAACTGGATCACTTTTCGAGCTCAGAACCTACACATGTGTAGATAGCAAGGGTGAGTAAGCGAACAACTAAGACTAAGCTAAGCTAATAAGACACACGTACTCCTGTCATACCATCTAACCCCCAGACTGCAACCTGCACGAAAATCAGGCCAGTCTAACAATTCTAACAGCAAAATACAGATATACATATAAGTCTCTACCACAGTACAACTCAAATATCAATAGGATCTCAAAAGTCAAGAATACAGATCAAAGGGATAGCAGGGGTAAAACAGTCCAAAATGCCAAATATGTATGATTCGATGAAATGCAATGCAATGTCACATATAGTGATACATGTCTTTCCTAAATGATACACATCCACTAACTAGCAGGCCAGAACCCATGGGGGCCACACATGAACCATGTATCCGCAAGAACCATTTCCCTATGGCATAACTCATCTCTCGCCGGAACCATTTCCCATCGGCATTGCAGAAACCATTTCATTTTGGCAGAAATCATTTCTCACCGAAATCATTTCCTTTGGCATAAATTATTTGGCAAAGAAGTCCTCAGGATCGCAATGACCAATTAAGCTAACCCTTCGCAATCGCGACTAGGCCTACGCGATCGCGAAGAATAAGAATTCCTACACCAGATATCAGCAACCAACAACAAAAATACTAATTTTGATGTTATATTCTACCATATTAATTTCGACATTCCAGATTTAATGAAACCATCAGAATTCGAATTGAGGTCTCCTTGATCCGAAACTTCAAAAGTCACCACTAAACTAATTTAGGCCTCCAAAATACCAAAATGGGCTCGGAACCTCTAAAAATTTCACTAACACTTCTTCTAAACCAAAAACTATCCCCTAAATTTGACGGAGTCATCAGAATTTCATTTCGGGTGTCAAAACTCCAAAAGTTGACCAAAGTCAAACATTGGCCTAAAATTCATCAAATTACCAACTCAAGACTTCAATTCTTCGTTATAGCCCCAATTTTGATTCTATAATCACTCCTAGACCAATTTCCCCATTTCGAAGCTGCTGAAATCGATAGAATTCTATTTCGAGACTCGAAGCTCCGGTTGGCCTAAAAACCACTTTAAACACTTAAATCTTATGAAAACTCCAAATTTTTTAAAACCCAACTTTTTCATAGAATTTTCTTAAAACTGACTCTCGATACAAATCATATAAGACTCGGAGCAACTAGGGGGAGGGGTAAAATGGTCATTTTGCAAAAATTCCAAAAATGACCTTCAGAGTCATTACATCGGGTAAGATTGGATCGAATCGGTTCACATGGGCGACCCATGATCCCAAAAAAATCTTACATAAATCTTTGTGTGGTTATAAATCATTTCATTAAGGGTAAAATGAATATTTCAAAGTTAAATTATTATTAAATATAATAATGTGTATTCTTATAAATTGGGACTAACTAAAAAAAAAGAGTAAAGAGGTACTATTTAGTTAGCTTGGAAAAAGTGGGCAACCTCAGATACCCTATATTTACAAGTACTATTAATTTGTAAAACATTTTTGAAACAGTGCTTTCAGATAAAATCATATTCAATGTATAACTCAGATAGTTTTAAATTACGTATCAAATATATGAACTAGATTTTATTCTATTTAACTATCCAAAATATCTTGTTCATCCACTTATACGATCGTCATATTGGTTTATTTATCCTCAAACTTCCCATCCGCACCCTATCCCTTTTCTCCTTTTTCAAATTTCACACAAAGTACACTATCATTAAACACAGAACAAAAAATCACAAAAACAAGACCCACATATTTTCTTTATCTTTTACTTCCAAGATTTTATTTTTTAAAAGAAAATACAGACTCCCCGTGAAAGAGTCTGAGGTTTTGTCGGACAATCTTTGATTTAATAGTTGACAATGGCGTGCAAGCGAGTAGGAGAAGAAAAAAACTTTGTGAAATAAATCTGTGTTTTTCTTGACTATGACGTGGTGATTATATGATTCTAATGTGGCAATGAGGTGGTGCGTATGTAATATACTTGTCATTGTGAGGCTGATGTTATATTTTTGGAGTGGTATGTATTTACATCAAACTGGAATAAGGAGGTAAACAAAAGCCCGTAAAATTAAGATATTAAAGTAAATTTGACTGCTAAATTTGAGAATGATTTGATGTATTTTCACAATTTACTATTATACTGAGTTTATTAATAATCATAGTCAGCTAATACAAGGTTCACTCAATGGGTAATATAAGTTGGGTTAATTTGGGGGCGTGACATCTTTACCATGCGATTTTTAGGTGTTTTATTTTACATATATTTTTAAATTTTCTTAAATGATACCAAGTTGAATGAAAATAATTAATGTCCTCAAGATTCATATTATCTTTTAAAAATTTCTCTTTTCATTCATTTCGTTTTAGTTGGCTCGTCTTAATACTTGTTCAATTAAACAATACCAAGAAGCAATGCTTTTGAATGATATATCTTTGATTATACAGTAAACAATGCAGAAAAAAATCATAAAAGTTTATTTTGTTCGCTTCATCAATTAGTTCCTCTTAACATGACTTTTCCTTCTTTTCTTTTTTATTTTTGATGATTTTCATGTTACCCTGACTTTCAAAGGGAAAGCAAACCAAGGATAGAAATATCATCATTCAACAATTCAATCTTACTCTGGATACAAATAATAACACTAGTATAGCATTTTTCATCAAAATGCTTCACCATAAGACACAAGTCCAAGGAACTTCAACGTGCGCACTCCGTGAAAGGAACAATTACAAAAGAATTAAATTGTAGCCATTGATTATTTAACTATGCATTTCAAGAAACTGGGTCTATATTTCAAGTAGACCACGACATGTCTATTGTATAAAATAAATAAGCAAAAAATATTCAACTTCACTGCTGCCACAGCAACCATAAGAACAATAATCCAGTAAAGGCAAAGAAAGAACACGGCTTTGAATCGTCAGTTTGTAAAATAAGTTTTCTCTCATTGTCTCAATCAAATTTATTCTGACAAAAAAAATACAAGGCACACTATCAGTGATGACCCTCATCATCACTGCCATGTCCATCAGGAGGTCCTCCAGGTCCAACCACTTCCAACTGCAATACAAGAAACCATTTAGTATGAAAATAAGAATTTCACTTAAGCCATCAAATTCTACATGGATTAACACATAACTGAACTTGCCCAATTCATGCACATTGAAATTGCGTTCAATCTTCTTCTTCTTCTTTTTTATACATAGAGATTTTATTAAATAGTAACCAAGATGTTACAGGAAATGAAACACAAACACCACAAAACAAAAAGCAGCCTCCTACACTCTGCTTCCTATATAATCCAATATATTCATATACTGGTTCAAACCATTTATTAAACTACCTTTACACCATAAATACAAATTTTGCAAACATCTATACTTAATCCTAGAAATGTGAGTTCTCTTCCCTTCAAAGCAAGCTTTGTTCCTCTCTAGCCAAATTGTCCATAAGATGCACAGTGGAATAGTTCCCCATATTTGCTTTTATCTCTTTTGGTATTACATGTTGTTGCTAACCTTCCAGCAAACCTTTCACTTTCTGAGGCATCACCCAATTAATACCACAAAGATTTAGGAAAAACTCCCAACATTCTCTAGAAATTTTGCAATGGAGAAAAAAGTGCTCAACGGTTCCCTGGTCTTCTTGACATAGGAAGCACCTAGTACATAGCTTAAATCCTCTTTTCTGCAAGTTATTTCAAGTTAAGATGCCCCCCTATTGTAACCCATCCAAAACATACTACTTTAACGGGAGCTTGTGTCTTCCATATCATCTTCCAAGGCCAAGAATTATCCCACTGACCTGTGTCCTGACTGCATTATCAACATACTAAAACAATTCTTAATTGAAATTTTTTTATCGTTACTAGCAAGTTAAATCAGGGTATCCACCTTATTCTGATCAGTATGAACTTAACCCAATTGTTGAAGCAACTGACAAAATTCTTTTCTCTCTCAATCATTCATTTTCTCTGGAACCTTGGCTGCCAACCAGAGTTAAAATGAAATTCAGCAATACTACCTATCATCCTTTTTAGAAGAGCAATTTAAGAGATAAGAGAACTTATCCTCTAAACGTTATCACCATCCCCTAACTTTGTCCAAAATCTTTTTTTTTCTCCATTTCCCACCTCCAGTCTTGTAAATTGACCAAGTCTTCCCAAAGTCTGCTTATGTATGAAATCCGAAATCTAATTTTTTTCTCCATTTCCAACCTTCAGTCTTGTAAGTTGACCAAGTCTTCCCAAAGTCTGCCTATGTTCTTCCATACCCCCCCCCCCTCACTAATAGTTCTCCATCTATCCTTCTTCCCATATATGGCATTAATAAGCTTTTTCCAAATTTCACCACCTTCCATGCTATACCATTTGAATAACCGACTTTTATTATGAAGCTTTAGATTTCTCAAATCCAACCCCCCCCCAAGCTCCCGCCCCCAATCTTTCTAGTCTTTCAGAACCACCTTCCATTTCACCAAATGAAATCTTCTCTTGTCTACATTACCTTCCCATAAGAATTGACTTCTCAAAGAATTCATCTTTCTCTGTATAGCAACTAGCAAATATGGACATAGATAGGTAGGCATACCATTCAATACACTTTTAAGACGTAGAAGGGCCTAAAATGCCCTTCAACTATTTGAATTGATACAAAATTACCCTCCGTGCACCTTTTGGCCCCCAAACAACCTTGACGTCAACCTTTTGGCTCAAAAATACCCTTATTTTTAACGGTCCATACTCATTAAGTGGATAGGAGGGAAATATTGTACCAAATCACATAGTCTAAGGGTACTTTAGGCCCTTATCCGTTAAATATTAAAATCACCTTCCCACTCTTTCACTTCTACTCTCTTCCACTTTTTTTCTTATTGGAATTTTGTCCACAATTTTAAATTTTAATTTTTTTAAGCTTATGACAAAATAAGAGAGGAAAAGGGAAGAAAATAATGAGGACATTCATATAGAAATAATTAGTTCGATAGAAGATAATTTAATAGCATCTGTTCTTTTGTGGGTACCCAAAATTCAAAATAAACGAATAAAAAATAATCTTTTCTCCTATTTCCACCCTTACCCCACCATGATAATAATATAAATTAAAAGAATATGAACATCTAGGTTCATTTCAAGTTTGAACCTCTGATATGCTAATTAAGAATAAGAGATTAAAAAAGAATAAAAAAAAAGAAATGAATAAAACAATTGGATAATTAATAGAAAATTTAATGTTAATAAAAAATAATAATATTTTTTAAACGAACATTCATGCGCGGATTTTAGATGGATTCCCAGTTATGAGTTGGGTTATAATGAATTGGGTATAATCTAAAATAGGCCAATAGAAATATATTATAAAATTAATATATATTTTTAATATTATTTTCAAGCGTATTAGGTCAAAATATGAATTATATGTGATTTTTGCTATTTATTTGAGAATGGTTTTAATTTGGACCAATCAAATTAGGCAACATAATAAATAAATATTTAATGATTTTATGTTAGGAGAATTGTTAAAAATAAGGACAAATATGAGTCAAAGGGTTAATATCGAGAGTATTTTTGAGCCAAAAGTTTGGAGTCAGGGGTATTTGGGGGCCGAAAGGTGGATGGATGATTTTGTACCAATTCGAATAGTTGAGGGCATTTTAGACCCTTCTCCTCTTTTAAGAAGAGTAAATCTGCCGCCAAAAGATAGATATTGTTTCTTCCATGGAGTAAAGTTTGCTAGAAAATCTATCCAGGACACCTTTCCAGATACTCTAATCATTTCGCCCCTAGTGGAAGCCCCAAATAAACAATGATGAACTTTTCCGCCTTACATCCCAAGATATCAGCTAGTTCCTTGACAACACGAAAAAACCAAACGCCCCTCTATCTATCCAAGGGATGGAAGGGCAGAGGATCATCTACATTATGCTGAAAATACTGCTCTTTGCCAGATTAACTATCAAACCCATAACTGCTTCAACAATTTCCAGGAATCTCTCTAAGATAAAGTATTTGTTCGTTGTCTGCTTCAAACAAAAGAAGAGTGTCATCAGCATATAGAATGTGCGATAATGTAACCTTATCAACAAAATTTCTCCCAAAGCTCATGCTTTTTATCCAACCCAATTTTTCAGCTTGCTTCACCATTATATTAAAAGCTTTCATCACCAGAGTAAACAGATAGAGGGGGAGTGGACCTCCTTGCCTCAAGCCTTTTTGAGAGTTGAGAAAATCATGTGGACTCCCGTTTGTCAATATAGATAATTTTATAGTAGATTTGCAGTATCTGATCCATTCAATCCATTTATCACCAAAATTTTCATTTGTTTCAGAATATTTAAAAAACATGACCAGTTAACATGATCATAAGCCTTTTCAAGATCAAGCTTGCAAGCTCTCTTCTTTGACTTCATTAGTTGCTCAATGCTTACATTGGCGACCAAAGTTCATCAACTATTTGCCTCTCTTTAAAAATGCATTCTGACGTTCTGAAACTAACTTATCAATCACCAGTTTGAGCCTTTCAGTTAGCAGTAATTTTATGTACACTCCCAAGTAAGCTGATAGGCCTAAAAATCTTTCACCTCAACCGCCCACTTCTTTTTTGGTATCAAAGCAATAAAAGTGGCATTTAAACTTTTTAACAAAAGAACCCTTCTGATAGAAAATCTCCACTGTCCTTCAAACATCATCCATTATTGTGCTCCAGCATCTTTGAAAGAAGTGTAGATTAAATCCATTGGGGCCTGGAGCCTTATCTCCTCTAAAAGATTTGACAACTTCCAATTCTTCCATAGTAAAAGGTCTTTGCAGACACTCTTTGTCTTCATCAGGAAGCCTTTTCAGATCTTCATCCTTCCAGTTTGGTCCCTTTCTTCATTCTCCCTGAATAGCTTTAATAGAAGTCTTGAATGTGTTCCTTTATAATCTTCTCATCATCTACCAGCTCCCCCATCAATCATCATTTTGTCAATAAAATTGAACCTCTTATGTGCATTCTATCTGAATTAAGCAATCAATTTATGGAGCAAGAACCACATTTAACAATTGAGAACTACAATTAGTGCTTTGCAGCTAAGCAATAGCTAACCCAGGAAAAAAAGTCTCATTATTAACTGAGGAAATGTTTCATTAATGAATGTTAAATATGTCATTTTTGACATATACAACAGCAACAACAAATTCACATCTACAAAATTCCCTAACATCCTGAGATTAACCTAGATATAGAAACACAGGAAGTACAGATTCACATCTAGCAAATTCTTCAACAGCCTACAAACTCACCTAGATTTAATCAATAACAATCCACAGGACTAACTATGAATTAATGGATATTCTGTACTTACCACAAAATACTGTGAGCATACTGGGCATTCATGTGGCTTGCCCTTCTCGAGCCAGAACCAAACAACATCATGCTCATCTTCTATTGAATTAGAAATAGAAAACGGGGGAGGACATTAATAGAAACCAACTAAAAAGATAGAAGTCAACTGACTAGAGGAATGTATGATGGAGAGACTTGTCAAATAAATAATAGAGACTTACCTCCTTCATCTCCAGGGCATCCTACAATTCTTCTATCATAGTAGGATTTGACAACAGCAGGCGCTTCCTACAATATAAAATATACAAAGAGTTGATCATTTATTTATTTTTTGATAAGGTAACATTCAAAGAGTCCATCATATTTATATGCATCAAACTTGAAACGCAAGTGAAAACAAACATAAGTGATCTCTACACATAACATCTCTTAGCATGTGGTTAATGCTGACATATAATCTTGAATTATTCATCAGACATACAAATAAGATTTATTTGAAGAATCGTAATTAGCAATGTTTTGATTTAGCAGCCATCATCATTAGCAGATAAAACAATAATAAAACTTGCATGCGACAATGGTCAAATAGAAACAAAGATTTAAGAGAAGATTATTTTCACATGGAAAAAATATTGAAAATATTGGCGCAATTACAACTTACTGAGGACATGACCTTAGATAGGAGGGTGTAAAGGACCTACATTAGGATAGAAGGCTAGTTCATAGTCTCGTTATTCTTCCTTTTTAGTAGGCGTATTAGCGCATTATAATTCCTTGTGGTCTGATTTCTGTTATTATCTATTACTTTCTGTACTTTGATTGCTCTGTTTTATCTGGGTTGCTTTCGTTATTTGCTTTGCCATATCGCTTTGAACTTCTTATCCTTATCTGACTTCTTTTAATGATTTTACTGAGTCGAGGGTCTTTCGGAAACAACCATCCTACCCTGGTAGGAGTCAGGTCTGCGTACACTTTATCCTCCCTAGACCCCACGTTGTGAGATTTCACTGGGTTGTTGTTGTTGTTGTTGTTGTTGTAGTGTTCTAGTAGTACTTTAGATATGATGGATCATTACTTGGTTTGGCTGTACTTCTTAAGGGGTAGTATGTAGTGTGACTGATGGAAGTTATGTAGTTATGTTTAATACTTGCTTCTGTACCAGCTTAGTACCAGATTAATAAGACTTTGCCTATAAAAAAATAAGAAAATGTTGGAAACCATATTTACGCAGTACAATTCAAATAAACAGGCACAAGTAAAGCCTCATAGATATGCCTCATAGATATTTACTCCTATAATATTCACAGTGGATCGCACCCAAAGGATAACGGCTGCGGGTTTCCCTTGTCATCAAAAAAAAATATTCCTAGTGGATTATCGAAAAGCCAACCAAAAGCTTGGAGAAGTATGCTAAGATAGTGAGGGGTTGTTCGATTCACACGCTACTTACACAGGAATTAAAATGCATGGTTGTTTGGTGAAAAATCATGAAGGGATTGTTATATAATGAACGGTAATGTAGGGACTGTCATGCGATGAATAATAATACAAAGACTGTTATGTAGGAATTGCCTAATTTAGGGGCATTTTTCACTTTAAATTCTTCTCTTTTAATTGCTAATACGCATTCTTTTTCTTTTTTTCTGGAAATGGTAATGTTGTATTCTCCCTTAATGCTTGGGACCTTCAAAAGTTGGAACAGAAAAAGTAATACTTATGATCCTAAAAATTCTACAAGTTGTTTGTTTCCTCTAAACCTATTTCTTTACACCAAAAATAGAGAGAAACATTGCAGTTCCACTTAACCTTATGAATGTAGAATGAATCTTCAACATTCCTACTATTCCTCTCTCCAAATTGTCCACCATATGCAATGTGGGATTAATCTTCACCATGTCCTTTATCTTTTATTGCCCCTTTTTCTAATGCAGCGACTCAACAGGTCTGCAGTGTGTTCAGGCATAGTCCACTTTGATTGTGAAGTTGAGAAATATGGCCCAAACCTGTTACATGTGTTGTGAAACAGCAGTGCAAAAATAAGTGGTTATTGGTCTCTTTTGTCTTCCCATATAATGAACACCAAGATACTATAGTCATTCCTTTCTTCTTCAGGACTTCACATGTGAGGCAGGCCCTTCTAGCAACCAGCCATGTAAAACATTTTAACATGATTGGTGCTAAGTTTATCCGCTCCTTCCTCCACAAGCTTTGTTGGCTCCTTTCTTCTCAGGACTTCATGTGTCAGGCAAGCCCTTCTTGCAACCAGCCATGTAAAACATTTGACCTTAGTTGACGCCAAGTTTCTCCACATCCACAATCTTTGTTGGTTGCTGCTATGTTGATTGTTTTCTATTTTATAGGCCCTGCTAATATTGAAAGCGTCATCCTCATTGTGTAACCATCACACTGAATCAGGAACATTGTTGGTGCCGGAGAATTCTCTTATTTCTTCAAGAGAAATTTGGCTACTCTCTCCACTTCTCAATCATTCAGTAGAATCTGCTAAAGGAAAGATTCCACCCCTGAGTTGTCCAGCAGTCCTTGATCTTTGCCTCTAGGTTATTGCATAGTATGAACAGCTCTGGGAAGGAGTCCTTCCCTGCATCTCCCAAAATTTTGCTCACCTGCTATCTCCCACCTTTATGTACAAATTAGCCTTTAATTTTGGCCACAAGTTTCTAATAGTCCTCTGGACCTCAATTCCATAAGTACCAGTACTGACATTACAACACAGGTTTTATCTTTTCACCATATTTGCATTTGATCATGTTCTTCCATAGAGCTTGCCCCTCCTCATTATATGTCCACAACCAGTTTATCATCAGTAGACTGTTGTTTTGCTTCCTCAAATCTCTACTGCCCAAACCTCCCCTATCCTTGCTATTCAAGGTTATCTCCCTTTGACCAGGCTATAACCTTTACTCACTTTGCATCCCTGCCAGAGAAATCCCTTCTTAGTTTGTCTGATTTCTTCAACACTTTTGAAGGTAAGGAAAAAGTGACATTACATATGTTGGAAGTGAATCTAACACTGAATGATTAGGATGTGTCTGCCTCCTAGGGACAAGTATTATGTCGTCCATCTAGCTAATCTCCTTTTTGTCTTCTCCACAATGCCACCCCATATTTCAACATCCTTATGTTTATTACCCAAAGGCATGCCCAAGTAGCTTCAAACAACTGTAAAGATGATTTTGATGAATCTTATTTGTTTCTCCCAAGGCTCAGAAAAGATGACAGTGCAATTTGTATATAGTAAATGACAAATTTCTTTTACTTCTCCACTATTGCCACTTATCTAAAAGTCTTAATTACACTTTGTTAGAATAGAAATAGGTATATACAATCCTACTTAGAATAGGAATAGGAATAGAAATAGAAATAGGAATAGAAATAATAAATAGTATCCTGCTTGGTAAAGAATTGTATTGTAGTGTCTGTAAGTAGGGTCTCTGTATAATAATGTAGACACACAATTCAATAATATTTTTCTTCAATATTTATCACACACCTCATATGAATTGTTGTCATCATCAAGCTATCAAGTCAAAACCTTCCATTTCCAGGATAAACAAGAAAGGTGAGAAGGGATCACCCTGTCTAAGACCCCTTTATGATGGAAAGAACCCCTAGTTCACCATTCACAAATATAGAGAACCTAACAGTATTGATGCAAAATCTAATCCAACACCATCTATCTCCAAAGCCCATTTATCTTAATATATTCAGCAGGAACTTTCAATTTGTATGGTCATATGCCTTTACAATGTCCAGCTTGCACATTACACCATTACTCCAGGTCCATTACCTTTCAATTTGGAGTCCACGCATTCACTTGCAATAAGAGCAACATCCATTATTTGTCTCCCTTCTATGAATGCAATCTGATGTTTGTTGATTAACCTATCCACCACCTTTTTCAACCTTTCGGCAAGTATTTTTGCTATCACCTTATACTGCATATGATCTCCCACATAATTTAGTGTATCTTTTATTTAATACCGTCAACTTTTTCCTTATAGAACCAACAATCTATTAGTTATGTGGAGATCATATTTCTAATCCCTCCATCAATCGTTGTACGATTTTTTGCAGCACTTTGTGATGAGTATTTTTAAGGTCCCTCAAACCAAATGACTCGGGTTGTCTGGTATCAGAAATGAGAATAATAATAATTTTGAGATAAAACAAGGGTTTATCTTATCCTATATTTGGTTGAGATTTGTTATTTCAGTATAAATAACCCAAGATTATATGTACCACAATTTTAGTATTATCCTTAACCACATTCAGTGTGGAATTACAATGCCCGAATAAGCTAATTTTGAGATAAAACAATCAATGACATCCCAAAAGCTCTTCTCCAAAAGCCTTTAAATGGCCACGGTTAAAATTGGAAATGAAACTTTTATCCAAGTTTATCTAGTCGTGTAAAACCAAATACATAGTTTACATTACATCCCACTTTTAATCTGATGAACCAAATATCTGTGAGAAAAAATTATATCCACTAAATAATCTCATTATTTATTTATTTTATAACTGTGATGTCCGAGACCAACTTGCACGCACGTCGACTAATTCCGCGGGATATTTGTCAATTCCTATCAGCAAGTACTAGGTAACTTTATCCACCAAAGCTAGGACAAATGAAAAAAAACTAGCTAGTGTGTTGTCTCTAATGGGATTTGAACAAGAGACATCATGCTTCTCAACCCACTTGATTGACCACTAGGCCACACCCTTAGGATATCTCATTATTATTTAATCCTCGTATTATAATCTTCACACTATAATCCCAACATAACATTTTTTATTTTTATTTTTTTTATGGGAACAGACCCTACACGAGGCTCCCACCTCTCGTGCACAGTCAGGGGTTGAGCAACACCCCCAAGCCTTAACAACCTAACATAACATTCGCAAACCAAATTACCCCTTAGGGTTTTAGCATAGAAATACAAGTTGCAAGCTTAGCTCAATAAAAGAATAAGGTTGAGGTAAGATAAGACAAGATTATAGTGTTGAAATACATATAATCCAGATAAATATGTTCAATATTCCATGAAAATGTTGTTATATATAAAACTAATGTAGGATTGCTCAAAATGACAGTGTTATGAGAGTACTATGGGGATATTTGGATTGGAATTTTTCAAGTGACTTGTAAGCTAAAAGCTAAAAATCATAAGTTAGGGACAACCAACTTTGGGCTTTTTTCTTACTCTTTAGCTTAGAAAAGAGTGCAACACTTCCAAAACTAAAAAAGAACTTAAAAGCTAAAAGTCACTTAAAATAAGTCCATCCAAACACCCACTATGTGCTAAATTAGATACCTACCAAAATGAAAGGTAAGTTCTTTAAAATGATGATGGAACCAAAAATGTTATAAAAGAGAGCTGAACTTATCCACAAGAAGATTGCCGATGAATTCTTTTTATAAGTATCTTATTAATGAAGATTCAATACCAAGCTACTACTGAGATAAAGAAAACCCAAGGATGTTAAAATGGATATATAGTCACTAAGATTAAGATTAGTTTAGAAATGATTACATTCCACAGCAACTATATGTAACACACATAGAGGATAAAACAAGAAAAGGTTGCCTGCGATGGTATGACTTCCATATGCACCGACCTCTAGTTGCCACACTACGATTTTGATGCATTAAAAGAGAAATGTGGTAGACCTAAAATCTCATGGAGGAAGTTATTAGAAATGGCCAGCAATCTCTCAATTGGAATAGCACATGACTGAATACAATTGGCAGAACATAGTGGAATCAAAAGATTTGCATATGTGATATCAACTACTCCCTCCATCCCAATTTACGTAGCACTGCTTGACTTGGCACAAAGTTTAAGAAATTAATGAAGACTTTTAAAATGTGTGGTCTAAAATAAATCTTTGATATTTGTGTGGCTATAAATAATTTCATTAAGGGTAAAATAGAAATTTTTTAGTTAAATTCATTCCTTTTGGACGGACTAAAAAGAAAAGTATGCCACATAAATTGGAAAAGAGGGAGTAGTAAGGATTACTTGGTCGTGTTAGTACACTTACATTATCTTTGACGTTAAGAGCCTTTTTAATTGTCAGTGCAAAGATAAGTTTAAAATTTAGAAATTTTTAAGTTTAGATAACCCCCGAATTTCGATTATTTCTAAGTTTTGAGTATTGAAATTAACTTGACCAAATAGAGGGAAGCACTCATACAACTAACCCAACTAGCTTGGAATTTAGGCAAAGTTGTTGTATATTTTTTTTGAAACTAGCAAAGTTAATGTGTATTCAAAACATACTTTCACAAAGTTGTTGAAGCACGAAGAAGTTAGAATAGGAATCGAAAATGAGGGGACTTTGCAGTTCCAGCTAATCCTATTTAATCCCTTTTGAATTAGTTAGGGAAAGTGAGATAATCTCATTTACTTCTCTTTCACTCATGCCAACCAACGTTTACAAATATTTAAATCAACCATCCATCGTACCCCTTTCTCTTCTCCTCAATCCTCCCTTTTCTTGAAGGAAGCACATAATTATGACTAGTAAAGAAGTGTGAAATAGCAAGGTTGATCCAGGTCCTTTATCGGGGAAAAAATACATTTGTTGTTTCCAACTTTAAAATTCGGAGAACAATGGAACGGCCTTTTACCCTCCTCCACTTAAATACCACTCTTAGTTTAACAGCAAAATTCAAAATTGTGGGGTTTAAAAAACATAACCCTGGGGTAAGATTGATCCAGGACTCGCCTTTAGCTTAGTAGAACTCAATAATCCTTCTGGAGTAATAGTTGCAAACCAATACATATTCCCAGCATCAAATGTTACTTTATGAGACTAAATTTTACACTGTTCATTTTCATCTAATTTGCTTTCGTCTTTAATTGAATTTTCTCAGAAGAACCTAACACTCAAAAGAACACCTAAAACAACGACTACTTCCAAACATTTCCAACTGAATGCATGTTACTCATTATACGTGTCAATAAGAGAATGACCAATCACATGATATAATAATCATTATGCATCAGATAAGAATAACTAATCTAGATAGAACAACAACAACAACGACCTAGTGAAATCCCACAATGTGGGGTCTGGGGAGGGTAGTGTGTACGCAGACCTGACTCCTACCAAAGTAGGACGGCTATTCAGATAAAAAATAATGGTGACAAAAGCAACAAGCAATCATATTAATACCAAAAGTTACTTGAAAATCCACATTTCCACACTAACCTTTGTACCAAAAGGACCTTCAGGAAAGTTAATGTCAAGAATCTCCCTTCCCTAAAGAAGCACAGAACAAATGTAATTTTTAGTCGCAAGTAACGTCTATCAATGACATTTGTATTAATAATACCTAATATATCAACCAACAAATGTTAAATTAGTAAAAAGATGGTAGATAAATCACTTGGAGCTCAGCTTCAAGCTCTTCACGCTCATGGCCAGTTGCAATGGGCATTATATCCTCCACTTTCTTAACCACATTCTCTGCTCCACACAACGAAAAACATCCATACTCATCACAATCCATTCAGAATTAAAAAAAAACGAACTAACTAGAAACAAACATCAAATAAGGCAAATCACAGCACTACATCTCAATCAAAACCTAGTTGAACTCTACTATATAAATCCTCTATATCGTAACTTGGAGTAAAAAGGCGTAAGATCTGATTAAATTAGGGGTTGAGAGAAGTGCGAAAGGATACCTGACACGGTACTGAAGTGGCGAGGGAAGAAGGTGACCGATGAACGGAAGGCCGCCGGAGACGGAGAGGAAGAAGAAGATATGGACGTGGTGGTGGTGGTGGTGGCGGCGGCGGCAAATGAATTGGTTTTGGGAGTGGATCGAAGTAGGTGTAGGGTTCGCAGGTGCGAAGAGAGTTTTCTCGACATGGTGTGTGTTCAGTTGGATCTCAGGTCAGCCCCTGTGTGTGTATAGACTATAGATGGAGACTTGCTCTTATCAACTCTCTGTCTATTCTCTTTTTTGTGGAAATGAAATGGCAAATAAGGAGGGCACTGCCCGGAGGCTTCGGCCAAGGTTGACTCGCTCGTGTCGAATTTCTCCCACGGGCCAGGTGTGTATTCTTTTTCTCACTCCCTTTTTATTTTATTTTTTACTTTTTTGAAAATTATATTATAAAGACACTGATTTAATTTTTACAGATATTAAATTCAAAAACATAAATATAATAATTAAATAATTTACTTGAACTCTTATTCGATATGTTTGGATTGACTTATTTTAAATAGTTTGTGGTTTTAAACTCTTTTTTATTTTTGAAGGTGTTTGAAAAAGACAAAAAGTGTTTTTAAATACCTACTCTTAAGCAAAAAAAATACAAAAATAAGTTAAAAATCAAAAGTTGGATATGAATTACTTACGGACGTCAGTAAGATGGTTCGATCGGTTACTTTTAAAATATAATACCATCCCAATTTTTCGGTTATTTTACTATGCATGGCCAAAATTGGTTTTTTTTTAAAATCATTCCTATATGTTGGTTTTTCTTCAGTATCAATACAATTCGGTTAATTTTTGGTTATTTTACTTTTAAAGTGTCACCTCAAAATACATTATTATTTAAATAATTTTAATTATTCAAACTTCAAAGGAACCAATTCAATAAAATTCATAAAGGGAGAAACACACTTCATTGTTCACAGTTGTCCTAATGGAATGTTAATGTCACGACCCAAGCCTAGGGTCTAGACGTGACACGGCAAATGAGCCACCCGAAGGTACCTCACCTAAGCCTCTTTGCATTCATTAGGCTTTTCATTGGTAATGATAACCAATATCAAGCGGAAATATAAGGGATAACGGGACTAAGGGATTCCACATAGAACAAGAGTCAAAGTCATCGTAAAAATCAAACCTTTTTGTCCAACAAATCCTTCTCTCTTTAAGGCTTGGCGAGGGATAAGACATGTTCTTAGCTCACCCTCAAGATATAAGTCAAAATTACCAAAAGTAACTCAATAGTCTATACATGACATAAACTAGAAAGATAGGAGTGTTGTTCCCGAAACATGTGAACTCATCAAATAGTGGTAGCCTTCAATGATCGAACTTAGCCATGGAGAGAAGAGTGTGGAGCAACGCCGATCCCTACATGGTGATATCATGTAGGCCAAATTATGAGTTAGTACTTTGAATGTACTAAGTATGTGAGCATGATATACAATGAAGAGCATTAAGACATTTATAAGCAATATGCATAAGTGAATGCATGCATAAGAAATCATCATATAAAACCTTAAAACATTCATTTTTGTGGGAAGATGACTGTAACCGATATTTAAGACCATGCGAACTATTATATGGAATTCAACATAACCCCCTACGTTGGCACGGGGAGACTACTTGCCGGGTAGACCGTCAACTTTAATAATTTCTTAACTTTAACTTTAACTTTAACTTTAATGGTTAATCATGGATCCACTAGCCTAACTAGCCTACAAGAGCTCCTATGTTGGCGCATAGTTAATGCAACATGAGACTTTACTTAATGACCTCTTAGGTCGAGTCCCCATCTACATACTACATTCGGTGCTAGGTCAATCCAACAGAATAACATTTGAATATCATAATAACATAAGCATTTATATAGCATTAAACATCAAATCATCATTCGGTGGAATAGCTCATTAAAATATTTTATTTGATTCGAATATGTGAGAATTGTCCTTTCACATTGAATCCTTTCTTTGGTTAAGAAGCCATTTCATCATCTTTCAATCATTTCATAAGACTCCCTTAAACATAAACATTTGCTTTATAAACTTTCATTTGGAGTCAAGCTTTCAATGCAACTTTATTTCAACATAAGGAAACTAGGTGGGTTCATTTCATATAAAATACATTTAAAACAATTCTTGCATGCATGAGAGTGATGGAAATGCATCAATTAAAATATCTTAAAACAACCCACCATTAACACTTTAAAGCTACTCTCAAGTCTTCATATAGGAGCCTTGATAAATCTTTCATTTCATGAAATTGAGAGTCAATACATATCAATTTAGGTAAATAAACTTCAAATAAGCCATAATCTAGTCATTTAGAATCATCATGTAAAAGCCCATAAGATTTCATCATTTAGAATTTAAAATACTAAGTTGAGAAAATATTTGAATTACATGGGTGGAAGAACCCATGGATGAAACCCACATACCTCGGGGAAACAAAATCCCTAATGAAAGCTTGAAAAGGAAGGGAGACTTGAAGATGCCTTCAGATGAAACCCTAGCTTGGCTTGAAGTTCTTGAGAGAGTTTCAGAAGAGAGAATTTGTGTGTCTTGAGTCTAAGTGTGAAGAATGAAGGTTTGGAAGGGTTTAGTGTCTTTAGATGGGAGAATTCTGCCCTCAAAACGACTCCATTTTTTGAATTAAAAAGCAGAAAAAGACCAAAATGTCCCTTTTAAAATCTGACCAGAACTGACTTCACGAGGACCCTTCAGGGTCTGTGGTGCTCACCAAGTCCCGTGATGGGGTCCCATGGTGTTTGACTTGGGAAAGTTTTTGAAAAGCCTCCAGGGTAGGTCTCTGAAGTTTCTTCATGGAAGGCCTTAACGGTCCGTTTAGAGCATCACGGCACGTGAAACTTGGCCGTGGTGCAGGTCCTGCAGGAGTGACCATCACGGATCACACCATGGTCCGTGAAGAGCTCCACGGCCCGTGGTGGCCGTTCGTGATCTTCGACTTGGAATGTTTTTCTGAGGGCTTTGGGGAAGGGTCACCATGGAGGGCTTCACGGCCCGTGGTGCTCACCACGGTCCGTCATCCCTTTTCTGCAGGTCTGAACCTCTGAATCATTACCACGGTTGCTCACCACGGTCTATGATGCTTACCACGACCCGTGATGATTTCTGTGGTCAATTCCTGGTGCCAATTTCTACAACTTTATGAGATTTCCTCCTTTAATTCTTGGTTTAGGAGTTTTCTAATTTCCGAGATCTTACCATTAACTATCAAGTACGTGTAGCTTTAAAACACCAACAACTTGTTTATATTTGTATAATGAAACCTTCATATTTGATATCAATATATTCTTTATTCTAGACATGATAAAACTTTTAAACCCATGCAAAACTTCATATTGTATATGTGATTAAAGGTTTTCTAGTATTGCTGAATCCCTCACTGACCAGAGAGTAGTTACTTTGTCAATCAACTTTCCACCTGAAGATAAAAAAAAAAATGAGTTTGACAGAAAATTTCAATAAACAAAAGACTTTCGATATTTAATGCTTAGTTATTTATTAATTAAGTGTATTTTTTTTAATGAATAATGACAAATTTAATGTTCTTGTGCTTAGTTTGAATATCATCATATCAACATGTTTCTTTCCCTTGTCCCTAAGCTCGTTGGTGGAATAATATTTTGACAACCTAGTTACTTTTGCTCATATGGAAATCATAATTCTTAATTGTTTTATCTTACTAGAGAACAGGGATAGATAGTGATGGCGTATAACAAGTGAATTAGTACAGAGATTTGTACAGAAAGAGAAGAGAAAGAAGTAGTATATAGCCCATATTTCAAAACCTCTTACTGGAAAGAAACTCAATAATCGTACTTCAAAATCCATATCAACAAAGAGTGTTAAAGTCTTTACCGACATTAGTTAATTATTATTGGATTCAATGTTGTTATAAGTTTTAGGAACATTTACAAAGAGTGTTAATTGCCATTAAAAATTCATATTTAGTGACAATTAAAATATTGTAATTAATTAATTACGGCTAAAGACTATTGGTGTAGTGAAAGTTAATATACCATACATCTATGTTCCATCAACTCATGCATATAAATAAAGTCACAGAGAATAAAGGCATGATTAATACACCGAGACAATTTAAAAGAAAATTGAAAATCTTCTCGTACTCAACCTAACTGGCTAACCATCAGTTCATTTATTAATCTTTCAACACTGTGCAAAGAAAACACAGGAAGAGATCCAATACTTGAAACTGTTATATTAATACTTATTGGTATCACGCATATTACCTATTTATACAATGTTGTGTTATTTAGTAGTTCAATGGATATGTGATAATTGCTCCAGTTGCTCCAGATTTAAGACAATCTGTATAAAATATGAAAAATAAAATTTACTTAATAAATTTGTTAATTTTCACATGAATCGTAAAATAATTAAATTACCAAAAAATCTTATTACCTTCTTCAATTTCCTCAAGCGTTTCTATAGTATCCAGTGATTCACACAAATTAATAGGAGTAGAACGCAGCTAATTTGAGCATAATTAAGAGCTTCCATTGCTTTTTGGAGTTAAAGAACTCCTAAATGAATCAATTACACGACCACTATAAGCTTGTTCACTAGATACAGTAAGCACTGGAATGACTATGATATCTTTGGCCAATTTTGAGAGAACAAGGAATTTAGATCCATTTCCTTTCCACCAAGCCAAGACATCAAAATCAACTTTTGTTTCTATGATCAACTCGTCATTAATGTATTTGGCTATTTCTGATGCATTATCAGATTTCTTTAGTGATTTCAAGCGCTTAGCAAATTGAGAATCAAGGAAGTCTAGACTTTTATCACATTCATCAACATACATGCCATGAGAAACATCATTTGATGTTAAATCTATGATTTTCTCTTGTTCACATGTATATAATCTCTTGTACTCATGATACAATTTATTTAAAGAATCTTCCATAGTACTAGTCCTTGATTTTGTTAAAACACTATCATAATCATACATTTCACCAAAGCAAAACTCAACGTACTCCAACTTGAAATGTGATTCAAAACAATAACAACAAACAACAAGTAATTGGTCTTGCTACTAAGCGACCAATATTTATCAAATTTCTCTATATTTTTTAACGTTGTGCTTCTCATGTCATTGTTCTCATGAGCTGAAAGAGATTTAATTGCAGAATGAACAACAATCAATTCACGAAAAAAAAAGTGTTAGAAGTAGTATATAATGAGCCAGGATAATGTCACACTATAACATTTTTACCAAAATCACCAACATTGTTGATCTTTGGAAATCCAATAATTTCCTGATCTTTTTCTCTGTTATTTCTTGCATCTCTCTTTCTTCCCCTGCTCCATTATTACTTCCATCAAAGTATTTTTTATAACATGAATCATCAGCTCCATTCTCAAAAAAGGTTTCTCAAACTTCTCAACATACAGTATTCCAATATTTTGTAGGTTGAATTCCATCTAGTATCAACATCAAGGCAAACAAGATTTTTACATGGGATCTTCTCTTTCTCGACACATTTTAAAAAAAAGTTATACTTGGCAGGAGAAGATCGAACATATCTAATTGCATCTCAAACTCTAAGTATGGCCTTATCTTGCTCTGCTAAGCCTTCTTTCACAATTAAATTAACAATATGAGTTGAACATCTAACATGCATATATTTATTATCTAAAATTGAATCTTTCCACTTTACAGACTTCATCAAGTAGTCAAGGCACATATCATTTGAACTTGTGTTGTCTATCGTAATTGTCAAAACATTTTCAATTCTCTGATTACTAAAACATTCCTCAATAAAACTACCAATAATCCTTCCTGTGTGGCTCTCAATAAGTTGAAAATTTAAAATCCTTTTCTGATACAACCAATCATCGTCTATCCAATGCATCATGAGGCACATATAATTAAGATTTTGGATTGACGTCCAAGTATCTATGGTAAGACACAATCGTTGCCTTTCAATCATTTTTTTCAATTTGAATTTATCTTTAATATAAATGTTTAAGCAATCTTTTACAACTGTGTTTCTTGAAGGGATTCCAAATCAAGGTTCAAGTGTCTTCCTATATCTACGAAAAATCCTATCCTTCTACAATTTTAAAAGGCAATTCATCAATAATAATCATGGAAGCCAGAGAATTTCTAATCTCTTCTACATCAAGTGACCTCAGTCTGCTAATTTTTTTTCCATCACCTTTTTCACTCTTGGTGGTAAAATAAGTTATAGATTTTTTATTCTTTTCTCTTTTATAAGGATACAACTTGCATCAATCAAGATGGTTCCACATACATGAAGTGTCGTTTCGTGTGGAGCAAAAAGTTCTTTCTTACAATAATTACATGTAGCAATATTCGGATCAATTTCTTCATCTTCAGTAAAGTGATTCCAAACTTGTGAGCCTTGATCACTACTTTTCTTTTGAGGAATTTTTGGATTGGTCCTTTTCAGTTTTTGAGGCAGGCCAGGAGGTATACCTGCTTTTGAATCAGTTATAATATCATCTGTTTTGCATGATCAAGTACATTGTCTTAAAAATTCTGTCTTTTTTCTGTATCATAAGATTGCTCCATAGATACAACAATATACCTAGTGAAAATCCACAAGTGAGATTTGGGGAGGGTAGAGTATACGCAGATTTTACCACTACCTCATGGAGATAGAGAGGTTGTTTTTGAAAGACCCTCGGCTCAAATCATGTATCAACTTCAAGTAAGAGAAAATAAATAGATATTGCATAACAGCTAAAACAAAGAGCAATGTAAATTCTACAAGACAAAAATAATAATAGTAACAAAATAATGTGATAATCGAAAAGCAACAATAACACAACTATAGTGGCATGATTAGTCCTATGAGCAACCTTAAACCGTCACAGCCCAAAAAATATTCTACCTCTACTAGCCTTCTACCCTAATACGCGACCTCCACTCCTTTTTATCTTAGGTAATGTCCTCGGTGATATAAAGTTGCGCAATATCCTGTCTAATCACCTCATCCTAATATTTTTCGATCTACCCATACCCCTCTAGGCAATCCATAAATCCAATCACTCGCACCTCCTATCTGGGGCATCGACATACCTCCTCTGCATATACCCAAACTATCTCAGTCTCGCTTCTCTTATCTTGTCTTCCAAAGAGGTCACTCCCACCTTTTCTTGAATAACCTCATTCCTAATCTTGTCACTCCTAATATGCCCACACATCTATTTCAATATTCTCATCTCCGCAACATCCATCTTTTGAACATGAGAGTTCTTGACTGGATAGCACTCCACCCCATATAACAAAGATAGTCTAACCATCATTTTGTAGAACATAAATTTAAGTTTAGGTGGTACCTTCTTATCACATAGTACTCTAGAAGGGGGCCTCCATCTCATCCATGTTCTTTCACGACCCAAGCCTAAGGCCTAGATGTGACACGGCGAATGGGACATCCATAGGTACCTCACCCAAGCCTCTTAGCATTCATTAAGAATTTTATTGGTAATGATAAATAAATCAAGTGTAAAACAAAAGGTATGTAGGGACTAAGGGGCTCCACATTTAATTAGAGTCAAAGACAACATAACATCTTTTTCTATGTCCAACCATATCTTCTACATTAAAGACTTGGCGGGGGATAAGACATGTCCCTAGCTCACCCTCAAAATAAGTGTCAAGAAAAGCCTTAATAAAAGTCTTAATGTTCTACATAACATAATCTTAGTGTTAGAATATATGGTAATATATTCTGACAGATTTGTAACAAATTATATATATTTAGTTTCCATATATAGATAGTTAGTTTTCTTGTATTAGACGCTTGTATTAGGTGTATATATACTTATTATGTTAATGAAATAAAGCAAGGGATTAATTTCTTTCATGGTATCAACTGTCTAGGAAAATTCTCTCCTTTTTCTTCTAGGTCTCCCGCCGCCACAGCCCCCTCGCATTCCTCGTCCTCGCTTTTTCACCATGTCTACCTCCAAATCTTCCTTTCATCCTGCTCTTGCTGTCTCCAACATCAAGAACCATATTCCCATCACTCTTGAGATGAAGAATGTCCAATATTCCACTTGGGCGAAACTATTTAAGATTCATGCACGATCCCATCGGATAATTGATCATATTATTCCTACGGCGGCAGGAACGGAGAAACGGCCTCAATAGAAAGAGGACAAAGAACTATGGTCCACCCTTGACGCCACCGTTCTCCAATAGCTCTACGCTACTATCTCTCATGATCTGTTGCATACAATTTTGGAACCTGACACCATTGCGATGGAGGCTTGGAATCGCTTGCGTGATAGCTTCCAAGATAACAAACACTCTCATGCTGTCACCCTTGAGTACGACTTCACTCATGTCGACATGGCCGATTTTCCTAATGTCTCTGCCTATTGTCAACATCTCAAATCTCGGGCGGATCAACTCAAGAATGTTGGCTCTCTAGTGGCTAATGATCGTCTAGTTCTTTAATTGGTCTCGGGCCTTACTGAGCCCTACCAAGGTGTGGCGACTCTTATTCGCCAACGCGACCCTTTGCCACAATTTTATCAAGCCCATTCGATGCTCACTCTTGAAGAAGCTGGCCATGCTAAGAAAGCAGCCCAAAGTTCCTCCGATGCATTAGTTGCTCGCTCGTCCGAAGGTCCCACTGATGTTCTTGATAATTCCTCTTCCCACCGCCATAATAGTGGTGGAAAGAGGCACCACAACCGCAATAATAATGGAGGCAGATCTCGTGGCAGCCATGGCAGTCGTGCCGGCGGTAGAGGAGCTAGCGGTGACAGAGGAGTCCTGCTGGCCGTGGTGGTCAGCTGGGTGGCAGCAGCAGTCGTGGCAGCACTAGACAGCATTCAACGGCGCAGCACTCTTTATAATTTTCTCCTTGGTTTGGCGGACAACAGTGGCCATGGCTGGCCTCTTGGGGTCCTTAGGCTGTCCCACCATATCCATATCCATCAACCACTTGGTCCCAACCCACTTATGGACAGCAGCAACCACCACGAGTGGGTGTTCTTGGCCCCCGACCCCAACAGGCATACACCGCAGCCCCTATGCCTACGAATATTAAGGCCGCAATGCATACTCTTGGGATCACTCCTCCGAATACAAATTGGTACATGGACACCGGTGCCACTTCTCACATGACATCCAATCAAGGTAACCTCACATCCTATTTTAATAAGAGCATTAATCGTGGTATTATGGTTGGTAATGGTCACTCTATTTCAATTTACGGCTATGGTCACACAACTTTGTCTTCCCCGGGTCCTCCCTTACACTTTAAAAAATATCCTCCATGCACCTCATCTAGTTAAAAATTTGGTGTCCGTCCGCAAATTTACCACTGATAACTCTGTTTCTGTGAATTTTGATCTCTTTGGGTTTTATGTGAAGGATTTTCATATGGGGAGGCTGGTAATGAGGTATAACAGTCGGGGAGAGTTTTATCCAATCACCAATCTAGTCACTTTACCATCTACTTTTACGGCTTTGGCAGCTTCTCTTTGGCATGATCGTTTGGGTCACCCGGGCGCACCTGTGTTGAATTCCCTCAGAAAGAATAAATTAATTAATTATACTCAAAGTAGCGATGTTCGTATTTGTCATTCGTGTCCTCTTGGAAAACATGTTAAGTTGCCTTTTTATGCATCCACTTCTTGCACTCTTATGCCGTTTGATATTACATATAGTGATCTTTGGACGTCACCCATTTTGAGTTCCTTCGGTCATCGATATTATGTCTTATTTATGGATGATTATTTTAAATTCTTGTGGACATTTTCTTTATCACACAAATCACAAACCTTTTCCACATTTTTAAATTTTAAGACATTTATTCGAACTCACTTTGAACGGGATATTAAGAATATACAATGTGATAATGCCAAGGAATTTGATAATGGCCCTTTTTGGGACTTCTGTAAAATCAATGGTCTGTCATTTTGTTTGTGTTGTCCTCACACGTCCCCTCAAAATGGAAAAGCCGAAAGACAAATCCGTACGATTAATAACATTGTTCGTACCTTATTAGCTCATGTTTCCCTTTCTCCTTCTTTTTGGCATCATGTTTTATAAATGGCAACTTATCTTCTCAACATTCTTCCTTATAAACTGTTAAACTATCACTCTCCTCTTAGCATTCTTTATCGGAAGGATCTCTCTTATTCTCATCTTCGTGTCTTTGGGTGTTTATGTTATCCTCTCTTTCCCTCAATACTAATAAATAAACTTCAACCCCGTGTATTTTTTTGGGATATCTATCACATCATCGTGGGTATAAATGCTATGATTTGCCCTCTCAAAAAATCATCCTTACCCGTCACGTACTCTTTGATGAGACACAATTTCCTTTTGCCAAGTTACATACCCATCAAAATCACACATACCAATTTCTAGATGATGGACCCTATCCATATGTGGCTCATCATCTCGCTAACCCTACGAACCCACCAGCTCCACCCCTTCCTGCCGTACTACTGCCAGTCCCGCCGTGTCTAGCTGGCGAGTCTGCCCCCTTGCCTGGACAGCTTCCTTCCTTGCTGCCTGGGCAGTCCACCCCGTCTTCCACTCTTCCTCCTCTCTCTTCTCCTCGACCCACTCCCGTCTCTCCCTCTAGTCTACCCACCGGTCCTGTTACTAGGAGTAAGCATGGGATCTATAAGCCTAAGAGGTCTTTTAACCTTCTTACATCCATCTTGAAGTCCCCTTTACCCCGTAACCCTATGTCTGCTCTTCGTGACCCGAATTGGAAATTGGCTATAGATTAATATAATGCTCTTATTAAAAATAAGACGTGGGTGTTGGTGCCCCATCCTCCTAATGTTAATATTATTCGGTGTATGTAGATTTTTGCTCATAAAGAAAAATCTAATGGTTCGTTTGAGGGACATAAAGCTTATCTTGTAGGTGGTGGTAAAACCCAACAGATTAGCATGGATTGTGGTGAGACATTTAGTCCGGTTGTCAAACCGGCGACTATTCGTATGGTTCTTAGTCTGGCTCTCTCCAAGGCATGGACGATTCACCAGCTTGATGTCAAAAATGCTTTCTTACACGGCGAGCTCAAGGAGACTGTGTACATGTATTAACCTTTGGGTTATCAGAATCCTAATCGGCCTAATCATGTCTGTTTGCTGTAGAAATCTCTATATGGACTGAAATAGGCTCCGCGGGCTTGGTATAAACGGTTTGCTGACTATGTCCATACTCTTGGGTTTTCTCATAGTAAGACTGATCATTCCTTGTTTGTTTATCGTCGAGGTTCTTCTATGGCGTATCTTTTCTTATATGTCGAAGATATTATTTTAAGTGCTTCCTCTGATGAGCTTCGCCAGTTTATCATATCACTTCTTCGCTCTGAATTTTCTATGAAGGATTTGGGCCTATTGAGCTATTTCTTGGGCATTGTTGTCACTCGTCATACAACCGGTTTATTTTTATCTCAAAAAAAGTATGCAGCTGAGATTATTGACCGTATTGGCATGTCCTCGTGTAAGCCATCTCCGACTCCAGTTGATACAAAGCCGAAGCTTGGGGCTACTACCAGCATGCCATTTGCGGACCCTTCACTTTATCGAAGTCTTGTCGGGGCACTGCAATACCTAACATTCACAAGACCCAATATTACCTATGCTGTGCAACAAGTGTGCTTGTTCATGCATGATCTACGGGATGAGCACATGCACGTTCTCAAGTGCATCGTGCGCTACCTACAAGGTACGTTGGAGTATGGTCTTCACCTGTATCCCTCTTCCACAACCAACCTTATCTCATATATTGATGCTGATTGGGGTGAGTGCCTCGATACACGGCGTTCGACGTCGGGTTATTATGTCTTTATGGGTGATAACTTGATCTCATGGTCTGCCAAACATCAGGCTACTTTGTCCCATTCGAGTGCTGAGGCAGAATATCGAGGGGTTGCCAATGTAGTTCCTGAGTCCTGTTGGTTACGAAATTTGTTTTTGGAACTTTATTGTCATATTCCACGGGCTACTTTGGTTTATTGTGATAACGTTAGTGCCATATATCTGGCTGGTAATCCTGTTCAGCATCAACGCACTAAGCAAATTGAGATGGATATACATTTTGTTGGGGAGAAGGTGGCTCGTGGCCAGGTTAGGGTACTATATGTCCCCTCTCGTTATCAAATTGCAGATATCTTCACCAAAGGCCTTCCGTTGGTGTTATTTGAAGACTTTTGGGACAGTCGTAGCATTCGGCGACCTCCCGCTTCGACTGCGGGGGTGTGTTAGAATATATGGTAATATATTCTGACAGTTTTGTAACAAATTATATATATTTAGTTTCCATATATAGATAGTTAGTTTCCTTGTATTAGACGCTTGTATTAGGTGTATATATACTTATTATGTTAATGAAATAAAGCAAGGGATTAATTTCTTTCACTTAGAATAAAAATGATGTTGTTCCCAAAACATGGGAACTCACCACAATCAATCTTTAAACTAATCTGAGCCAGCCACGTGGAGGAGATCGATAAGCAACGTCGGTTCCTACATAGTGATATCATGTAGGCAAAAATATGTGTTAGTACTTTGAATGTACTAAATATGTGAGCATGCAATGCTATATATCGTTACACAATAAGGTGATACAATGGACCATGCTAGAACCTTGTATTCATTTGAAATACCATTTGGAGTTATGAAGCTTAGTCAATGAAATATTGAAACCATCATGAATCATAAAATAAACTTAAATATTATAGAGGTAATCATGAGTCATTATAAGAAACCATATACTTGCAAAATATCATGAATCGTAAATAAGTATACCATAAAGCTTTTGAAAGAAATCTTTAGCTTTATGAGAGCATATACTTTACTTTGTGATAGACATAGTAGACATCATATGATATATCTTGAAAATTTACAGAGGGACCTTGTACCTTTGTGAGAGCGACTGTTAACCAACATAAATCATGTGAGCCATAACACAGAGTCCCAATGTTTACCCATACATCGGAGGAAAGGGGGAGACTACTTGACAAGATAGACTCCTATATGCCTAAGTGGATCCACTAAGCTACTTAAGGAATCAAGCCTCTACTAATGGGTGACCCTTTCTAAGGAATCAAGCCTCTACTAGCGGGTGATCCTTTCTAAGGAATCAAGCCTCTACTAACGGGTGATCCTTCTTCCTATGATGGCACGTAGTTATGGTAAAATGAAATCTTTCTACTGGTCTCTTGCCTTTTCTATGGGAGAGAATGCCTATCCCAAGGTCCACTCGATGCTAGGTAAACTCTCAACGGAATAGACAAACCATAAAACATAAACTCAATCATCGTGTGGGAGGGGCCATATCTACTACCCGTCCACTCTTTATAAGAACAAAATCATAGAATAACTACTTAACTTTGTCTCATGTGATGTGAGTGTAGACCTTTCTCATCATCACATATCTTTATTCATAAAATATCTTTAGGGTCTTAACTCACCCTATCATTAACTTGCTTGAACATTATAGAATCATCATTCACAAAACTTATTTGCAAAGAGCATCTTTAAACTCATTTGTAGACATTGTCAAACATTCATTTGGAGTCAAACTTTATTTCAACTTTGCTTTATCATAAGAAACTAGGTGGGTTCATTTCATAAAAAATCTTCAAATACATTTAAAGAATACTTGTATGCATGAGAGTGATATAAATGCATCAAATCAAACATCTTAGGAATAACCCACCATATGCACTTTAAAATTACCTTTCAAACCTTCATATAAGAATCTTGATAAATCCTCCATTTCATGTAAATAAGAATCAACATAAGTCAATATAGGCAAATAAACTTTTAATATTCAAGAATCTATACATTTGAAATCGTAGTATGAAAACCCATAAAAACTCATCACTTGGAATTGAAAGTCAATATATATATATATATATATATATATATATATATATATATAAAAGTAAATAAACTTTAAATATACCGTAATTTATGTATTTGGAATCATCATGTAAAAGCCCATAAGATTTCATGATTTTAAATTTAAATACTAAGTTGAAAAAATATTTGGGCTCTATGGGTGGAAGAACCCATGGATGAAAACCCACATACCTTAGATTGAAGCTTTTAAGAAAGTTTGATTCTTGGTCTTCAATGAGGAGCCTTGAATCCTTTGAGTTTGAGAGAAAAATCGAAGATGATTTGAGAGAGAAGAGGATGAAGTTTGGGGTTTTGAGGAGGCTAAAGACTGCAAAAATGTCCTAAAAATGCGTCCAAGATCGTATATTTATAATAGGAAATGGTCCAAGTTAACCTTACAAAAATCTGAAAATAACTGGCCAAGTCCGACTTGTCGCACACCTCTCTAGAAAAACAAAATCTGGAAAACTGGCCAAGTCCGCGACAGGTCCGCATCGCGGACTTGTCGCATACCTCTCTAGTCGACTGGCATAATTGTTTACTTCAAACTCCAAAAAATGCAATCTTGGTGGAGTTGGAAAGAAGAGTCAAAGATCTTTAATTTAATAGGTTATAGGCATCCTAATTCGTTATATTTTAGGAGACATGGTTGTGTGAAATTGACCCTTCTATGGTCTCATACGAAAACTTAGCCAATAGAAATTCTTTGGACTCGGCTTGATGTTAGAGATCCCTTATGACCCTAAAACACATCTAATACACTTCAAATACTTAGGAATTGATCCTAACTCATATATACAATCATATGTCATTGATTTTGAGATGAAAAGGGTCCTCCGAAGCCATTTTCCCCTACTTTACCCTAGTATGACATATTCCAACCTTTTAAACCATGCGAGATCTTACATGTTCCCAATGTGATGCATAACATTATCATCGATGTCCCCGCTACTCTGGATGATAGATTCAAGATATTTAAAGCTTTCTCTCTTAGGAATAGGATAAGTGGCAAGCCTTACTTACATGCCTTCTTCATCCATTGCAATACTAAATTTGCACTCCAAGTATTCTGTCTTAGTCTTGCTCAATTTAAACCCTTTGGACTCCAGAGTTTATCTCTAAACCTCCAACCTATCATTAAATCTGTCCTGAGTCTTATCAATCAGTATATGTCATTCAAAAATAGCATATACCATGGAACCTCCTCCTAAATAGACCGTGTCAACTCATATATCACCAAGGCAAAAAAAAAGGGCTCAGCACATATACCTGATGTAGTCCCATCTCAACAAAAAAATAATTTGTGTCTACTCCCATTATTCTAATCCAAGTCTTGGCTACATCGTACGTATCTTTTATTGCCCTAATATATACCATCGTGACCCCTTTAGCCTCCAGAAATCTCTAGAGGACATCAATCAAAACTTCGTCATAGGCTTTTTCAAGATCAATGAATACTATATGAAGATCCCTCTTTCTTTCTCTATATTTCTCCATCAATCTCTGCATCATATGGATTGTTTCAATAGTCGACCTTCTTGTCATAAATCCGAATTGATTCTCTAAAATGGATACTTCTCTCCTCACCCTCATCTCCACCACTCTCTCCTAGATTTTTATAGTGTGGCTTAGCAATTTGATGTCCCTATAAGTATTTCAGTTTTGGATATCACCCTTGTTCTTGTCCAATGCAACTATTGTACTCCACCTTTATTCGTCGGGCATCTTAGTTGTCTTCAAAATAACATTAAACAACCTAATTAACTACTCTATACCTGCATTGTTAGTGCTTTTCCAAAAATAAATCGGAATCTCATTGGGTCCGTTCGCTCTTCCCCTGCTCATCCTACCTATAGCACGTTTAACCTCCCTAATCCTAGAACACCTGCAGTACCCAAAATCCTAAATCCTATGAGAGTACGTCAAATCACCCAGAACCTATGTTTCACAGACTCTTTATTTTGTCTATCGAACCCATCTCGACACGACACTATTGCAAGCGTGGGTGAGAGGTGGGTGTCTGATTCGATCAATTTCGTCTGGATACTTGACCAAAGTCAAGAACAAATTTGGGGAAGAAGAGAGCAGTTTCATCGCCACTAAAAATTGATGACATTTTCTCCGATGAACTTGATAAAGAATAGCTAACAGAAGTTGCAATCACCGATAGGGACTTCGCTGGCGACACTTCAGATCAACGACAAATTTGTAAGTCATGAGATCTCTCGATTCCATTTTTTTCATAGGGACTTCACCGAAAGAAGATGTCTTGCAAGATCACTTAACTCTTTCTATCAATACAAGCGCTTTAAAAATCCTCTCTTGCTAAATCTTTTGATTCTTCTTATCAGTACAAGTTCTGAACTATCGGAATACGAGAAATGTAAGTATGATTGATTTATCCAACTAATATATATATATATACACTATCATACTAAGGATCTAGCAAGATCACTTAATTCTTAATTGTTTCTATCAATGCAAGCACTTTAAGGATGCTGTCTTGCTAAATCATTTAATTCTTTCTATTAATACAAGTGTTTTAAGGATCCCGTCTTGCTAGATCTTTTGATCCTTCCTATCAATACAAGGTTTGAACTATCGAAATACTAAAAATGTAAGTATATGCTATATAAGAACTAATTATTGACTTTATCAGACAAATTTAACTAATAACAAAATATATACACTATTATATTAGAGATCATACCTTGTTATCCAACTAATTTATAAATAACAAGATATATAGTAAACAATGATTAAGATTAGATTATACATTCAGAATTTAAATAATATTTTAGATATTTCAATTTATACAACACATTTTCCATTTTAGTTTTTCCCAAAAAGAATGTCATATTTTTATAATTTAAAATAATTTACTTTAAAATGCCCTTTTTATCAATAATAAAACTATTTATAGCCACACAAATAATAAAAAAAAGTGTTCTAAATCATAAGAGTCTTTATTTTTTAAAAAACTTTATTCCAAATTAAAACAATATCAGATAAATTAAAATGATTTTATTTCTATTAAAACTAGAAAAAAATCAAGTTAAAATAGAAATATAGTCAAATACATGTGTACAATACATATCCCACTCCTTGAAAAGAGGGAAGCCCCAAAAGTCTTTCAAGTAACATCCAAAAGACTTTTTTTGCAAAATGGTTTCTTCATTCACCAACTTTCCCCCAAAGACGTATAGCGCCGTTATATCTCTCAATTTCTTTTTTTCATTCAAGTTCTCTGTTCCATAGTTAAGAAACTTTTTAACCAAAAAAAAATTCTATCATTGTTTATCTAACAAAATGACAAGTGCATCTAGTAGTCAAAATTCAAAAGAAAAAGGGTTTTATGAGACCAACAAAAAGTGTAAGAGTAGATTTTGATGATAAATCATTATAGAATCATGTCAAAATTATTCTGTTGCTCCTATTGGTGGTGGAAATAAAATATGGTCATGTAACTATTGCAATAAAATAGTTATTGGATCATATAATAGAGTCAAAGTATATCTCTTGAGATTAAAAAGTCATTGAGTTCAAATATATAAAGAAATTCATGGTGATATATTTGCGACATTGAAGTTAGAGCATGAATAAGCTGAATGGAAAAAATCACCCATTTAAGTCGATGCAAGAAAAAAAGCTGATTTTGTATCACTTCTGGAGGGTAATGATTTACTCTAACAAAAAAAAAGGAATTCGGAGAGTAGAGCTATAGAAAAATCCTTCGGCATCTATGAGAGAAATACAGTCGATAAATTAGCAGCTAGAATATTCTACACATCAGGTTTATCGTTCAATTTTGCAAACTCTCCCTATTTCAAAAAATATTCAAAGATTCTAGCTAAAAATTCCAATCCCGGTTATATGTCCTCATCATATAATAGGTTGAGAACAACTTTTTTGGCTCAAAAAACGCACATCGATAGAAAATTGCAACCAATTAAAGATATATGAAAAAAAAGGATTATCGATTTGTTTGGATGATTGGCCCAATACTAAAAAACGATCTTTGATCAATATAATGGTATCATCTAGTAAAGGTCTAATGTTTTTAAACTCAATAAATTTTAGTGGGATAGTAAATGTTATACCCCGCACTTTTGATACATGGGAATATCTATTTAGCTTCTCTAAAGCTACCATGTGATCCATGTTATCCATGACGCTATCAAATAATTCTAAGGAAGGGAGGATGAGGCCATCCCAAATTTTGCATAAGCTAGCTCTATGTGAGTAGTGATGGTTGGAAGTAGGTTTGGAAGGATTTAAAAGGAGTTGGAGGCCAAATAATGAGTCATGGTAATCAACCTACTTGCATAAGCTACCAACTTGGATGTCTTACACAATTAAGCTACTTGAGTATATGTCGAGCTTAAGTAGCAAGGATTACATAGGTTCTTAAAGTGAGATGAGATTATGAACCCACAAAAGAGGAATATGGAGGCGATGCACCTACTTGGACTAAGTAGGTGACGCACCTACTTGGACCAAGTAGGTGACGTACCTACTTGGGTGGACCCCACCCTACCATGTGGCAGCCATGGGGTGGGTGCATGAAGTGAGGTGGCGTCCTAGGGGCTGGACACGTGTCACCTTTAGGGTCTGACATGTGTCACTTTCTAAGGGAAGGTATAAATATAAAAATTGATGACTAGCCTTTCATTTCTTCATCGACTTATACTTAGAACTTGAGAGAGAATCTTAGAGAGCAAGAGAGAGTAGCTACGGCTTGGCAAGGAATAAGCAAGAAAGTCCAACGAGAAGTCTACCAACTTTCAGTCAAAGTTGCGAAGCCAAGTTACTAAGGTTCAGAGGGCGACGAAGCAAGCGTGGTTATGATTAATCCATAAGAGGTATGTAAAGCTATCCTTCTTTTCTCTTGGCATGTCTTAGCCATAAGTGGTTTTTATATGAAATGTGGGGATAATTCCATTCATAAAGCTCCGAGTATGATTCATGCCTCTTATGCACTTCTTGATGTTAGAACTCCTACAATAATTGAGTTATTGCCTCTCAAGTCTTCTATATGAAGGAAAGTAGTAAGTATGTAAAGCTATCCCTCTTTTCTTTTGGCATGTCTTAAATCTAAGTGATATATGCTATGAGTTTGGAGGTAATTCCATTCATAAGCTTCGAGTATGATTCATGACTCTTATTCACTTCTGAATGTTAAGACTCTTAAAGTAGTTAAGCTACTACCCTCGAGCCTTCTATATGTTGAATAGTAATTGGATGTATAAGCTCCTATTCCTAAGGGCTCTGTGATGCCAAAGGTCTTTGCTTTCATAAGCTGTGTAGCATTATCTTGATGCACGTCTATAATTCCTGAGGCTCCAGTTGATATGATCCCTAATGATATTTAGAGGGTGCTTGAGACGATTACTACCGTAGTCTTTAAGTGACGGTTCACTTGACTGTTTCATTAAGTCTCAGATGATGATTTAATTTGCATATGATTTCTCACTACTCTGCTCATGCATAATGTTAATACATCTTTCACCGAGTCCTATAATGGGCCGAGAATGTTATCGGGCGCAGCTTTACTATATCTTCACCAAGTCTCGGGCTGGGAACGATATATGTATATGATGATATGATGATATAATGATATGATTATTCACTGAGTTTCAAGCTGGGAATGATATATGTATACGATAATATGATGAAACACTAACATAGTTATGGCACCGAGTCCCTCACTAGAGGGCCAAGTACGGTATGATATATATGATGATATGATATGATGACATGATGATATGATGATGGCACCGAGTCCCATGATGGGTCGGGTATGATATAACTATACACTACTCTCTTCACTGAGTCCCTCACTAAAGGGTCGAATACAATATATAGACATACATATGAAAATATAGTGATACCTTTGTAACACAGAGTCCCACAACGGGCCGAGTACGGTATGTGAAAATGATGTACATGACTTCATTTCATAAGATGCAGGTACAGTGATTTGTTAACTGTCATACTTGTCTCCTGCATCCCTATTTCAGCTGTAATCTCCCTATGATGTCTTATGCTTTATATACTCAGTACATATATCATACTGACCCCCCTTCTTTGGGAGTGCTCTATTATGTCGGAGCCTAGCTTTTTGGTACTGGTCTCCTCATGTATATATCTGGTTATTTAGGGGTACGATGGAGGCCCTATCCCGTTATATGATACCGTTAATACTCTTAGAGGTCTGTAGACATGTGTATGTGGTTTGCATGTAAGTCTTATTCAGCTGGGTCTATACGATGTGTTGTAAATATGAATATGAAAATTGCAGCCTTATCATCTTGCGTGTCACGTCATGAGATAATAAGTGACCACTCCTCAAGGTACCAATGATAGAGAGGTATTTATATGATGATGTCATGACCTATTGGAGTTTGTATACGCTTTATCATATTGTTTGTAGTTCAGTTCGACTACATTTGATAGGTATATATATGGGGGGTCTAGGTCGAACCCCAATCGCAGCCTACGGGGTTGGGTCATGACAGTAAATGATAGAGAATATATTGCTAACTTGATTATTCAAGAAATAGAAATGTCTATTCAAACAATGTTGTTCAAGTCATTACGGATAATTCAAGTAATATGAAATTTGGCGGTTCTATCGTGGAGAAAAAATTTCCTCATATATTTTGAACTTCTTATGTTGTTCATTGTTTGGATATAGCTTTGAAAAGTATGTGCCAACCTTTAGATAAATCACCTCACTTTACTAATTTCAAATAGATTTTGGAGTTACTTATTGAAGTGAGTAATTTGAAAAACTTTGTTGTGAATCATGACTTGGCACATGCGCTTTTTCAAAAATATTTGGATTTGTGTTTATTGAAAGTTGGTGAAACAAGATTTGCCTCACACATTATTATGACTATCCGAGTTCTCAAAGTGAAATCGTCTTTAGAGAAAATGGTCATGGATGATGAATGGAAGAATTATAATGGGGATAAGGGAATTGAAGCCAAAATTTATGAAATAAAATCCTTTATAATGAATGATGAGAAGTAGGATAGTATTGACTACTTTTTGAAATTTACAAAATCAATTGTTGATATACTTAGAAGTTCTAATATTGAATTACATCTCGTCTATGATATGTGGGACTCAATGATTGAGAAGGTCAAGAAAGTAATCTTTGAGCATGAGGGGAAAGATCTCATTTCCAGCCAATCAAGTTTTTTTGATACTATTCATGATATTCTTATGGCTAGGTGGAATAAAAACAATACCCCTCTACAATGTATGGAACACTTTTTAATTCCCAAATACTATCATGAATCATGGATTCAAGAAGAGAATGAATTCGGAAGCTAGCTCCTAATGGAGATAGAGAAATTTCATTGAATAGAATCAAGTGCTTTCAAAGGTACTTTAAAAATTCTAATGAAATAAAACAAGTCTTATTGGATTATAAATCCTTTTGTAGTATAAGTGTCATGATCCAAGTTAGACCATAGGCGTGATACGATGATCGGAGTCCCGAGGAACTCCAACCAAGCCTCTTAACATTCATCGCATTCATAAGGTAGGCAAAGTGCAACAATAGAAGCATAAGCGGAACATAAGTCTCAATAAAAATCTTTGAAAGAAAGAAAAAAAGCTTAACAATATGCCCAAATAAATGAGCTACAACTCATAAACGTCTAAATCTGCCTCTACTAAGTCTAGGTGGGGTTTAGGACATATTTCTAGCTCATCAAAACATAATAATCAAATCATAAAAATATAGAAAAATTTATTTATGTCACATCCTTGGAACATGAGGACTCACCACCAATGATAATCTAACAATCAACTTTAGCCATGAGCGGGAGGAACGTGACCGTTGGATCCTATATTATGATACAATGTAGGAAAAAATATGTGTTAGTATATGGAATGCACTAAGTATGTGAGAAGTGTGCATGAACAATAATAAGAGGACACAAGCAATATGAACGTGAGATGCATGATCAACATCCTTGAAAGCAAGAGTAAAACTTGAAAACACTTAAAACATTATAATCATGTGGTTAATGCATCATAAAATCGACATAAGAGATCATAGCATAGCATATACCTTTGTGTGGGATAGGACCGTGACCGACACTTAAAACCATGCGAGCTATAACATGAAATCCAATGTAACTCCCACATCAAGAAAAGAGAGGCAACTTGCCAAGGTAGACTCTGTGAGAATCTTTCTTAATATCATGAGCTATACGTGGATCCACTAGCTAAGCCATCAAGGCAACCTATGATGACTCATAATTAGGGACTATAAGTTCCTACTAAGATTCCCTTGGGTAGCTAATTTGGCTATCGGATCGAACTCCACCTAAAAGTCATCTCGGTGCTTAGTCATTATCCCAACAAAATTGATTAAAACATCATCATAAAATAATCATAAGAATAGCTCATTACATGAGTGATTCATAGGAATTCATGAGTCAGTGAGAAAATCCTTTCACCTATTAAACATGAGTTGTGAGAAAATCTTTCTCAATCTTAATATCCTACTTGAAACATCATTGAAATATAATCCATCATGGTCATAGCTTTTCATAAAATACATCATCAAGAATTCATGATCATAGTTCATAAGTTCAACATTTACAATTGAAAATAATAGCTCAATGCATGGGTCCATGTGAAATACATTGAAAGTCATCTATTATAAATAATTTATGCATGATAATGAATAATAATATTGATTGAAATCAAATAACAAGGACCCATAAAGAATTGACATGAAATACTCATACATTAGGTGAAATTAAACTTATAAAGTTGGGACCGTTTGGGACCCAATGGATCAATGGGATCCATTGGTGAACTCCCACATACCTTTATCAATGGAGATTTGGAGCCTAAGAATCCTTGAACCCTAACTTATTTGAAGATGAAACCCTTGGGTAGAAGAATGTTTTAGAGAGAAGATTCTTGCGATAGATGATTGGAGAGTGAATGAGGGGAATTCAAAGGGTTTGGGTAGTTATAGTCTTAGGTCTTAAGTTTAAAACAATGTAGCCAAGAAATTTAACGAGTAAGGATTTGATGGAAATAAACCCCACTTAAAAGCCCGGTGGGACGATTCGGTAAGGTGGGTCATGCTCGCCAACCTCTTCGCTTCTCGCCAAATCCCCCAGCCTTAAGGGGTAACTTCTTTGAACTTTTGGCAAGCTTGATGTTTCTCACCGTTTCATCTTGATGAGTCACCGAATACCTCTTTCCTCGCCTAATCATTTGCTCAGACTAGCCAATCTCTCTAATCCTTTTGGAAAGCTGAGCCTACCTACCTAGTTGACTCGATTAGTTGTCGAGTCCCCTTCTAGCTCACCCAATCTCCTCTTCCTATTGTCCCCTTCTCTGATCTTTTTTGGTGAGCTGGGACTCACTCGTATAGGTGATTAGGCGAGTTGCTGACCCTCTCAGTGAGCCTCAAACTCCTATTTTTCATGGTTTTTCTCTTTTAACTCAATTTCAACCTTTCAACTTTCAGGACTTCACAGGAAGTGGTTATTTTGGTGAGCCTCATGTGATTGAGGCTATGATGTATGAAGATATTGTTTCTTGGTAGGCAAATCATGGGGTCTCAGCTCCACTTTTGCAATAATTAGCTTATAAGTTGCTTACTCAATCGGCTTTTTCCTTTTGTTATAAAAGAAATCAGAGTATGAATTTTTTTGATTCACAACATCAAGAGAAATAAGTTAGCAACTTCAAGAGCCGAAGATTTAGTGTTTGTTCATTATAATCTAAGGTTTTCTTGCAAGAAAGAAAAATATATAAATGGGCTGAGCAAGTATTGGGATGTTGGTATGTCTACATTTTCTTTATTATTTTCCTCAATTTTTTTATTTTGCATGATGATTTTTTTATTTTTATATAAAATCTTCTAATATATCTATTCTTTTTAATTTATTTTATGTGGATATCGGTTTGATATTGATGAGACAACTAATGGTCTAACTGAGCTATCAATAGATGAACCTCAAATTGAAGGTGTGGTATTGAGGAAGAATCTGAAGATTTGGAAGAAGTTGACAAAGATGCGGAAGAATAGCTAACTTACATGACTCAAAAATTGACACTACTTTGTTGTAATGTTAGATATAAATTATGAGTTATGAGTTAAGTTGAGATGATGTAAGGCCCCAGAATTTGAAAAGTCTTAAAACAAGGCTCAACAGATAAATTTTCAAAAAATTCAGCTTTTTAGAACTAGGTGATGACCACGAAGACCATCAGGGGCCGTATTCCTCACCATCGCCCATGGTGAACCACTGAGGTTCAGGTCCAGACACTTAAGATTCTGTAGAGAAGGGTTCACAACAGGAACTATGGTCCATGGTGAGCACCACGAGTCATGGTGCCCTCCGTGATGGACACCCTTCCCAAGACCCATGTTTAGTCCACCATCATGCACGGCCACCACGGGCCGTATTTCCCATCACAGACTGTGGTGGGTCTCGTGGTGGGAGCCCTTGCAAATGCCCTTACCCATAATCTCAAGTCCCTCACCACAGTCCAGGACAACGGATCGTAGTGTCCTTCACGGATTATTATGATCTTCGTGAAGGAGGTCCTGCAGATTTCCTTTTTCCCCAAGTTTAAGGCATTGACCACGGACACCACCATGGGCCGTGGTGAAGTTCACGAATCGTGGTGAGTCCTCTGTGAATCTTAGTTTCTAGCTTTAAGTGAGGGTATTTTTGGTCATTCTTTATATTTCATTAACGAATGTGGACGGTTTTTGGATCTACGTTTCACATATTAACTACTCTAAGCTCTTATAACCCTTCCATTATCTCCCAAACATTCCAAATCAAAAATCTTCTCTCTAAAAGTGTGCTCTCCAAGTCTTCTTCTTCCTCAAGTAATTTCAAAAGGATTTCTTCAGGAACAAGTTTCAATTCTCTTCAATCTACGACTTCTAAGGATCAAGGTATGTGGCACTTCATTCATGGGTACCTTTCACCCATGAAATCCCAAATTTTCTCTCGAAATTCTTTATGATTTTCAATCAAAAAGCCCTAATTTTATGATAATGCATTGGGTTCTCTTATTCATGGCATATTCTATGATTATTGATTAAATTATGCATTCAACTGATGTTACTTTCATGAATCAAGTTTGAATTGATATAAGAAATTTGATCATGCATGTTTTCAATCCAATTTCATGATTTCCAAGTGAATTGTTCATGTATTCAAGTTTTTACCCTAATTTCAAGTACAAGTTATGATCATGAATTTCAAGTATGTAATGGTATTTTATGAACGAGGGTGACTCAAGACCCTAATGATGTTTTATGACAAGTATTCGTAATGATGGAAGGCCTATGACCACATTACATGAATCACATGATAATGAACTATTTCTATGAACAAGTTTATGAAGTATGATTATGAAAAACTTATGATTTATGATTATGACATGATATGTATTCTATGGGATGTTGACTTAACATCGAGAGGACTTTGAGGAGGGGGCTCGACCTAAGACTTAGTAGCAATCTCTAGTCCCTTAAATACATTGCCACTGTAGGTTTGCCAATATGACCTAGTTAGTGGATCTACATATAGCACATGATGATGATAATATTGGACGGAGCCTACCTTGGCCAGTGGCCTCCCCCTTTCTTGATGTGGGGATCATCGAATTCTATGTAATAGCTCGCATGGTCTTAATGTTGATTACGGCTATCTCCCACATATATATGTTTCCTATAATGGTGATATTTTGATGCATTGACCAATGATTATGATCTTTCAAGGTTTTCATGATTTTACTCATATTTTAAGATATTGGTCTTGCATCTCATGATTCATATTGATTATGTTCTATGTATATTGTTCATACATACTTCTTACATACTTAGTGCATTTCATGTACTAACGCATACTTTTGCCTATATTGCATAATAATATAGGGTTCGACGATCATGCTTATCCTCCCATTCGTGGCTAGAGCTTATTATAGTTGTACTTTGGTGGTGAATCCTCATGTTCCGAGGACATGAAATTTTACTTTCGTGTTGTCATTTGACTACTCATTACTCTTATGTTGTCATGGGTGAGCTAGGAACTTGTCTTATTCCCCCATCGAGTTAGTAGAGGCATGTTAGATATTCATGGAGTCTATGTTGTCACTTTTGCTCTTTTGAGACTTATGTTCCTTTTATCGAGATTATGCTTCCGTATTTTGATTTAGTTTTATTTGCTTTATTTATCTTATGTATGCTAATGAATGATATGCTAAGAGGCTTGGTTGGAGTCCCTCAGGATTCTAATCGTCGTGTCACGGCTAGGCCCTAGTTCGGGTTGTGACAGATGATCTCTTATTTTTTGTTAAATAGTAAATTTTTATTTGGTGTATTGAATATTAATTAGTAATTATGAGTATCCAATTTGTGGATGAATATCTTTGTTTATGTCTTAAATCTTAAATTTTTCTAGTTTTCCTCTTTCACTTTGTTTCAAGAATTACTATCCTTAGTCTAAGGTTAGTTCTTCTTTTCAATTTTTTTTTTGATTCTTTTAGTTATATTTATTTTATTATAATATGCTTTTAATTTTTAGTTGTTATTTTGTTGTGTTCATATGAAGAATGGAAGAGCAATCTCATCTTAGAGAATGGAAGATTGAATTCTACAATATACATATAAGTTGATCACAACATATCTCTCAAATTTAGAATATCTTTATAACTATATTTTATCAATATTAAATATTTTTAGCCAAATTCCCGCACCCATATCCATACTCGGATTCATATTTCCGAATCTTAAAATTTAGATTTTTTCAAATCCGACTCTAGGATTCGCATTCGTCTCGGACACCCGCACTCGAATCTGAGCAACTTAGCCAGAATAATATCTCTGTTCACTTTTTCATTTAAGAGTTTGTGGAAGTCAGATTGCCACCTTTACTTAATAGATGTCTCGCCCACTAACACCTCACCTTCCTCGTCCTTCATGCAGTTCAACTGATCCAAGTCGTGAGCTTTTCTCTCTCCCACTTTTGCGAGTCTATACAATCTCTTATCCACCTATTTTTTTCCCTAGCTCGACATATAAGCATTCAAAAGTTACCGTCTTAGCACTCATGACCACCGACTTTGCTTCAGTCTTTGTCGTCTTATAGATATCCTTAAGTCTCCACTTCTTATCCTTATCCACACACTTCAACATTTCATATATGCAACATTCTTAGCTTTCACTTTGCCTTCAACTTCTCCATTCCACCACCAATCTCCTTGACAACAACCAAAGATTCCTCTTGATACCCCTAGTACCTTGGTTGTTGCTTTTCTAATGCAACCAACAGTCATGTCCCACATGTTGTTCACACCCCCGCTACTACTCGCAGTCTCCAAACCATTCAACTTCTCCCCCATCTCTCGAGAAAGGGCGGGAGTCAGCCCCTCCCCCCCCCCCCCCCCCCCCTCAAATCTAATCTTCGGTCAATCACAAAGGGTCTTCTTACTCCTATCCCTCTTAATCTCCATGTTCATCACTAAAAGCCTATGCTGGATGGTAATATTTTCACTCGGAATGGCCTTGCAATCCTTACAAAGGCCTCTATTACGCTTCCGAAGGAGTAAGTAATCAATTTGAGTCCTAGCTATCGAGCTACGAAAGGTAACCAAGTAATTTTCCCTTTTTAAAAAATACGAGTTAGCAATAACCAACTCAAAGGCTTTAGCAAAATCCAGCAGTGACGCCCCATCACCGTCCCTCTCTCCAAAACCAAAGCCTCCATGGACATCATCAAAACCACTTGAAGTTGCTCCATAAATAACCTGTTAAAACATATGAAAACTAAAATTATAACTAAAAAAATTCAACCTTCAACTTTACTGTTTACAAAAGAAATAAACAACGATGAAATTATATTTAACTTTCGTTTTTGATAGTTTATTTTACAAATCAATCAAACTGATTGTTTAAAGCCTTTATTTGGCATGTATAACTTTAAAACGTTAAAGAAATTATTGAGTTGCTAAAGAATTGTAGATAAAACTTATAGGATCAGCAAAAAAAACAAATTAACATGGAATTAGTAATTTAACATCAACAAACCTTTTTCAAAAATTAAATAAATATATAATTTGACTTAAAAATTAAAAGGGAGAACAGGGAATACGAATGAAAGTACATACCTGGGTGCTTGAGTGGAGAGTGCGTTCCTGAAGAAGTAGGAAAAAAATCGTTAAACTTTGTTAGTGACAAACTTTCAACAGAATTAGTATATAGTGTCTATTTTGAGTATTGTCTACTGTCTAGTGTGTTAGGTTTTGACTAATTGGGTATGAATGTATGACAGTATGAGTATTAAGTCCAATAATTGTATCCTTTTAAAAGTTAAAACTAATCTAATCAACTAAGGAAAACTTACATAAATATACAAGAAAATATTTATCATCTATAGCAATAAAAAAAAATTAATTGAACACTTATAATACATTTATAATACAGTTTTAATACATATTGCAAAGAACTATTTATAAAACATATATAATACAAATTTTATAGATGGATAATACATTTATCACATACTTTAATAGACTTATAATACATTATGTCAGTTTCTTACTACACAAACATAATATATATTTTAAAACGCTTATAATACATTTATATTGTATGCATAATTCACTTTTAATACAAGTGTATATTTATCATAATATTGCTATGTATTGCTATAAATTATAATAAATAAAAAATATCGCTAAAATCAGTAATTAATTTTTAAAAAGCACTCAATTAAGTAATTTTTTCATCAACTAAAGGCCCAAAGTCCAGTGGCCTATTTTTTAGTTATATTTGAAAGTTAATTTATAAAATATATATTTATATTTAATTTAATGTATTGTTAATATGTAAAATATATTTGCATAGATGTAAGGTTTTGTTCGGTTCGAAAATTTTTTGGATTTTTTTATAAATTAAAAAAATCATCCCAATTATTAGGGACGGTTATAAGCTTAAATTAAAGCCCACGGTTATATTAAAAAAAATCGTATTAATCGATTAAATTCAGTCGATTCGATCGATTTTTTGTAAAAAAAATTCACCTCTAAAATTACTTTTAAAAAATCAATCCGTAATTTTAAAAAATCAATCCAAACACCCGGGTCCATTGGGCTATATAGCCTTAAACAATATAGCCTTAAGAAAGAAAACTTATAATATAGCCTTAAGAAAGAAAACTTACATTTTGAGTATTTAGGGAAGTGAAAGCTCAAGGACAAAACATCCACCTCAAGCTTGCAAATATGAAGATCAAGATTCAAGAATTCAGTCATAAATTAATCTTTATAATATCATTGATTTCATCAACGTCCATTTTCATACACAGGAAACATCTATTCTTTTCAAAGATGAATTACTGATGGAGCATATTACCTAGGATTGTCCTAAACGATTTATTTGTATGAAACACACTATATTTGATGTGAGTATAAATCACAATTTCTTCCAACGAGAAAAAAGGAAGGCAATGAAAAGGACTCATTCCCTATAAACAATCAAAACATAATCAAGGGAAGAAGAGAACTAAATGTATCATGTATTATGAGCAGTGACATCGTCAATGAACAAAGGGACACATCAACACATTCTTCAAACATTTCTTCTTTTCAGGTTGTCACTATTAAAGAACATTAAAATATCTTAATGATCTCATTCACTCTAAATATCAAAACATATCAGATGTGTGCTTCTCTATCTTGTCACACACACGCACGCACTCATTCTCCTTCACTCAGTATGTTAACTCTAATCTTCTGAATCCTGGCACCCACATGATACTAAGATAGGATTCCTACATTTGAACACTTCGGAGTTAAGTGTCACGGACTTAGACTCCAAGTTCTTCCCCCTTCTTCAAGATCAAGTGGCGGGTCATAACATAAAGTAACTAAGGCACCACCAGTGACATCATTTTAAAGGAGATGTCATTGGAGGAGAATGTTCTTTCGTAACTCCTATAACGCTGGTGCCTTGCTGCTGATCTTATAGATACATATGGTTTCAATGGCTTGGTCTAGTCAATTAGCTTTTGTTTTTTCTTCCTGGAAACAGAATCCAGAACTATAGACTCATTGTCCGCTTTTCTTCTTAACTCGTTCAAGTCTTCCTCTCTGACCAAGCCATTCAGCTTTTTGTTCAATGCATATGCTTCACCAAGTCTCATTCGACATTCTTTGCTTGCATAATCATGGGAAACAACTGGAACAAAGAAACACTGAATCAATATACGCACATTTACAGATGTTGCCATTCATTCATACATACAAAGAGCAAGCTATAGTTCCATCTATTAGGAAATGTAAATATAGTTGCTCAAAGAGGTTAAGAATATCACATGGCATGGTGGCAGGAATCAAGAATAAGTAACAGATTGTGCGAACTCCATAACATGAACTAGCTGGATTAAACTTTTTTTCAAGATCTCGACACCAAAGTCTACCAGAATTCAATTTCATATGTATGCTGAGGCCAAATCAACCAATAATAAATCAATTACTACAATGTGGGACTTTTGGAGTATACTATTGTTTTAGGCATTTTTGAATTGCCAAAATGAAAGAGATAAGAGTCCAATCTAAGTTGTTGAATTAAATGCTTTTCTGAAGAAATCAAAAACTGTGTACCATTTGAAAGAGCATATGCATGCATGTAATATAAAAATATAAAAGGCATAGAACATAACAAGTGTGAGTGTCAGATAGGGAACCTGACTGCAAGAAGCAGAAACAACTGACCTGGTTTGGGATAATCTACACCAATTATGCATTTTGCTTTACGTTGGACACTTATGGGAGCAGTCCAAGGCTCATATATGTACTCCTTCGGCATATCTGTCATTGAATTTAGAATCGATGATAAAAGAGAACAAAAGAAAAGCATTGCGTCAATAAGAGAATCAGTTCATCAACATACCTTTTAAAGCAGGGAGAAAATGCCTGATATAGTTTCCAGCAGGATCATACTTTTTTCCAAATGAGATTGGTGAATAAATCCGATTATACTGAAAATAGAGAACCCCAATGGTCAGAATTTTGGAGGTGATCCAGGACAACTGATTGAGACATGGGAAAATGTAAACTAAGAGCACTTCTAGGGAGAAGGATTCAGTATCAGAGCAGATAAAAGACCAATGTTACATTCAACAGCTTAATTTCATACAATGTGATCTTCGGAATAAAGCTCCTCCTAAACAACATAATTGTGATTAACATTTACCTGGTAGAAAAATGAAGAGCATGATAGCCACAACCAGTTTCCATTGTTGATTGCCCAATCAGAGTCAATAAGCAGTCTTTCAAAAACATCACGTCCTCTCTCCCAATTCACAAACTATCCACACAGCAATAACCATTAAAAAAAAGGAGAAATTATTCAAAAAAATAAATAAATTATCCATGTCTTGAAGTGACTTACCAGATCCCCACGAGTTAAAAAGCATGCAACACTGTGTCGAGCAAGATGGTGGATCCAACCCCACTTTCGAAGCTGAAACATTGAGAAAAGAAATCGGATATGGTAGCGACTCTCAAACCAGACAAAAAAACCACCAACAAGTATCTCTCAAGTATACATTGTGATAGTAAGGTCCAGCAATCTAACCTGGGCCATTATGGCATCAATCCATGGAAACCCTGTCCTGGAATCTCTCCAAGCAGCAAGTAATTCATCATCATTCTTCCAAGGTATCTGTAGGAAGGTAGACAGTTAATAATTGAACAAGGAAAAACTCAGGTCTGAATAAGAAAAGTCAAATATAGTAAAAAGTAATTGTTACCACATAATAATTTGTTTAATAAATAAAATAAATAAATAAAAGTTTAGGCGAACAAAAAAATATATAGACTTATATAAAAAATAAGCTATAAGACTATCATCAACAGAATCATCTAGCTTCCACTCTCCATAAAACAGGTAGCACATGTGCTATCGAGGACAATAAGTTCGGTCATCAAGTACTTTCCATAGCACAATATAACATTAGGTAAAATGCTGTCTTAATGATAGCTTACCTAAATTATCTTTTTGGAGAGGGAAGGTAAAAAACATCAAAGAAACAAAACTAAGTGCGGAAGAAAAATTTGGTGAAGGCAACATCCTCCAGATAGTTCTGGGAAGTTGTGACTCAAGTGCTAGTGTGAGTATCCTCAGTTCACTCATAATTTTCAGCTAAACCAAATCATCAAATCAGACAAACAAGAACATAGAAGTTCCTATCAAGTCCTCTGCGTGATCTTGATAAATTGATACATTCAGAAGTTCTTTTCTACCGCCATTTGTGCAAGTTTTATGACACTTCATACAAGAGATGATACTTAACAAGAACTCATAAGGACAATGATAAGAAGGAACCTAGTATTGTATAGAGTAAAAAGCAAAAGCACGAAGAATTAGAACTGAGGAACAAGCTCCAAATCAATGAAGAAGATTGCTCTCATCACCTGTTTGCATATTCTGTTACTCTTCATCTGATCAAAATTAGGAGTCCCGAAGGCAACTGTGTAGAAAAAGTCGCGCCATAACAACTGCAGTAGTTGAAATTAGAAGTCACTTGGGTGCTGACTGTTGAGCTCTGAACATTAAACAACAAGCAAACTTACCTGTCCAAGAAGAGAAACAGGTGGAGAGGTATGCTTTTTAACACGTTTCAGAATGTCCTGAATGCACTGGTAGAAGTACCTGGAAGAGAGACAACCAAACTTCCAAAAGAATTGGAGGGGAAAGAGATCAGAATATTTCAGAACAATAACTACTAATTCATCCAGCCTATGTGCTGCTCACCTTTAAGTAGGGTGATAAAACAGTTGTTGCTGGGTTTAGAAATGCAGATGGATCACCCTTGGGTTTCTCAAAATTTGCCACCCACTCCTGCAGGAGAACGAGAGTTCATTTTATCAGAAAATTGGTAAAAAAGCCAAAGACAATGTACCAGAAAAGAAAAATATTAGTGTTATTCTATAGCATGGGGCAAAAGCTTGTATGCCAAATATTAGAAGGCACCTTGTTAGCAATTGATTCTCTCAGTCTCTTCAGTGCTTCTGATTCTCCACCTTTAAAAGGAGTGCTTTTGTCCTGCATGCAAAATTTCGTGTAAGACGTCACCTGAAGGACTTCACTGGAAATCTAGTAAGATCATACCTCTCCTAAAACTTCATAACCAAGTTCTCTGACAGTTGGAACTCCAGAGACTGCAAAACTTCCAGTATTTCCAATAGGAGGAAGTGAAGATATTGTTGTTGAAAGAGGAGCTGATGCCCAAGATGGTAGCCCAGCCAGTTTAAGAAAAGACTGATAACTCAGAGGTGGGGATCCCCCATTCTTTGCAGACATTCAAATACAAATTATTCAATATAGAATATAGATCTAATTACATGAAAATCCACTGATAGCTTTATGCAACAAAAAAATAGAAGACTACCCAATTCTCCTTAAACATTTTTGTTTTCATTGGAGAAGAAACAAACTGATCCCCGGAGAATTTCGAACCTAGTTTTCAACTCATGTGATAATGCACTTACCTTTTGTATAATAACGGCAGGATTGTAGAGGGTGTGGCTCACAGGAGAGAAAATCTCTACACCAGTTACAGAACCATAGCTCTGTGGAGCAAATATAATTGTTCTTTAGACAAGCACCGAATCAATCAGAATGTGAATAAAAAGACGTCTTAATATAGAACTTATCTAACTAACCAAGAAACACCATCCAGGATCTGCCTTAATCTCCCTTTAAGTACTCACATCTTTCCTCAGATGGAAAAGAAATTACCTTGACTTTTTCATCTAAAGCTTGATAATAGGGCTCTGTGTCGTACTCAAAGCAAAGTTTCCCTATGCTCCACTGAAAATTGTGACAAGGGTTACGCAAATCAATGGCTAATAAATGAATTGGTTCTCGAAATAAGAAAACAATGTTTGCATTGGTGAACTGCAACTTGAAAGAGGAAAAGAAAACCCTAAAAGGAACCATCGTCTTTCACAGCATCTAGGGCGGATCAATCAATAGCTTGACTCTAGTTTCATGGTTTTCCAAGACATCAAAGCATATGCATGACTGAAGTTTCTTAAGTAATATTGATCAATTGTATAACTAAACGACGACGTATAAGTAGATTTACTAGCTCAGCCATAGCCCAAATATGGAGCAGAGAGCTTAAAAGGGTCAACTACATCACTAGAACAGTAAAAAACTCTACAAATTATAACATGATCTAAAGTGTCATGTCCAACTTAAGATGTAAAAATTCAACTGACAAACATATTTAAAATCTGAACCTTAAATGGTTGCTCCAATATTAGCAAACAGCATGGAAGCCACATACAACACTTTCAGCACACAGAATCAGCCATAAACCATGAATCACATGGAAATAACACATTTTGATAGCTCACAAACTCGAGAAATCACTTTTGGTGTACTTAAGTTTATCCACTTATATTCCATTTTTTGATAACTAAATCTAACTGCAACTGTTACAGAGGTGCTTCATCTGCACAATCATGTCCATATCCAACACAGAAAACAACTTGTTGGACACTTAGCAACGCGAATTATTTCATGATAGATTCCTTAATAAGCACTTAATGTCCGATAATCAACTCTATACATGTATTTAAAATACTACTAGAAGGTGGACATGCACTTTAAATACTGAATACGTCTCTAGCTTCAACTCTTTCAAGTTATTACGTGCATACTAATATAGTTACTACTACTACTATAAACAATTTACACATTGAAGAGTTAAATGGCCGTACAAGTTTAAGCAATAACAGTTACTTACCTCCTTCAAGCAGCGAATCAAGACCTCACCAGGGTCACCGTTGAGCACCAACAAACGTGAACCAAGCTTCTTGAGACTCAAATCAAGATCAACAAGGCTTTCGAGCAAAAACTGTATCCGGTTCAACCCGGATTTTGAGGAACCCGGAGAGAATGCAGTCGGATCGGGCTCCATGTAGTATGGATCAATTACGAAAACCGGGTACAGAAACTTGGAACCTTTAGCTGCGTACTCTAAAGCTGGATTATCATGGAGTCTCAAACCCTTCCTGAACCACATCAAAGAGTTGGATCCGAGAGCCATGGATTCGTAAACAGATGTGCTAATTGATTTTACAGAGAAATGGCAAAAACAATGAGAAGAAGAGAGAAAGAACTGCATAAAAACCGAAATAAAATTCAAAGAGGGATTTTATTTAAACGGGTTTCCCGCCATAAATGGGTTCTAACGTCCGGTACTTGTACAATGAGGGGGTGATATGAATTGGCGAAAGGGAGAGCAGTTTGTTCATTTCTCATGAGGAGGTTACGGACAGTACGCACCAAGCGTAAGTTAACGTACACCAGGAAAGTATTGGCTGTGAAGACACCACGTCGTTATGTGGTTAGTTCGAACACTTGAGCCTTTCTGATGAGGTGGAATAGTTTCGATCCACAATTAAGTTGAAATCTTCTTTGGATATACTAATCTATATATAAAATAATGGGATGGTAAAAAGTGTCACATATTAGTATTACATTTTTCTTAATTTTTTTATTTTATTTATATATAATAGGAGAGACAAAAGTGTATCAGTGTCACAATTTTTCAATTATTTTCAGTAAAAAATTAATTTATTAAATATAATAAATTTAATTCTTTTTAGAAAAGATACATGTTAGCAACTAATACAGTCTCGAAAATTCAGTTTTTTTAAAATTTATATTTTAAACTAGTAAATTTATTTGCGCTTTGCATGGACATAAGAAAAAATTAAATTCTTGACCAATTAATTATTTTTCAACTACAATGGGTGAATTAACTTATAATTGAAACTTATGTTATAATTTAATCCAAAATGTTATAATAAAATAAGAGATTGAAATACAATTTTAAAAATGAATTTGTAGATTCATCTAAATACAAAAAAACACCCCATCTATCTTACTATCAGAAAGATAATACAGAAAAAATTGTTCTTAACAAAAAATTGACACGAGTATCTATCAATCAAATAACATTATTTAATCTTTTTAAATAGGATAGTGTAAAAAGTCTAATCCATCCTCCCAAATGAAACACGTCTCTTGAACTATACATAGTATACTAATTGAAAAGAAGAAACACCTTGAACATATGATTGTGTTGATTATTTTGTACAAAATTTAGTGACAACCACAACATCTTTTCATCATAGTAACCATCAAAGAAAGAAGAGCATCATCCACAGTATAGGATAAGATAAAATCTGGTGCAAAAGAAGTATTATTAAAGATTAGAATACTGTGAATTACAATAAATTAGAACATATAGATAATCTTGAACCAATGTTGAAAGAACACAATTTGTTGCATTATTATGGACGAAACTGAATGTTTCATCATCTTTTCATGTGGAATCAACATCTAAGTCTCAGGATCAAGGGATAACAAAAGTGTCATATTCACGCTAAAAAAACTTTGAAGCATTGCTTTATCCAAATCAGATTCATACTACTCACAATAAGACATATTGTAGCACTGTCAAATTTATATGTTTTTAGTAGTTATCAAACTTAGGAAAGCAAATTTCACCTACCATTTGGAATAGAAACCATTGAAATTATATTGCCCTATATAGTCAGTATACTTCTCAATTTGTTTAACTCTGATTAGATTGAGGCTAATTTATTAAGTAATAAAAAACTAATTTCAAAATGATTTTTTATAGTATTTTATCTAAGGTATTTTCTGTTTCTGTTAGTAGGCTATTTCATTAAGAGCTCATGAAGTTGGGAAAATGCATACTAACTGATTAATTAAGCTTTAAGTTATCACAATGAATAACCATCAAATTGAATCATTCATGAATTAACAATGCAAACAAACACATATTTATCTACAATTGATTTGAGTCTAACTATCACGTAGATCGAAAAGTTTTTTTTTTTAACATGCACCACTTTCATAAAAAAGAGAAACTAAGAATCTCTAATTACCTCTTTATGGTTGATGGGAGGACCTGGTTTTGCACCTCAGTCTTGGGTGTGCCGCTGGATCCTCTAATGTGAGCCCAGACACATCAACTACACCAAAAAGCTTATCCTCACTTGTAGAAGGGTGCTCAGTAGTAATTGTATCAGTCCGTGTAATAGTAGTATCGTTGGTAGCACTCAACTTATACATATTGAACTCTCCAAGATCAACTTGAATGCCAATGTTTCGAGCCAACTTGGTTCCCATAAAGATTCAATCATATTATCGAATTGTGCCTGCATCTAGTTATTATTGATCCTTTGTGCCACCTAAAGGTCACGATCGCGAGCCTCGAGATCTACCCGCATCTATCGAATTTCACCCGTCAAGACATTGATGCGATCTCCATTAGACTGTCTTTGGGCATGCTCCTCATCTAAATTTAGGACTACACATATGTCATGGAATGTCGACTTTGTTTTAGACACCATCTTTACTTTTCCTTTTCAGCATGGCATGAGCTAGCATAGCAGTCAGGGTATGGATAAAGTATATGGTCCATTTCTTATTTGTAAGTGTACTCACAGGTAAATCATCCAATATAGCATAAATAAGGAACATGTGAACCCATATATCATACGCTTTATGAGTTACTCAATATCCAATGATTGCAAATTCAGTTGAGCAAAGCTTTAGCCTTAATAGTAAATAGTTTTTAGATAGTTACGGTAAAACTATCTTTGTAATAATATATATAACTAAAAGTTTTTAAAAAAATATTTTTTTATTTTTTCTCATAATTTATCCAAACTAAAAAAATATACATGTTTAATGACCATAAAAAACTAAATTTTTTAAAAAAAGACTAAAAAAATATTTTTTTATATATTTTCCCCATAATTTTATTAAAATCAAAACAATATACTTCTTCATAATCCCAAAACAAACTTTTTAAAAAAAAAAGAAGCTACAACAACAAAAAACTAATAGATTTTTTCTAAAACAAATTGAGATCTTGAAGAGGTATATTGTTTTTTACTTGGATAAATTATTAAAAAAAATAGTGGAGGTGAAAATTTTATTTTATCCAATAAGAAAATGACATGATAAATATTTTTAAAAAATAAAAAGAATGTTGTTAGTTTCAAGGGTTATAGTGAGCCAAAAAGGTGAATGAAAGAGTATTTTTAGACCAAAAGATGAGTATAAGGGTATTTTTAGACCAAAAAGTGAATGAAAGGTATTTTTAAATCTTTCCCTATCGTTCAGGGGTATTTTTGACCCTTTTTCGTTATTATTATTTTATTTATTCAGGTTGTAATAATTTAATTACTTATGCTTACTTAAATGTTAATTTTAGTTTGGTTTAGCTTATTTAAATTTTTTAAAAGAAGAGCCATTTTTTATGATTGATTTACTCTTCCTAAAATGATTTTACTCAAATGTTTTCTTTTACTTAGTCATTTTGATTTTAAAAAAAAAAGAAAGTCATTCCTTTCAAATTATTTCAAATGTTTCAAGTTGATATTTTTTTCAAGTGAGTTTAAATTGTTTTTTCTTTAAATTATTCTTCTAAATAGCCAAATGATTTGAATCGACGGACAACCGTGCATTAGCGATCACTTTGAGTGCTAACACCTTCTCAAGTGGCGACTCCTTTTAAGTTGATTTTTTCTTAAACAAGTTGAAATCAATTTCAGAACTGTCTTTTCAACACATAACAACTGCCTTATCAATCCGATAACTTCTCACCCCAAGATAATATTAAATAACACTCGTAACTATCCTGACTCCTTATTCATAGGCCTAGATAGGAAGTCTCCTATCAATTCAAAAGAATATTATGAGATAGATGCAGGGAAACTACTCAGTTAAGCCTAGCTCACCTGGACGCCAAAGAATTGCAGAAGAATTTTGATTCACAAGTTTCTAGGCCCAAAATCCGTGTGTTTTGACCTTCTTGCACTAGAATCCCTCATTCCCTTGTTCCCAAGCTTAGAGAAGTTTTTTGAGATTTTTTTTTGAAGAAACTCTATCTAATTTACCACTGAAGGAAAGGACGAAAAATAAAAGAATTCGCGTCTCAGAGATTCTGCCCTGACAATCCCGCTATAGGGGCTCCTCGCCGGCTATAGCAGCCCCTCTATATTGGGATACACTAGATGTGGCGGGTTTGCAACAGACAGAAACTCAAAAATCTACCCAAAATTCCCTATTTCACAACACACCTTCGAATATTAGTGTTCTAATAACCCCTTCTCACCAAGTTCGACATCAAAAGTTCTACTTATCAGAATTCAATTCCGAAAAGTCCTACAGACTCCTTACATCTTAGCTATCAGAAAATTCAAACCAAACTTAGACGTTTTACCCAATCCATTCTCGAATAGACCTTACCTTGCTCATATTTTGTCTGAGATTGGTCTAGTCAAAAATATTTGAGCCACTATGGTAAAGGTTTTTCCTATCGAAACTCTCATACCACTGGTTTATCCATAACGACCAAAGGGGTTGTTACAATATATAGAAATTTACCTATCATTCTTTCCCAAAAGATAAAAACAAATGGAAAGAAAAGGCCGGTCGGAACACTTCGCAAAATTGACAGTGAGACTATCGCCTATTTTGACAGAGTGATTAAAAGAGAATCATCGCTTCACGCTCCTTAGAAAAATTTTCCATCTCCTAGGTGCTCAAGTATATTAGTGCCTTGCTGATAAACCGAGTTGAGAAGATTAATCAAAGTACGAAATTTTCCTCGCCTATAGACCTGGACCTTGCTATATTGGAAATACTTCCACTGTAGTGTCGTCGTTGTAGCAGCAGCCTTGCTGTTAAAGTGGGTGACAAGATCAAAATTCCCATATAGGGGAGAAAAATGTGTTTCTTGCCCATTCTCACCTCTTTCACTTCCAAACTCTCATTTTCTCTCCAGATCACTCTGTCCCGAACATCAAATTTAAGGTAATGATTACATCTCTCTTCACTTTATTACATGCATATTGATTACTGCATGCTAGGAATTGGTTGAGTATAATAGACATTTGGGGTGGTTTCAAATTTTTAAATGTGTTTCTTGATTTGATGGAATATTTATATTATGGACACTTTTATTACGTTTACAACGTCACTACAACGTTCTGAGTGTAAGGATTACGGGGTAGAGGGACAAAAATGGTTACAAAATGGTAGGAGGAAGATGAACAGTTGTTATAGGTTGAAAACTTTGATTCAGATAATATTTAGGAGTTATAACGCCCAAATTTTAGCACATATTGGTAGTACAACATTTTAGGGACACTGATCTGGAGTAAATTGATAAAAATGGGGGTTTTGGGCCAAAGGGCTCCATTGAGGTCCCCTTTGAGAGTTAGGGATGATGAAGGACACTATAGAGGCCTTGCTTCTGCCATAATGGAGGTTGATGTAGCGACATCATTCCCTCTATGACGGCTTCACAATAGCAGCGTGTAACCTGCTATAGCAGGAGGCTTCTACAGCAAGCCGAGGCTGAAAATTTCTTTTCTCTTAAATGGTTTTCTTTACTTCCTATGAGTTTTAATACAGTCTGATTATACAATTGCAGATTCTACAAGTAATGGCTGGCAACAAAGGTCTACCATTTGTGAGGATTCCTGACAATGCTAGTCGGGAAAGGTATCATGACTATTAGAGGACATAATTTTGTTTTGAGAGGGCCTTCAGGATGCAGGGTGTAGCGGAGAAGGCAACTACTTTTCACCCCCGACTGGTGAAGTTTGGTTTGGGCTCACTAGTGGAGGCTCCCTCTTCTGCATGCTCAGGCTGGGTGAGGGAGTTCTACGCCATCTTACCCACTGTGCGTTGGGAGGATCCCAACCCCATAATTTGCATTAGAGGGGTGGAAATCTCGGTGTATGCCTAGATAATCAATAAGGTGATAGAGGTGCCAGAGGTTTCAAATGCAGAGTTTGATATTAAACTGAGGGCGATGTACTTGTAATAGTTATGGGATACGCTGGTTGAGGAGAAGTTCCAAGACCACCTCTATTAGCCCACCACTAAGGGCATCACTAGTCTATACTTTATTGTCGACGCCAGAAGATGGCTTACTTTGGTGGCATGGAGGATTCATCTGTCGGAAAATCTTATCGATGTGACTTATCCTCGTGCTCTGGTGGTAGCTTGCATCGTATAGGGGATTAAACTAAATGTGTGGCACAAATAGTTTCCAAATTGAGGGATTTATACTGGGCAACAAAAAGACATTCTTTCTTCTAAGAATGGTGATGACATTGTGCAAACAGGTGAGGGTGATAATGATGGATACTAATGAGGAGATGCCTATGAATCTCCTTTTCAACCCCCTCCTGGTGAGATCAACTACTTCTAAGGGAAAGAATAAGAGGAAAATGGGCGAGGTCGAGAGAAGCCAAGTGGTGGTAGGTTCAGGTGAAGAGGATGATGATGATGATAAAGGAGAACGATGATGCCCCTGCCTCTCAGTCACAACATCCATTCTCCAACAACCTCTTGGAGGAGAATTTTTTCGCCTTTCGGAGGTCCATGGGAGGCGCCACTGCCAGAGCCACAACCCCACCCGCCACTGCCCAGGAAAATGTGATGCTCCGCATGGAGCTGGCTTGGGAGAAGAAGAAGAATGTCATACGGGACCGCCTACACCATCAATATCATATTCACATGTTTCGCCTTGAGCCGGAGCTTCCCAGGCTTATCCCGGAGGAATTTCCATTCTCAAATAAGGCGTGGAAAGGTGAGTAGGCCTCGAAAGATCTTACGTGCGACTCTCACCGCATACGGCTCGCACAAAGACATTGAAGACTTTGAATAGCATACTCTCCCCCTAGATATGATTAAAACTTGTTTAGGATTTTCCCCATTTTAGGCATGTAACAAACAATGAACTCGTTTTTCTTTCACTGGTTCTGCAAATAAATAGTTGAGTTTACAAAGTCATTACCGGTAATGCATGCTATAGTTGTTTTGATACGTTCCTTTTGTTTCCGCATTGGTATGAACTTGAAAGAGAACGATTTAAATGTCTCGAGATTGGAAGGTAAAATAGGGGAAAACAGGGCAAGGGTTTTGTCCCACCCTGCTCGCTATAGAGGCTGACATATTGTTATAATGGAAAATTATCTATGATAGTAGGAGCGCTATAACGGGCCAGTCCCACTATGGCAGCCCCGAGAAGGTTATTCCTAAAAATTGAAATTACTACAAAGTTCACCCATTCCCTAGTCCCTGTTATCAAAATCATCCCTTGAAATCACATAAAAGTCTTAAATAAAATCCCAAGACCAAACCCAGCGATGCATATCCCAAAACCAAACCCAACAATTGTATATCTAAAAAGGTTTACATCATCTCAACATAACATACATCATGCAACACACCAAAAATTTATTCATTAATCACACCATGTCATACATGCAAGTATACTTCACTCACTAACAGTTATTCAGGAAATACTATGCACTTAATCATAATTTCAAGATACATCACACAAGCAAGTCAAAATTATTAACTTATTTCACCGCATGGATGAAAGTTAGCCGATTATTCATGCATTTACATAGCCTCTAATGCTATATACCAATTGAAACCTTCTTAGTTCTAATTTTCCTTACTTGTGTTCCTTCAGCCATGACTACGTCATACAGTTTAATTCATTCAAATACGAGACACCAATTAAACTTAACCCATACCACAAGAGACACACCCCATGAAAGGAGACAACAAAGTGAAATAATTTCCTACAATGCATCATAGTTCCTTGAAGATTAAATGTGGACGTCAACATAATAATTCTCAGGACTCTATTCGACATTTACTCTTGAACTGACAGACTGGTAACCTAGGCTCTGATACCAAATTCTCATGAACCAATCCATCGGGTCATGGTACCTAAACCAACCAATGATAACCTATACCAGGTGTGGTACCTGAGCAAACCAATGATATTCTATACCAGGTGTGATACTCAAGCCAACCAAATATTTTCACTAGGCGTGGTGACTGAGCCAACTAAGAGATATTATGTACCAGGTGTGATACCCATGCCAACTGAGGTTATCATGTACCAGGTGTGATACCCATGCCAATCGAGGTTATCATGTACCAGGTGTGGTACCCGTGCCAATCGAGGTTATTCATACCAGGCATGGTACCCATGCCAATTGAGGTTATCCATACCAGGTGTGGTACCCTTGCCAATCGAGGTTATCCATACCAGGCGTGGTACCCGTGCCAATCATGCAATCACAAACAACATCCACAATCAAATCATAATGAACAATCATACTTGAAGCCACAAGTCAATCAACAGGTTTATTGCATGAGGTTATCAATACGAAGTCATTACACATACACCCCTATTTTCTAGACTTGAACTTATTCCCTCACCATACCCTGAACAGTCAACATGGCGCACGCGTGCGCGCACACACATGTGTGTGTGTGTATATATATATATGACACACACATATATTTGTAACTCTAGCCAAATACTGGACCCCAATACAACATATACTCGCTCCTAGGAATTACCTTCCTTATATTTATGAATTCACACACTTTTCGGACAATTATCCACATATTTTCACCCATGAAATCTAAACCCAACAATAAGTATAGTAACCACCAGTAACAACCCATTTCGGTCATCACGGGGAAACCATTGGTGAAAGATTTAGATCAGAAAAACCTTTGAGTAGTAACATAGAAATTTTAGGCTAGCCAGTCTTAGATGAAATCTAAGTGATGGGAGGTCTAAGGCAATACATGGATGCATTGGTATTGATGTTGGTTTGGATTCATTTTTATGATAGCTAAGACATTAAGAAATATGTAGGGCCTTTTAAAAGTGAATTCAGGTGAGAAGAGGGTTATTTTAGAATGTCAAAGTTTGATATTGTGTTGCAAAATAGAATTTGGAGGATAAATTCCGAGTTTCTATCTCTGTGCAATATGTTATGGCAGAAATAATCCCGCTATGGAGGGGTAGTTGCGGGGCCTCTATAGTGGGGTAGTCGCGGGGTTTAAGTTAGAAAAGTCCCAAAATTATTTTTATTTTTGCAACTTCGTTCTTGGAGATCTAGAGGCGACCTAGGGCTATTCCTTTTCAGTTTTCCATCAATTCCTTCGATAAAGTTAAGTTAATCAATCCCCCTAAGTTGAAATTCAATTCTTAGACCTTAGAATCTATGAGAATTCTATTACGGGAGGGTTTTGACCTGAAATTAATGGTGGAAAAAGCCCTAGTTGGGTGTTATGATCATGAAATTGGCCAAGAGTTAGGATTTTTATATAATTCGGATATTTTAGGTCATTGATCATTGATTATTTGTATTCTTTGTTTGTTTTAGACCAAGAACAAGCCAGGGCATTGGAAAAAAAGAAAGCTCCATGTTTTTAGAATTTCCAAGGTTTGTTTCAAGTTAGGTGATGATTGTGTTTTTCCGTTTATGTTACATATGCCTGTTAACTACTTTATAGTATCGCAAGCATGATGTATGATTAGGAAAAAAGGAAGAAGCTGAATTGAAATGATAATTGCAATCAAATTGCATGCAATGAATGCTTACTTGGTTGTGCAAGTGCGTTGTTCAATGTGCTTGTGATTGTGATATGTGATTTCTTATGGATCGGGTGCCACACCGACATAATAGGATCGGGTACCACATCGATATATTGAAATGGGTACCACGGTGATACACTAACTATGGAATAGGTACCATATCGGCACACTTATTATAGGAACGGGTACCATGCTAGTATACTAACAGTTTGGGCATGGATTTTATGAGAGAACCATATTGATTGTTATATTGTGATTGATCAATGTTCATTGTGTATAATAATTTAAATATAAGGATTGGGAGTCCGGTGTTGCTATAACTGCATTGAAATTGTATATTATCTGCTTACTAAGTTATGGTTTCTTGTTCATAGTTTATTTACTGAAAATGGCCATGTGATCCTACAAGTACATTGTGATTGTGTTCTGATACTACACTTGTTTTTTTTGTTGAGTACAAGACATCTTCATGTGGCTGTTGAGAGACCTCTGTTAGATATGCACGATCATTCGAATTCTAGGGTGAGCTAGCTTTTTCAGGATGCTATGTATTCTTCTTGGTTCTCAGTCCTTTTTTCTGGACTCAGATATTTTTAGATGTTTTAATTATGGTTATTGGTTTCAGGGTTACATCCTTATATTCTAGACTTTAGATAGAGCTTTGGTACAATGAATTTCATGTTCTAGGGAGTTTATTTCCACAATGTTTTGTTAAACTTGGTTGATTTTATGGGAACTCAACTTTTATATATTTAAACTGTTTCCACTTAGTTAAATACCTGATTTTTAAATTAGTAAAATGATAATGTTGGATTAGTTGAGCTAGTATTGATTCTTCCACTGGAGGGTTCGTATGGGTGCCACTCACAATGGGTTAGGGTCGTGACACCACCTTATCTACCCGATAAGTTCTTACCCCAAGACAACATTAAATAACACTTGTAACCATCCTGACTCTTTGCCAAAGGCTTAGGCATAAAGTCTCCCATTAATTTACAAGAATAGTATGAAGTAGATATAGGTAAACTACTTAGTTAAGTCTAGCCTACCTGGACGCCAAACAACTATTCAAGAATTCCGATTCACAAGTTTATGGTTCCATGGAGGCGAATCTTAACAGACATAGGCCTGAAATCTGTGGGTTTTGACCTTCTTACACTAGAATTTCTCCTTTTCCTTGTTCCCAAGTTTAGAGCAGATTTTTGAGGAATTTTGAAGAAACCCCGACCACTGAAGGGAAGGATGAAAAATAAAAGAATCCACGTCCCTAAGATTCTTCCCCATGACCCCGCTATAGCCCCCCCTCCGCTATAGAGGCCCCCTCATAGTAGGATCCCACCCACTATGGCGATTTGTATGGGAAAAAAAATCAGAAATTTATCCAAAAGTCTCCATTTTGTAACACACCTTCGAACTTTGGCGTTCTAAACTAACCCCTTCTCGCCAAGTTCGATATCGAGAGTTCTACTTACCCGAATTCAATTTTAAAAAGTCCTACAGACTCCTTAATATCTTAGCTAGCAGAAAAGTAAATCCAAGCTTAGACATTTTATCCAGTCTCTTTTCTAATTGTCCTAGACCTTATCTTGCTCAGATTTCATCTAAGACTGGTCTATCCAAAAAATTTCAAGCCACTATTCTAAAGGTTTTTCTACCCAAAGTCTCATACCGGTGGTTTATTCATAATGATCGGAGGGGTCGTTACAACACTGTTCGATTATGAATAGTGCCAATTAAATACAAGTCAAAATTATCCTTTTTCTTAGAGTTGATTTTGCAAGATGAAAAGGTAATATTTATACTGATATTGTCAGTTTCAGGTCATTTATTATTTCTGCATATTAATGTAACACAATTTTCTATTGCAATTTAGAGAGATTGTATGCATGCATCAATTGAAAAGTTCATAATTAAGTATTTCAGGGACACAATTCATAAATTTAATTAATATAAGATGAATTATTGTCCTCAAATTACATGAAGTTTAAGACTACAACATACAATTACAGACTGACATTTATACAAAATAAAGTTGTGATGAAAATTCATTATTCATCTTTCAGATGGTTATATTTGATCTTTGCACTTTTGACCAATTTACAATACAACAAAACGTGGATAAGACTGAACTTTTTGATAATTATTCACTATGATTCAATTCATTATCGGTTCAATACACAATTGTATTAATTTATATTATTTTGTAGATGTTCTTGGATATGTAGTGAAAAATGAATCAATTCACATTTTGAATGAATCAATTATTGGTCTAGTTACTCCAATTCGATACATTTAGTCCAAATCCATTTTATTTCACTCTACCCCATTGTATTTCACCTCACCTGTATAATCTCTCTTATTTTTAAACAAGAACACTAAAATCTAACTTATAAACCCCTCCTTTAATCAAAGAACCCTACCTTAAGTCGAAGAGATTGCTTCAAAATTTCTTCAACTTCATAGTGCCTTTAAGTTCATCTTCCTTTCGATTTAATGTTATGCAATTCCTTTGAACGTAGATATGCAGGAAGAGCATTCAAGTTTAGTTGAGAAAAAACGTCTTTCAAATATTTTTCTTGTTGGTTCAATTGGTGATTTCAAAATAGTCTCTCTATTATTTAGAAGAAATTTCAATCCAAATAAAATAAAATTATGTGGAGATATTCACCAAATTATTACTCTTCAATTAAATAAATTAGAGAATAAACGCACAATTCAAATCAAACTACATTAATGAATTCAAGTTTAAAACGAGAGCCAAAACCCACGGTCATACACATAGACACCATGTCTTCCAAATCCTATAGTAAACTGCTCCATAATAATAAGAAAGAACACCAAAGACATAGAATTGGAAAATATTGTTCGAAAGAATTAAGTCAAACTTTTGTATTAATAAAATAATGTAGAAAGTAATGAAATTTGTGTGTCCGAAACTCTTCTATACCTCTACAATACTCTCCATGTCAAAAGTCTTGTCCAAATTATATTTTTCATGTATTTATTGAATACCCCCAAGCCCTAAGTTTTCAGACAAAAATTCCCTTGAAAATTTGAATTAAAAAGTTCATAAATTTTTGGCATGGCGCGAGGCGTGGTGTATTGTGCCAAGACAAATTTCAACAACTTTTTTTTCTTGGTAGGTTGGACTTCTTGTGCTAGCATGTCGCATCAAGTTAATTTTTTTGGCTTTGATCCGTTTGCTTTCATTTTCATGTGTGCATTCGACCCTCAAACTTCAGACTTGATCCCGATGCATTTATTGGGTTTCCACTTAGACTTCAAAGTCCCAAAACACTTGTTTTAGCTCTAAACTCATTCCTTAATTCGGGAACACATCCTACACAATAAAACACACATAATGAGTATAAATTTATCATATATTAACTCAAATTCAATTGGAGTATAGTAAATAGTAGGCAAAAAATAGCTAAATACTCGTGTTTATAATCGACCATCAGTGATAACCGACATCAAAGAATAAGAAACTATGAGAATAGTGTTATACTAATGGTAGGAAAATAAGTACAAGTACGACCACCAATTCTATCCTGCAAGAAAGCAAGACAACATTCAACTATCAAGTTTTCTCAAGGAGGATGAAAAGGAATGTATGTATGCAATTGTGATGATGAGAGTGTTAACCTTTTATTCGAATGTGCGGCCTCCAAACTCTCCTATCTAAGATCATATCCTTGGTAAGCTCAAGATGTTTCTTATACTTCTTCGAGCTGCCTCTACCTCTCATGATGTTCGTCATTGTCAATCTCTCATACTTACTCACTGGGGCATCTACACTTTTTCTCTTCACATGCCCAAACTATTTCAACCTTGCTTCCCTCATCTTGTCCACCATGGAGGTCACTCCTTGTCTCGGATATCTTCATTGCTAATCTTTTCTCTTCTAATATGCCCACACATCCACCTCAACATCATCATATCCACAAATTTTCTCTTCTGAACATGAGAGTTCTTGACCAGTTAATACTCTGCTCCATACAAGATAGTCGGTCTAATCACCACTCTATATAACTTACCTTTTAAATTTTGGCAATACCTTATCACAGAAGAATGTAGAGGCAAGCCTTCATTTCGTCCATCTCATACCAATACGATGTGTGACATCATCGTTGATCTCCCCATTACCTTGAATAAAAGATCTAGATACTTAAAAAATTCTCTCTTGGGTATGACTTGGACATCAAGCCCCACTTCCATGCCGACCTCATGTGTAGCATCACTAAACTTACACTTCAAGTATTCAGTCTTGATTTTGCTCAATTTGAACCCTTTAAATTCTAGGATTGGTCTCTAGACTTCCAACCTAACGTTAAATTTGTCCTGAGTCTCGTCAATCAGTACTATGTCATCTACAAATAGCATATACTAGGACATCATCCATAACCAGTGTGAGAAAAATAGGGTATGAACCGATCACTGGTGCAACCTCATCATGACTGGAAGTGCTCCGAGTCTCTTTTCATTGTCCTTACTCCGGTTTTGTCTCCATCATATATGTCCTCAATTGCCCTAGTGTAAGCCATATGCATATCTCTGAACTTCGAGCATCTCCATAGAATCTTTCTCAGACTTTTTTGTAAGTCTTCTCTAGGTCGATGAACACCATCTGTAAATTTCTATTCCTCTCCCTATATTTCTCCACCAGTCTCAACTCAAGGTGGATGGTTTTTGACATGGTAGATCACTTTGACATAAATCTGAACAGATTCTCGGGAATAAACACACCCATCCTCAGCTTCATCTCCACCGCCCTCTCTCACACTTTCAGAGTATAACTTAGCAATTTGATATCTCTACGATTGCTGTAATTCTGAATATCACACTTATTTTTGTACAATAGAATTATCGTACTCCATCTCTATTCTTCGAACATCTTTGTTGTCTTAAAAATGACACTAAACAATCTGTCAACCACTCTAAGCTTGTGCTGCTTATGTTCTTCTAAAACTCTACTGGAATCTCATCTAATGCGGTATGGAAAAATTACCTTTTTAGATCATGTTAAACTTGGATGTAATATTTGCTCATATGTTGTTCAACCTTAGAAATAAAATATTAATCTATTGTCTTACATTATAATAACTCGGTCATGATCTAACATTTTCTGTTAAAGTTTTAAATTTGCTAAAATAGTATCCTTAGAACATGATCTAAAACATTCATAAATTGATAAACTAGTGTCCAAAAGGATATCCGGCTAAAATGAGCAAACACGAATTTTACTCGACTGGACAAATTCCTGATTTTTTATTCTCAGAATGCTCTGAGCCACACGCGCTTCTCCTTCCCACACCACAAGTGGAAAAAAAATAAATCTCTCCTCCTAAACACACAGTGCAGTCATTGCAATTTGCAACGCTACACCATTTTCCTCTGCGTAGTGTCCTCTTTCTCTCTCGTTAACAATGAGTACGTCCTTTTTATCATATCTGGATTTGGATTTTATTCATAGAGATCTCAACTAGTTCAGGATGAAAGTTTCGTTGATTGATTGTTTGATTGAGTAGAAACGAGCTAAATCATTTTTTTTGAACAGGTTTCGGAAAGAAGATCAGGATAGGGCTCGATGGTATCAACTCATCACTATTCATAGATTTCCTTACATTTTATTAGTTTATCAATTTTTACTTATCATTTGCACCTGAAACTGTAAAGTTTGTTGCTTTAATTTTTTTTTCTAAAATTCAGGATTTGGAAGAATTAATCGTTTCATCACGAGAGCAGCTCACAGAGACGAAACCAAGCTTTCGAATGCCAGCGATGTGCTTAAGACTTCCACCTTTAAGGTATTTTTATATATGTCCCACAGTTGAATGCTAAAATATAGTGGAAACAAAGGATCATATAGGGGATTACAATAAGGTGGGATTAAGATTTGTTGTTGTCACACATACGTTAGAAGTGCTTTAACCAAGGTGAGAGACAACCTCTCTATCTTTACGAAGTAGGGTAAGGTCTACGTATATTCTACTCTTTTCATACCCCACTTGTGGGATTGCACTGAGTATTTGTTGTTACAAGCTTGTATACTAGTATAGGAATACGGGAGATATTTAGAGAATTTGCCGTATATGTCAAGCTATTTGCCAATGTTGAGAATAGGGTGCAATGTATATACATGATTCATATAGCCAACCCAAGTAGTTTGTGATTTAGATGTAGTTGATTGATTCTGGTGAACCCTAAACTCCTTTTCCCCAGAATTTTGATGTTTTATATTTTTCCTGATGGAGTTTTGCTAAAGCATTTTCAACAAGTTCAAAATAGAAATAGCTTCAGGGTGATAGCAACAGTTAAAATGATTCATTACTTGTATTTGTCAACATGTTGACCATCAGAATTATGCAACTGTACCAATGCTAGTCTTGGGAAGTTTTCTTCATTGAGATTCAAATGTTAATACTTATACCTTGAGAGAACCAAAAACATGTGTGCAAGTAGGGAGAGAGAAGTTTCAGGTTCGTACATTGGAAATCATGTCTCAACATTTATAATAACAATTGTTGTAAATTTTATGAGTTAAGCAAACTATTTGTAAAGCTTTCTTGGAATTCACATTTTTGGTTCATAGGCCTAAAATAGAAAGTAATCTGTCATTATTTTACTGGGAGTACCAATAAGACACAGACATATTTGCCATGTATACATCATGAAGTCTGAATCCTCCTGATTGGCCTGGCTGTCTCACCCTATTGCGGTTTCAATAAACATGCTAGCATAACATAATGTGATTACCCTCTTTTGGGGTATTTACCCATAGCCCCCATTAGGATACGTTGTATGACTACGTCATGTGTAGTTTTAGGCATTGAACTCATGCATCCAAATACCCTTCTTATATCTAAGGTTACTCCCAAAACTATTACGTTAAACAAATGGCACTTCTTGGCCCTTTTACATCACTTCCATTCATAACTTGCCTCTCATGGCTATTCAATATCATTCTATTTTCCTTTTTGAAAGTTGGCTCACTTGGCCTTTGATATCAAACTTGTAACTTGGCTCTCATGGTCGTGCACACTATAACATCTTTTTCAATCCATTTATACACAGTATTATTAAAAGCTCGCTTAAAGCACACTTAAGCCTTGAAACTATATGAAGCTCATGTTGTGTGCTTTGCTTCGCCTAAAATTGGCGCTTTAGTGTAGGCATGAAGGTGTTAAGGCGTACGCCTTCGTTGGATGGTTCTGTTTGTAAGGGCACAATATTATATATATATATATATATATATATATATACACATGTGTGTGTGTATAATTATATCATAATTGTTTATATTCATTTTTTTATACAAATAATTGTTGCTTGTTTTTGTGGTTACATGTTCTCGCATTACATTTCTATTTTTTAATTGTTTTCTTCGTTGAGACTTTTACTCATTAAAGCCCACACTTTTAATTGTGCTTTGCACTTAAATCTCCAACAAACATTGGCGCTTTTAGCTTTGATTACTTTTTTTATACTAATCATGTGATGCGTAGAGAAAATCACAGCTTGAACAAGCCAATATCAAGTAAGCATTTGTCATTTGAAGTCAAAGTCACAAGATAAGCCCTAATTCATCTAGAATATACGTTTCTTCACAACATAGATTATGAAAGGTAACATTTTCGATTATCATTTAAGATGATACTTTAAGATTGCTCCTTATCAAAAAATGATACTTTAAGATAATGGTTCAAAACATATATGCACAACTTGAATGGAACATGGAGAATGCACGCTCGCTCACTCCGTCACTCGCCTCTATCAATTCATATTCTAAATCACATTTCACAACAACAAAAACAACATACACAGTGAAATCCTACAAAGTAGGATCTAGGAAGGGTAGAGTGTACGCAGACCTTATCACTACCTCGTGGAGGTAGAATGACTGTTTTCGAAAGACCCTCGGCTTGAGTGTATGAATCCCAAATAAAAGAAGAAAAAACGTGGAGAAAATATAATGGTTAATAAGAAAAGTAGTATAAAGTCTACAAGAATGAAACAATAATAACAACAAAATAGTGTGATCATCGAAATACAATAAACAACATATGACAAGAACTAAAAGGGCATGACTAGTCCTACACCAGGCACTAAACCTCGCAAGGCAAGACTACACTCTATCCCTACTATCCTTCTATCCTATTACGCTATCTCCACTTCTAAAGTCATGTCCTCGATAATATGAAGCTGAGCCATGTCTTGTCTAATCACTTCTTTCCAATACTTTTTCGGCCTATCCCTAACCTTTTGCGTACCCTCTACAACCAGCCTCTCACACCTCCTCACCGAGGAATCGATGCACCTTCACTGCACATGTCCAAACCATCTCAATCTCGCTTTCCTCATCTTGTTTGCTACAAGGTGTACTCCCACCTTCTCCCGAATAACCTCATTCATAATCTTGTCACTCATAGTATGTTTACACATCCATCTCAACATCCTCATCTCCGCAACATGCATCTTCTGAACATGAGATTTCTTGATTGGCCAACACTCTGCCCCATGGAACAAAGACGGTCAAACCACCGCTTGTAGAACTTACCTTTAAGTTTAGGTGGTACCTTGTTATCACATAAGACTCCAGAGGCAAGCCTCCATCTTATCCATGTCGCCCCAATGCGATGTGTGACATCCTCGTTATGTTCCCACTACCCTTGATGACGGACCCAAGATATTTAAAACTTTCTCTCTTAGGAATTGTCTCTGTGGCAAGCCTCACTTCCATGTCCGTTTCATCCATCGCAACGCTAAAATTTGCACACCAAATATTCCGCCTTGGTCTTGCACTCCCTGAACCCTTTGGACTTTAGAGTTTGTCTCAAAACCTCCAACCTATCATTAACTCTGTCTTGTGTCTCATCAATCAGTACTATGTCATCCTCAAATAACATACACCATGGAACCTCCTGCTGAATAGACCGCGTTAACTCATCCATCACCAAGGCAGAAAGGAAAGAGCTAAGCACAGATCTCTGATGAAGTCCCATCTCAACTTGCTTAGAGTCTCCTTCCACCATTTTAACGCGCGTCTTGGCTCCATCATACATGTCCTTTATTTCTCTACATCGGCTAAATCACATTTCACAATTATTGGAATGTAGTACGAGGAAAACATATCAAGGAAAATAAATCTTAACTTACCTTCAACCTTTAGTCTCAACAATCCAAACAATTTTCCATCACGTTCAATGAAGTCCAATCTACATGAACATAATCAATTCTTATCAACATAAGTTCATTCGAATCCAACACCACCCACTTATGGCACATGTATTGGCTTCAAAGCATCCAAACATCAAAAATCTTCATAAACGTATAATTCTAGTTAATCAACTCGAATCATTCTATTTCTAAGCTAGTGAAGCCATTCAAGTCTCATTAACTCATCTAATAATCCCTAACCACTTTTGATCTTCTTTCCCTACTAGCCAACAACTTTCATCACCACCTACTTCTAGGATTCATTCAAATCACAAATCTATTTAAACTCCTTTGACATACTCGTTTAAACAACATCAATGAAGATCGGGGGGAGGGGGGGGGGGGATTAACTCTTGAAGACAAAATATGAAAATTCCCTCTTTGGAAGATTCTGGATTCTCTATAAATTCTAGTGCTAGGTAGCATTTATTGAGTATAATTGAATCAAAACACCACTAACAACTCATACTAGATATTAGGCCTTGATCCTTGTTCAAATCATCCCTTAGACTGCAAGCTTAATTCAAAAATCCCATTTTCTCTGTCTATGTATCTATCCTTAGGGGTCCCTAGCGAAGAGGCTTGCAATGTGCAGCCATTGTGAGGCTCTGATCCTGCGTCTGGGTAGACCTCTCGCGGCACAAGGTCATGAGAAGGGATGGCCCCGCCATGGGGCTGAAGACCTTCCTCAGTTTGCTCTCTCCATGGACAGCCAGACAAGGTCTCCTCGTGACGCAAGCTAATCATGAGGACCCCTTGGATCGTCTTTAAATCCAGCTTCATCCCTTTGCTTATTTTGGCTATTTCATCATTCCAATACTCTTCCAATGCATTACAATCACTTGTATTCATACTCCAAGCACTTCATCTACATCCTGTGACATCGCTAATACTTATGTGATATTTTAGTCACATGTTTAGGCCTTTGATTAATGTAATTAAGATTCAAAAGTCTATGGGATTTGCAATAGTTTGGGTATTTGTTTGCATATTTATGGGTGTGAGATTCAAATATCGCTAATCAACTCAGCCTAGGACTGATATAGATGCTAGTTATATGAAATGAAAAAGGGCTTATGTGATAAGCAGAGACCTTAGACATTCAAAATTTACAAGATAAAGTGCCAAACATCTCCACGTCATGTAAATGCTAAAGAGATTATCTTATACTACTACCTTTTTACCAGGTCAAGGTCATCTATCCTTTCTTCTACATAGGCACAACTTTGCCATAGATGCTATCAAGGTAGTTCTGCTATTGGTCTTAGTAATGGTGGCAGTTTGGCAGAAGCCACTACGCTCTGAAAATCTCTTAGCTTTGACTATCCTTATAAATAGATAACTCTTTGACCCAAGTTCACTAATGAGCTACAATGTCAAAAGGCCCATTTACTATCTATCTAGAATAAACTGGAGATGGCATATGCTTCATTCTCTAGTGTTTGCCTTTGTTTTTGATTCACAATTGTAGGACACGTTACATTGCTTTCCAGGCTGAACTAGTCACCAAGAAAATCATGCTAGGTTTCTCAAGAAATCTGATATTTGGCTAGATTGGCCAAATGGCACATGCTACTTGTTAGTACACAATGATCGCCGAATCTGCATTCAAGATCTTATGAAGCTATGTTACAGTTTTGATGATTGACAAACTGTGTATAACTGACATTCACATGCTGGAGAAGAAAAATAGAAGTATCAAGAACCAGGTCCTTCCAGATTTCCAAATAGAAGATACATACAAAGCAACACTGCCAAAGGAACTCATCTAAGAACCTGTTCCTTTGAGCAGAGAAAGAGACTGTCGAAGATAGAAGATTGAGACTGATTACGTGTACACAATATTTTCTTCAAGGATTGCAATACCAGAGAATTGTAATTCTACAAGGAACTGAAAATCTATATAAGGAAAGTTACCATAAACTTGCACATGGAATTAGTTTCAAAGAAGGAGATGAGGAAGCCCCAGCGTCTCAACATGAGGAAGTCCAAGTCAAATTAGGATTGGATTCTTGGCAAGTCTTGAACCAAATCTAACTTGGATTGAAGAATTGGAAGACAGCGACTTACTTCTGTATAAACAACACATCAACCAAATTTTAGAGTTTGACCACACCTTATGAAAGACTGACAAGAGTCCTCAGAATGTTCCTAGTTCTTTACGAGGAGTTTCGAAGAAGCTGCTGCAACAAAGAATCTGTTCCTATCAAGTTTTATCCATACTGTTGTAGCTAGTTTCTTGGAGTGGTTCCGAGACGGGATCTTGATTACATTCTTTCAGATTGTAGTAGGTGTTGTCTTGAGTTGTAAAGGGTGGAAGTAGAAGAGTAAAGAGGGTAGAGGAGACGGAATTGTTGGGAACAATTCCTTAGATGTTACAAAGGCGGTTGTAAACCTTAATCTGTAGTGGAGAGTTGGATCATGGTTTTCAACTCCTAAGGAAAGGGAGTTTTCCATGTTAAATACTTGTATTAATTTACTTTCCACAATTTACCTTCTCGCATAGTTTCTCAAAGAACCTGGTTCTTTGAGTGCGATGCTGCCAAACTAACGCTACTGATACTACAAGACATTTCATGTATCTAGCTAGCTATAGAAAGCAATGATGGATCTCGATGCATGGTAGAAGAGCTACTTGACCATGTTTCAATATCTCGAACTGAAAGTAAAGAACTTGATTCTTCTCCTTGACCATGTTTCAATATCTCAATTTGAAACTAAAGAACTTGATTCTTCTACTTGACCATGTTTCAATAGCTCAAACTGAAACCAAAGAACTTGATTTCTGTTTCCTTTTTGGTGGTTCTGCCATAAGAATAAACGTGAAGTCAGCACTGCAATTACCCCCTGGCAGAGACTAGTACCTATTTGTCTTACTATCTGGACATCCTTCGCTTCACAAGCAAAGATTAAATAAGAGAGTGGTGAAGAGAAACTTAAGATGTTTCAAAGGCAAATACAGTTCCATTCAGAAGATAAAGGCTAGCAATTTTTGTTTTAATTTGGTGCAAAATGGAACTTGTAAATGGAGCCTCTGTTCTAGAGTTACTGGATTCCATACATGTCTAGACTGGGATGTACTTTTGTGTCATTATACTTTTCCACATTGTAGAAAGTTCCCAGCACACTCTTAGACTCTTGGTGCTGTTTTGAATACAATCCTTACCATTTCAAAAAAAGTTTTTTTAAAAAAATGCAGAGTGGTAGATGGTTCAAGCGTGTCAGTAGACATTGCAAAATTTTCATTATCAGTTTTGTAAGTCCCTTGGCAGACTTATTGTTGCTCAGTTTGGTAAGCATGATTTGATTCTTCAGATCCCACATTTCTTTGATGTATATAATTGAGAGTGTCATTCATATAACTGCTAGCTCATGTATCTATGAGGATGTAAACTTTGCAAAGTTAGTTTTTCATGCCATTTGTTATGGTTTTCATCCCACAAGGAGCAAAATTGCTTATTGGGATAACCATCATATAGGTGAACCTCTAATATGAGTAAAAATAATATGTATCCTAGTGGTGCAGAGTTATAAGCAATTGCTATGTACCCTTTAATTGCCTTTTCCCCCCTGGTGTTATATTCACATATGCTAATGGCTCTGAGCCATTAAAGTTTTTATCACTAAGATATATAGCAGGGGTATCTTCTTGAGATGAGCATATTTTCATCTGTTAAAGATGCACATTTCATGCATTATCTATAGCATATATTGCCTGTTTCTTTATTTCTGTTCCTCATTAGAGTTGTTGGTGTGTTCTGTTGAATCCTTTACAGTAGCAATGTATGCTTTATAAATTATATGACCATAGAATAATTTACAGCTGACTATTTTACTTTGTTATTTGTTTCAAAGCATGACTCGGATGGTTTTGGATCTGCTGGGTTAAAGTCTTTCAGAGCATTTGCAGTGTTTGGTGCTGGAGTCTCTGGGCTACTTAGCTTTGCAAGTGTTGCTTATTCTGATGAGGCCGAACATGGCTTAGAGTGTCCGAGCTATCCTTGGCCTCACGAAGGCATTCTCAGCTCTTATGACCATGCTTCGTGAGTATATGCTATGCTGCCACATGATAATTAAAGTTCATTGGAGGCTACAGAAACATTTCAACCATTTGTTTATCCAAAACTAAATTTTAGCATGAGTCATTAATAAAATGGATACCCCATTTAATTTTGACACCTTTATCTGCCTGACAGGATACGTCGAGGTCATCAGGTTTACCAGCAAGTGTGTGCATCCTGCCACTCAATGTCGCTAATTTCGTACCGTGATCTAGTTGGTGTTGCATACACTGAAGAAGAAACTAAGGCCATGGCAGCAGAAATTGAGGTGGTTGATGGCCCTAATGATGAGGGTGAGATGTTCACCCGCCCTGGGAAGCTGAGTGATCGTTTTCCACAGCCTTATGCAAATGAAGCAGCTGCAAGGTTTGCAAATGGTGGGGCTTATCCTCCTGATCTAAGTCTTATCACTAAGGTATTGCCTTGGTCCTCTTCTTTCAGCTATATTTTTATCTGCATAGCCTGATTTTCTTTCTTCTTTCAGGCCCGGCACAATGGTCAAAACTATGTTTTCGCTCTTCTAACTGGCTACCGGGACCCTCCTGCTGGTGTCTCGGTAATTTCTGCCCCTCAGACTTCTTTTGGTTCGTGACCATCTTTTGGTTGATTAGAATAGGGAAGCATCAAACAGAAAAATAATGTACATCTGAAGATGTAGTTGTGAAGAGACATGCTCCATTTTAATTGGTTGTTACCTAATAGTAACTACTGTTGCAATACTAACTTGTTATCACAACTTTCTATTGGAAGTGTGAGAACCATAATAACTTCTCAACTCTAATTGTAGATTAGGGAAGGTCTTCACTATAACCCTTACTTCCCTGGTGGAGCTATAGCGATGCCTAAAATGCTTAATGATGGTGCTGTTGAGTATGAAGATGGTACACCTGCAACTGAGGCACAAGTAATGTCTTGCTCTCTTTCTGCTTTATTTTTTGTTCCCTTATAAAGAGATGGAAGTAATTTTTCTCTCACTCTGCAGATGGGAAAAGATGTTGTGTCGTTCTTGTCATGGGCTGCTGAGCCAGAAATGGAAGAGAGAAAGCTGGTAAGTCGCAATCTTTCATTTGGTCCTTCCCCTGCAGTATGCTTGTCACTATACCCAACCTCTGCATTTTTCATGTTGAACTGATATTGGATCCTCATTGACAGTTGAATGTGCCATAAAATGAATTTTCTGACCTCTTGGGTATTGTAATTCCTACAGATGGGTTTCAAATGGATATTCGTCTTATCACTTGCACTTCTCCAAGCAGCTTACTACCGTCGCCTGAGATGGTCTGTCCTGAAATCTCGCAAATTGGTCCTTGATGTTGTCAACTGAGTTCATTCAAATCACACTGTGTGAACTAATCGCGAGCATTTCCTTTTGTGTACTGCATATGATGGGGGGCACAAGGAATAATGATATTATTGCCCAATGATTTGAATTTTCAGTGTTATACAGTAGATCAGCCACTGGAGCTATTCTTTTGAGGGGAAAATAAATAGCTGCTGTACTATTTACAGTATAGTCTATAATAAATCTTTTTTTATTGGAATTCTAAGCACGAGTGGTATCAATGGGCAGTTCCCCCCCCCCCCCCCCTTTGTTTTTCTGAAGTCACCAGGAGATAGGCTTTTTGCCTGTTTTGGATGGAAGCCTTGCTTCACTCTCTTCCTTCTCATGGCCTTCCTCATCCAAGCCGAAGCAACAAGATGGAAATAATAAGGGAAAAACAGAAGCAGGTTCAAATTTTTGTCCAAGTTATTTCTGAAGCCACATTCGTTTAATGAACTAGGCTCTCAGAAATTTGCTCTGACCTTTCCACTGGATCACTTGATTATCACGTGGACGGAAAAGCTAAGGGAAAGGTAATACACTGTAGATATAATAAATCTTTTTTATTGGAATTCTAAGCATGAGTGGTATCAATGGGCAGTCCCCCCCCCCACCCCCCACCCCCACCCCCACCCCCATGTGTTTTTCTGAAGTCACCAGGAGATAGGCTTTTTGCCTGTTTTGGATTGAAGCCTTGCTTCACTCTCTTCCTTCTCATGGCCTTCCTCATCCAAGCCGAAGCAACAAGATGGAAATAATAAGGAAAAAACAGAAGCAGGTTCAAATTTTTGTCCAAGCTATTCTATGAAGCCACATTCGTTTAATGAACTAGGCTCTCAGAAATTTGCTCTGACCTTTCCATTGGATCACTTGATTATCACGTGGACGGAAAAGCTAAGGGAAAGGTAATACTCTGTAGATATAATAAATCTTTTTTTATTGGAATTCTAAGCACGAGTGGTATCAATGGGCAGTTCCCCCTCCCCCCCCCCCCCATTTGTTTTTCTGAAGTCACCAGGAGATAGGCTTTTTGCCTGTTTTGGATGGAAGCCTTGCTTCACTCTCTTCCTTCTCATGGCCTTCCTCATCCAAGCCGAAGCAACAAGATGGAAATAATAAGGGAAAAACAGAAGCAGGTTCAAACTTTTGTCCAAGTTATTTCTGAAGCCACATTCGTTTAATGAACTAGGCTCTCAGAAATTTGCTCTGACCTTTCCACTGGATCACTTGATTATCACGTGGACGGAAAAGCTAAGGAAAAGGTAATACACTGTAGATATAATAAATCTTTTTTATTGGAATTCTAAGCATGAGTGGTATCAATGGGCAGTCCCCCCCCCCCCTCCCCCATGTGTTTTTCTGAAGTCACCAGGAGATAGGCTTTTTGCCTGTTTTGGATGGAAGCCTTGCTTCACTCTCTTCCTTCTCATGGCCTTCCTCATCCAAGCCGAAGCAACAAGATGGAAATAATAAGGGAAAAACAGAAGCAAGTTCAGATTTTTGTCCAAGTTATTTTATGAAGCCACATTCGTTTAATGAACTAGGCTCTCAGAAATTTGCTCTGACCTTTCCACTGGATCACTTGATTATCACGTGGACGGAAAAGCTAAGGGAAAGGTAATACTCTGTAGATATAATAAATCTTGTTTTATTGGAATTCTAAGCACGAGTGGTATCAATGGGCAGTTCCCCCCCCCCCCCCCATTTGTTTTTCTGAAGTCACCAGGAGATAGGCTTTTTGCCTGTTTTGGATGGAAGCCTTGCTTCACTCTCTTCCTTCTCATGGCATTCCTCATCCAAGCCGAAGCAACAAGATGGAAATAATAAGGGAAAAACAGAAGCAGGTTCAAACTTTTGTCCAAGTTATTTCTGAAGTCACATTCGTTTAATGAAACTAGGCTCTCAGAAATTTGCTCTGACCTTTCCACTGGATCACTTGATTATCACGTGGATGGAAAAGCTAAGGGAAAGGTAATACTCTGCAGATATAAATATCTTACTCCATGTGCTCTCTAGGAAAACTTATGACGTTGCCTGGCATATGCAATGCGTCCAATGTATTCCAACCGTAATGATCTTATAACTTACTTGAAGGTTCTGCCTACTGTTTAAATTGTCATCGACAATTCTCCCCAGAAAGATTGTGTTTGTGACTTGGATGAACTCTTTTTTTCTTATCGATAAAGAGGAAAACATCTTATAAGGTGCAGCAAAGTTATTTTTAACATCTGGAGGAGCCAGAGTTGTTGAGTTATTAATAAAGGTCCTATACTTTTTAAGGTTCAAGGTGGTTGATATATATTGGTACTCCTACACAGACTGTGTAAGAGCTTCCAAGAGGATTTATTATTTGACATCAGAACCAACATTTGGTTAGTCATTTCCCACACTCATAAGGTGCAGAGGGTGTTCAGAGTTATAAATGTCGAGCTAGTTTTAGGTTATTGGATATTACAAGTCTTTTCTCAAGGACATCCAACTATATAATGAAGGTTTCTCTTTGTCATGAATATAATTTCTCCGTAGTTCTCTTAAAGTTTTGGATTTGATGCTCAAATTCTTTTACAGATCATCAGTGTTGAGCTATCTAATTCTAATGTAGCGGGAGGTACACAAAGTTTAGGATTTGATGCTCAAATTTTCACCAATGGTATTAATGTCGAGTTATATAATCACTTAACAAGATTAATTTGTTTAACAGGAAATTAATGGAAACAGTGTCCATACTTGTGCATTTAGGAAATTACAATCATAAATGAACCTTGGACATACCAAAGAGGGCCCAAAAAAAGTGAGATAGTCTAAAATAACTTCATTTGATTTCTTGAAATTTTGATAAGCAACAATTGCACTATAATAATATTACACTTAAGATATAATATACCTCATGATATCGTATAACGACGTGACCAGACAACCAAATTTAAAAAAAGAGATACATAACGTCGCAGGTAATTAACTTGTTCCCGCATTAATTATAAGTTTAAGTTATATACACACTGACGGAAGTCAATGCACATAACATAACTCATAAATAATTAATCTATGGAATACGTGGATTGCGAACGCTGACTAACCTAACATCATCGACCACAGGACCACACAAGGAGCCAGAGTTGTCACTCTTCATATGATAATACGAGCTCAAGAACCTGATCCTGGTGCGTTGAGACATTGCTGTGAACCTAAGCTTAGCACGTTTGAACCCACCTTTGCCTTTGGACACATAATGAAATTGTAATGCAACTTTGCCAGCAAATGCCTCAACAACCATGGACCCTTCACAAGAATTGTTAGCATCACCAACTGAGAATGTTAGATCATAAATCTTTCCAGCTTTAGTGATCACTACTTGTGCTATTGCACTTTCTCGTCCCGCGACTAGCTCGATGGCTCGCTTGCCCTCGGGGACCATGAAGTGATCGGCGTCGACGTATTTTACGGCCTTGAGAGATTCGATTATCCATCCAGGCAATGGACAATGATCATCTTCAATGTTGGGAGGAATTAGGACGCCCCAAGTTGTGTTAGGGAAGATGTATGGACCCTCCTCAAAATTTCCATTCTTCAACATGTTGCCTGCATATTATGTAACTAGAGTTTAAGTTTATGTACTGACATATAAAAGTATTTGCACAATTTGATCATTTAAAATGTAGTAATTATGGATAACTTTATTTAATAGGTATTGAAAGATAACCCAGATTAACTAATAAGTGCATGTGCATGCTATGATACTATTTGGTTTCGTACAAATAAAGAGTGGTATCTTTCTAAATTTGAAAATAATTTAATGTAAGCTTTCTATTTATCCTTAATTAATGGCAAACTTTTAATTATAATAATGTAAATGTTATAACAGACAAGTTTCAAAAGAACTTAAACTATACATGTGTCGATAAGATCTTAAACTAAATGTTGGACCCGACTAGTAAGCGTGAACAAGTTTATGTTCATACTTGGAGAACCTAAATTTTAAATTTTAACTTTAAATCCGACATAGAATATAAGTTTTTTGAAATAAAATTCACATATTTGAAAATTACGGAAAAAAGTACTATTTACAATAATTAATGATTCAAAATATTTGAAAGATAGTATAGTACTCTCTCTGTCCCAATTTATATAACTGACTTTTTTTTAATTAGTTCCCAAAAAATGACACAATTCTACATTTATCACCAATTTAACTTTAAAATGTTTATTTTACCCATTAATGAAATTATTTATAGTCACACAAACATCTATGATCTTCAAACCATAAATTTCAAAAATCTTTCATTCTTTTTTAAACTCCATATCAAATCAAATTACATCACATAAATTAGGATGGAGTGTGGTTCAAGAAAAAAAATCATTTGATTCTTTAAATTCGAATAATGTCTGGGACGAAGAAAATAAATAATATGAATGGGAGGAGGTAGTAAAAGATGGAGGAGTTACCTTTTGGTCTATGAGGGATTTTCAAAGTCTTGAGAGCAACAAAATCAATGAGTGGTCCACAAGCAGGGTCCTTCTCACGAGCAGAATTATGTAGCACAATATCAATCTCATCAGCCTCAGCCAAGAAACCCCATGAGTAAGTATCCCATCCATCACTACTATACATTGTTTGCAATGGCAACATTCCCCAATCTTTTGGTTCACTATTAGGTGACACTGACACATTAAGCCTCTCTTCTTGAGCACAAGTCCTAGCAAACACAAAAGACAAGGAGTAAAATGTCCCTTTTGTGACATTCTTGATTTTGGTCTTGAGAGAGGCATCTTCACCTATCCTAACAGCATAATCCCCTTGTGGCACTGGAAGCAACATGTCACCTTGCATTTGTCCTGATTTTATGTACTCTACATAACCTGAGAGTTCCCAATGAGGTATAGCCTGAGGGTCCATTACTCTTGTGTTCTTCATTTGTGATGGTTTTGGGCCTTGCTCAAAGTTGCCATTTGGCAATAATCCTAATAATTTAGAAAGCCACAACAAGAAAATAGAGTGAGGCACTAATAAAAGATTTTGCGGCAATTATTTATCAGCAATAATATGATTGGCGCTACAATAAATAAATAATTTTGCGACTATGAATTTAATTTCATTAACTCAATCATCGATACTTTTTTTTTCCGATAATAAATATTGTGACTAAATTTTTTTTATTGCCACTAAATATCTCTTTTTCTTGTAGTAGTGAGGGTCCATTACTCTTGCCCTATGCAGTTGATAACAACAAAAGTGCTTACTGTATAATATTTTCATTATGCATCCTTTTTTATATGAAAATACTTTCAAATTTATATTATTTGTAAATAGATTCAAGGACATTTAAGTTATTTTTATAGAAAAAGTGCTTATCAACACTTTTTTTCTGAAATCACTAACTACATAATCAATTTAAATATGTCTATATAAATAATAAGTAATTATTTATTATAAAATTAATTTCAGCTCTCGACATTTATCAGCTACTTCTAATCGGCTATTCCGCTCGGAAAACTATTAATTGTGGGTTGGAGCATTGTATGATATTTGCGAACTTGGTGCCGAAAGATTGCTGACAACTAATAACTAATGTAAAATGGTAACAAGGAGTATGTTAATTTATTGTCACAACTCCAAGTTCTAAACACTTGTAACTAGGGGGTTCGTAGTTCGGTTAGATCGATTATTTCAGTTATTGATTAAAATTAAATTAATTTAGTCGGTTTATAAATTTCTAAAGTCAAATTAAATCAAACGAAAAAAATAACCGTCGATTTGATTATTGTCGATTTAGTTCTGTATGATTCGTTTTTTTTTTTTTGTTTTGTTTTTTCAATTTGAAAATAATAAATTTGTTGAGGACATACATATCTCGATAGACACAGACACCTAATCCATAAACAATCCACAAGAAAGAAATTGTGGATTCAATTAAGCAATTAAACAATACTAGATTTATTATTATACGAACAAAGTGATTCAATTAAAAGAAAGTGTGACTATTTGATGTGAGGTAGGATAGGTAAAGACTAAAGTAATGAATTTTAATGGACTTGAACTTAGAATTTTAATAGTTGGGCTAAAATTTAACCTTTAGAAATGAATCGAAGATATGAAAACATCTCACAAATTTGTCAAATATATTGCTCAAAGTGATGATCTTGGATTTGTCCTTTTTTTAAAAATCTCATTTATATACACGCACAATTAGATACCACTGCAGAAGTGATTCATTTATATACATGCTAGCTAGAGTATTTGATTATAAATGCAGAAGTTCCACTAAGATACCATTGCATGTTTAGTGATTATTTCTGGTGATATTTTGATTAAATCAGTAGGGAAAAAAGTAGTTATTGTATATGGAAAAATTAGAAGGTTTTTCACTATTTTATTGATTATCTATTTTCCACCATGTATTTTTCAGTGAGGTGTTCGGTGAAAATTGAGCGAAAAAATCATGTTTCATAGTATAAATTTCTCTCTTATTCTTGATGAGAAAAACCTTTATTTCTAGTAGTGTTCTTTGACACAGATTAGTAAAAAAAACATGTACAAACTATGCACAAATGATAATAAAAGGATAATTAAGGGATTAATTACCATCTATTAGAGATGAACCGAGTTGGAGGGTTGCACATAGTATAATCAACACGATAGCTGCCTTTTTCATTTTCATAGCTTCTTCCATATATATTATCCAAATTAATGTGAACCCGAATAACGCGATCAAGAAAGTTGTGTATGTGCGGAATGAAAATTCGCAAACTCTCAACGGGTTTTTATGAGTATTTGTTGCTGAAAATGCCCCTACAAATCATGAAAATTACAGGTGATTGCCACAACCTGCTCTTTCCCAGCAGCTACAAGGGAACACAGCCTGCACGTGCAATCCTTATGTTGAGGAGCTACACAACAAACACATTAAAAATTAAATTTATTTATAGTATACACTAATTATTAATAGTATACGGGTGTAAAATGATGAGCTTAATTTGGACCTGGATCAAAATAACCTAACTTAACATTATCCGCTTAAAGTTGCTTGGGTTGAAATGAGTCATAACTCAATCCATTTGAATCTTACTAAGCTTTAATTTCTTTGTTTAAGTATCTAATATATTTTTTCTTTATTATGACCAATTGATTATATATAACATATCAAACAAAAAAAAATTATGTTTATAAAATATTTTAACAGAATTTTTTATAGATAAATTTCGATTATATATCAACCCAACTTTTAGATGAGTTCAGTCGAGTTAGTAAATGATGCGGTCGGACACTCATAATATCCTTGACTAATTTTACCAATCTTAATTAATAGTATATATATGTGCTTTTTTATGGCCAACAACCTATTTACTCAAATCACACATATTTTGAGTAGTTATCTCCACATAAGAGGATCAACAATATTCTCGCTTTATTTAACCTGAATAGAACCTCTGGCTCAATAAAAAAACCTAAATATCATTAAGTAGAAGTAGCAGTTTGTAATAAAGAAATTAAATTGACATGCATCGCCTAATCATAATGTTCTGTGCTGGTCGGCGTTCGTTTCTCTCTTGGTTAAGCATTAAGCATCTAATTGCCTTGCTGGGTAACATGATCCGAACAATATGGAATTATTTTGAGTTTATATTAATTACTTGTATTAATGTTGCATGATTTTAATTCCTAATTACCATTTTTAAAATATAAATAGAGAGAGTCAACAAAAGGTCTTATCTGGTGTAGGTTGTTTGACTACCAGCCATGTGTACTAATAATTATAATATAATGTCTCCTTAATGTTCTTCTCAGGGTCAACCTGAGGGTAATCTTGTCATTTGAGCTCCTTTTTTCGCTCAATTGACGCGAATTATTGTGTTTGAAAATATAAATATTTATATTGAATCAATAAATATTCGTTGTTTACTTTTATTTTTTTATTATTTTAAAAATAATTTTTTATTTTTTCTTATCAGTTTTTACTTATCAAAAAAATGTAATTTTTTCTTCATATTTTACTTTTAACATTAATTGCTTATTTCTCAAATTATTTTTTAAGACTTAATACTAAATATCAATTAATATGAATACTATGATAAATATTTTATATCAATTATTGTCTTTTAAGGAGCGTGAACAAATTAAAATGAACAAGTAAAAATGAATAAAAGAAGTATTTGGTACTACGTTTATTTGTACCAACATATTTGTCAATTTTATTATAGATGTGTTTTTTCCAACTATTAGACTAGTTAATCATTTTATCACTTAACCAGATAGATTTCTCACTATGAATAAGTATATGTTATTGGTGTTGATATATAACCCATCTTTTAATTTATATGAAGAGATTTAGAGTGCCAAAATCGAAATACTTACTTTTGACTATAAATTTGAGTACAGATTTTTAAAATGATTTTTTTTATATTTAAAATCTACACAAAAAGGTATTATAAATCAGTATAACGAATAATTTAAAATATATTTTAAAAATGTAAAAACTTATAATCATTTTTTTCTATTTAACTCTTCAAATGATAATACATTCATATCAATGGAATTGAGAAGTACTTCTTAAAAATTGAATTCACGCCATTGTAAAGTTTGTCCAATGTAAAACGACAGAGTTTGCCATGTGCACCCTGATGCGCTCTTTTTTGACTTACATTTTATTCTATTATTTTTAATGATTTGCATTCTAAAGTTCGTTTGGATGGACTTTAAATTGGTTTGACCAACTTAAAGCTCCTTTTCAATTTTTAGACGTGTTTGCCTAATGCTAACTTTAAGCATAAAGTTCTTAAAGTCAGTCAAAAATGAAAAGCTAGGATTCCTAACTTTTTTTTTCTAAGTGCTTAAAGTCATTTTGTTTGACCATGGAAATTACTTTTATATCCCTTATATTTTAACTAAATTCCCAAACTACCCTTTTTATTCTTTTAACCCTAAAATTCACATCATTTTCCTCATTTAAACACTTTTATCCAAACACTCAACTGTTTATTTATAAAAATAACTTTCAGCACTTCAAAGTTCTAAAAACACTTCATACATAAAAGTTATTTTTTTTAAGTCCATCCAAACAGGCTCTAATTTTCTAAGTTTTTTCAAAATCATAAAAAGTCTCCTTTTTCAATTATTTACAAGAATAAAATAAGGAATTACGTATAAAGAAAAATAAAAAGTGATTTAAATTAAAAATAAAAGCAATATTAAATACGAGTCATTTGCCGCTTTTTTCATTAAAATGAAGAATAGTCATTCGTTTCTAGTACTTTTTTCATGCTTTGGTCTCAACATTAATCTCTGTCGGAGGGACAATTAATTTTTGAAGATAAATCTCTTTCAATTGGGCCAAACAATTATTTCTTCCAACCTTGGTATTTGTTGTGTTTAATTAGTCATGCAACTACTCTGATTTATGTTAAAATCAAATACAAAATTTTGTATGTTCCTCTTCTCTTTTATTTTTGTGGTAGAATATTTTGTATGTAAGTTGATGAGAATGTTTGTTGCAATCTTTGTTTTTTTTGACTTATGTATGTATATTAAGAAAGAGACACCAAAACAATCAATTATGTTATTGCTAGAAAGCAATTTAATTATATTATTATTATATTTTTTCAAATCCTAACAAATATAATAACTTGTTAATTTTTCTATTTTATCTTTGTAAATAATTAAAAAGGGAGACTTTTTATGATTTTGAAAAAAACTAAGAAGATTAGGATGCAAATTATTAAAAATAATAGGATAATGTGTAAGTCACGAAAGAGCGCATACATTAGAGCTGCAAATCGCAAATTGCTCAAAATTTTAACTAATAGTTGAATAGTAATAACAGATAACAAACAAAGTTGGAGATTATAATTGACATTTTATATTTACGCTAATTTCCATCTTTTCATACACCCTAACCCCACAATCTTCTCATCGTATCCCAATTCATGTTGAAGATATATAATAAATAGATAAAATGTGTTTTCTCTAATAGCTTAAGTTTTTCGATGAAATTATCATATAATTTAATATGATACGAAAACAGATGAAAATATTGAGTTCGAGACTCAACATCACTCATTACTTCAAAACACATTCTACCCGCTTGATCTATGGAAATGAATCGTCACACATAATTATTACTTATAATAAAAGTATAATCTCTTTAATAACTTAAGTTTTTGCTGAAATGGTGACACAATTTGACAAGAACAACCATCAATGTCCAAATTTTTTTCCTTTATTAGTGACTCGAACTTCTCATGTAACGACACAAACTGTCGTTATCTAGAAGGGGCAGAAAATTTTGTGGTTCAAGTTATTCCGGGCAGACACCATCCTGTCATAGCGAGAATACTCCCGCCACAACACCGCCGCCATGGCAGGATGGGACCCACCATAGAGGGATCGATAGAACAGAATTGAAAGGCATAAATTCTTATTTTTTCCTTCTTCCAGTGCCAAAATAGACGAGGCTCTCCCTAGAAATCCTTAATAAACTACTCTAGGCTTGGGGAGAAGGGAGGAAGGAAATTCTAACACAAGGAAAGCTACTATCCACAGATTTCAGGCATGTCTCCACCATTTCTCCTTTCGGAAGTCAAGGATCATGCTATAATTCTTCTATTGTTGTTTGGCGCCCAGGTAGGCTAGGTATTCTTAATTGAGTAGTTGTAAACCTGTTCCCAACGCATATTAAATTATACATTGACGGGAAATTCATGCTTAGGACTTTAGGCACAGATTTTGGATGGTTAAATGATTATTATTGTTGTTTAGGGAAGGAAGGTATGATGCGAGTCATGATTTTCTATGACTAATGATAGTAGTTCAGTCTTTGAATATTGATCTTGATAATTTATGTTGAGAAGTCTGCTGACTCCTGTGAGATTAATTGTGCGAAAATGGTTGGGTTATAATGAGATCCTCAAACTTATGGGTTATAGGCTATTGGTGTACATAGAGGGATAGGCTTATACAAATAAATGTGTGTGTTCATGCTGATTATTTCATATGAAATACTTGAATAATGTGTATTATGAATAAAGGGTGAATGTGAATGATTTGGTGTCAATAATCTTAAGTAATAAATCTATTTAATTACCCGTGGCTGTAGGTGATGATTTATTTTCTCGTATGTGTTATGTATGTCGGTTAACTACATTATTAATATTGCATTCATGTATGTGAATAGAAAAAGAGGGAATGAACCTATTGAAATGACTATAACAACAACAACAATAACAACCCAGTGAAATCCCACAACGTAGGGTCTGGAGAGGGTAAAATGTATGCAGACTTGACTCCTACCAAGGTAGGACGGCTGTTTTCGAAAGACCCTCGGCTCAATAAAAGCATAAAAGAGGTTAGATTAGGCATATATAAGAAAGCAAATAACGAGAATGACTGGTAAAGTTGCTTCCATGTGACCAGGAGGTCACGAGTTCAAGCCTTGAAAATAGCCTCTAGCAGAAATGCAAGATAAGACTGCTTACAATAGACCCTTGTGGTCAGGCCCTTCCCCGTACCCCACGCATAGCGGGAACTTTAGTGCATGGGGCTTCTCTATTAACCTATTGAAATGACTATACTTGATCTATTGCATGCAATGAACCTGTTACTTGATTGTGCAAGTGTGTGAACTATTCACTATTGATTGTGATTGTGATTGTGGTTGTTGGATTAGGTACTACACCGATACATATTGGATTAGGTGTCATGCTAACACAAATTGAATTAAGTACCACACCAGTACATATTGGATTGGGTTTCACGCCGACATAAATTTGATTAGGTACCATGTCGGTATATATTAGATTGGATATCATGCCAATAAATATTGATCGGTGTCGTACCAACACATATTAAAATGGGTGTCATGCCAACACACATACTATTGGATTGGGTGTCACGCCGACACACTAACAGTTTGAATGTGAGTTCCATGGGAGAATCATTGTGTGGCTATTATGTGTGAATGATCCTAATTATATGTGTGATGATAAGGGAACTAATGCAATTATAATTGAACATGTCCATCGTGTGTAATAATGTAATGACCTTGAGGGTCATTTTCTGAAATTAGTGCAAAATTACAATTTTATCCCTATCATTAGTGTCCCAGAGTATTATTTGTTCAGTTTATGTGGTTTAATGTATTAAAGTCTTAATAGTTAGTGGATTGGGAAAATTCTTGAGTTTTATAGAGTTAAGTGATGAAAAAGTGGTTTTCTCGACCAAATAGAGCTACAGGTCTCGAAAATGGATTCTATCAGCTTCGAAACATGAAAATTATTCTAGGAGAATCATCGGAAACAGAATTAGGGTTGATATGTGAATTTGAGGTCTAAAGTTGAAAAGTGAAGTTTTAAATGAGTTAGTTTGACTTTGGTCGACAAATCGAGTTCGGAGACTCGGATCGGATTTATGATGATTCCAATGGTTTTGGGGGGTAATTCTAACTCTACCAATAACTTTGTTGTAATTTTTAGAGGCCCCGATGGTATTTTGGGTATTTCAAGTGCCAAAACTAGTTTAGTTGCGACTTATTGGATGTTGGGTCAAGAAGACCTCAAATTCAAAATATGATATTTCCATTGAATTCGGAATGTCGAATTTAATGTAGTAGTATATCCGATTTATTTTCATCAAGAGCCTGTTTGGATGAGCTTAAAAAAAGTAACTTTTATGTATGAAGTGCTTTTAGAACTTTGAAGTGCTGAAAGTTATTTTTATAAATATGCAGTTGAGTATTTGGATAAAAGTGCTTATGTTGAAAATAAGTGTTTGAATTTTAGGGTTAAAAAAATAAAAATGATAGTTTGGGAATTTAGTTAAAATATAAGGGATATAAAAGTAATTTCCATGGTCAAACAAAATGGCTTTATGCACTTAGAAAAAAAAGTTAGAAATCCTAACTTTTCATTTTAGACTGACTTTAAGAACTTTATGCCTTAAAGTTAGCATTAGGCAAACACGTTCAAAAGATAAAAAAGACCAATTTAAAGCCCATCCAAACGGGCTCCAAATCCCGAATGATTTTTGAGGTTCCAACTGAGAGCGTTTTATATTTGGCAAATTGTAGATTCTGATCTTCTGGTGCAGATCTCCATTGTTCATCGCGATCGCGGCCTTAGGCCACGCAATTACGATGTGTCAAGAATTCTATCTTTATGATCGCGAGAGGGGGGTTCACGATCGTGATGTGTTGTTTTTTTCCTTGCCTTTCTCAATCGCCAGACGTAATGGATCGCGAAGGTCATTTTTGACCTGAACAGTGTTCAACTTTGGGAAAACCCCCCTTTTCACCATTTTTTATTTTCAAGAGATTGGATGGGCGATTTGTGAAGTGGATTTTCAAAGAGTTTCATTGGGTAAGTGATTTTAAACCTAAAACCTTTCTTCATTAATTATTTGATGATTTTAACTCCTAAATTTTAGTTTCAAACTCCGAAACTTCTTGTTCTTCCCTTATTTGAATTTATGAAAATTGGTGATTTCTAACTCATTTTGAACTCTATTTTTATGGATTTTTAAACCATGAGTTCCTTATTATGAATAGAACGTGATTCTTCAATAAAATTCCAAATTTGACCCTTTTTGAAAATAATCAAATTTTGGACTATTTCACCTTTGATTTCGAAACTTATCAGAATATATGTCATTGGACTTCTTGTGAAACATGCGTTTTAATCTTGATAGTGGGTTATTATTTTGGGCATTGAATTCAAAGGTTGTTCGTCCGGTAGAGTGTTCGAGTACGGCTTCAACAATTGAGGTAGGTTTATCTATCCTTCTTCGGGCTGAGTTGGGATGATTAGTCAAGTTCTATGTTGTATACTTTGGAATAGGTTCATCGTGTAGTTTGGGACTGATAATTGATATTGTAATGCCCGTGTGAGGGCTTGTATGTGATGTATAGCCCATGTGGGGGCCATATGTGATATTTTATTTATGGTTGAGACTATGTAATTTATGACTTGACTGAGTAGAGGTGAGTAGAGGTTATTTGACTACTAATACCCCTCTTTTTTTTATGGGAAAATACCCTACATGAGGCTCCCACCTCTCGTGCACAGTCAGGGGTTGAGCATCACCCCCAAGCCTTAACATAAATAAACAAAGTAAAAAAAAAAAATACAAGGAGGGGGACATAAACCTTACCTCCGATCCTATGGTGGTTCATAAGTCGGCTAACCTATTAAGGTTGGCTAACTCATCCCCAATACAAAAAAAGAGACTAACTATAACTAGAAAGCAGTAAACCTATGAGAGGACTCCTCCCGGTACAAATCGACTAAGAAAGCAAAAATGAGGGAGACTCTCCCCTTCCATGAGAAAATAGAAAAGTAACCTACACTAGTCCTATTCAACTATGCTACGTACCAGACATAGCTACATTGAAGAAGAACAGGTATATGAAACTTCTATCTCGCATGGGATGGGAAAATTCTTTTCATCTTTGCCCTTTTTAGTCTTGTCATACCAAGTAAGTCCCAATGGAGGGTTGCATCCACTTCAGGATTGAGCATATATCAGCTCAGGAGGATGAAAGAAGAGGAAGTATAGTGAATTATAGCAACCAACAGCCTTGGAGTTGTTATTTAGAAAAGCCTTGAAACAAATTTATTGCATGCTGCATCTTGAAGATGCGGTAGCTTTGAATGTGGCAACTGCTATGGAGGTGAACTGGTGCTGCCTTGCATATGGGAGGGATCCAGTGATGCTGTGGTTGTTCAGTCCAGCCATTAGAGGAACTTATTACGTGCCTATATTCAAACAAATAAACCAGCATAGGTCTCCACAGAGTTTGTCTGAAATAAGGTTGCTGCAGGTAGTGAGGAATGTGGGATGGTGCTGATGAGGTCCTATCTTGCCATGCTTTAGTTCCCCTTCGTTTGCATTTATGGACAGGCTGTTTTTGGTTGCATGCTATACTCAGGGTAAGAGCCCTCTTTGTGGTCAGAGTTGTCTCCTTGGGATACCTGCACAGACACACAAAACCAGAACAACATACAAAACAAACCTGCCAGCTACTGTACCAAGTACTATTGGCTTGTAATTGCTTAGTGTGTGCTGCATCTTGGTGAAGCAGAGGCTGGCTGATGTTGGTTGCTGGTGGGTTGGGAATCAATGCATTCTTGAAGTTAGAGTTGCAGCTGGGGTGCAGCATTACTGCTGTAGGAACTGCTGCAGATGTTGAGCAAAAACATGAGGAGCCTCCAGTTCTGCAACTGCATAGGCAAACAACACCAGAAAAATACACTAACAAGCAGGTTGATGTGATGAAGAGGTCCAAGTAAGCCAAGCAATTATCTCCCTTAGTAGGAGGATCTGTGAACCTGTGCAGACAAACAATACCCCTCTGAGGGGTTGAGTTAAGGGTTTTGAGCATGTCTAAGTAGTGGTATATTGTTGACAAAGGGGTGAACACTTAATTGATGTATTTCCTTTTCATTACTGTCTATTGAGGGTGAATATCATGCTTAGGTTAAGTTTTGAGAACTTTGAACCTTGTACTACATATTGAGTTGAATATTACCTCTATACCTTATATATTGTGATTGCATTCATCCTCATTCATACTATTACTGATCATTGGAAAGTTGAGAACTGTGGAAACCCTTTTGAGAAAGCAAATATGACATCTTTTGTGTCCTTGACCATGAGATAAGTGGCAAGTGAATGAGACACTAGTATCATGAGTCCTTAGCCATGAATTGGGTGGCGAGGTAGTTGATACATAGAGATTGTGATGAGGTATATGGTCTGTGAGATCCCCATGGGTCCTGCTTAGTAGCACAGCTCAGCAGGTATATACTATAGGTTGTGTGATAGTCGTGATCCCACTATATCATTACTTTATTGCATCATCATATTACATTGCTTTGCATTAATACTTGTGTTAGTTTACCTATTTGTCTAATTATGATACTAAACTGTATTAAGTGTTTACTTTACTCATGTCTTTCTATATAAATTGACGGCAACGTAGCCGGAGTGAGATTTTTTTGCGTGTATTTAGAAGCGTTCCTTAGTTTATTTCATAGCTTTTGATTAATTCATTATACTCAGTCGGTTAAACCTATTGAGTACATATAAATTGTACTCACCCCTACTTCTGTGTCCCTTTTGATGCAAATACTAGCCAGGGTATTCAACAGTAGTTGATTCCAGTGGATACATTATCATCGAATTTGTAGTGAGATCTTGGTATCCATATCGCCGCTAGTCCATCTTTCATTTTTAGTATTTTCTATATTCAGAGACTTAAAATGTGTAATTAGACTCAAATTTGTATTTAGATGCTCTTTACACTTATGACACCAGGTTTTGAGAATTGTTTCATTGTTGTTGCCCTTTAATAGTATTTATTGTGGCTTGACTTCCTTTTGGGAGTCTCATATAGTTTTACTTTTTGGCTTACACATTGGAATGGGACTTGGGGATATGTGTCATCATGACCTTGGTTTTTGAGTCATGACAAATTAATATTAGAGCGCTAAGTTCACCGGTCTCATAAGTGAAAGAGCAAGGTATCTAGTATAGTCTATCAGTACGTAGATGTTCGTACTTATCTTCGAGAGGCTACAAGATACTTATTAGGATAAATTCCTTTTTTTATTCCTTTTGTACGAGTTATTCATATCAAGTGTTGTATACCTCTAATCTATTCCTTCTATGCAGATGGTGAGGATTAGAGCTGGAGTCATTGAGAATATGGTTGTACCTACTGCCCATGCCCTAATCCACGGGTGAGGAAGAGGATATGGTGGAGTCAGAGGACGAAGACGAGCTAGGAGAGAAGCACCTACTCATGGCTGAGCTAGAGATCCATCGCTTGAGCCGGTGTATGAGTGTCACGCCCCGGGAGGGTACCCTAGACGTGTCCGGCACTTGAAATCCATTTCTGACCTTCAAGCGAACCACTAGATTCAGTCACCTCATCATTCAATCACACTCACTCAAAGGAGGGGTCAATCATAGCATACTATTCACATTGCAAGGCCGAAGGCAACATATTCAACTCCAATAAAACAAGTAAAATAGGACTCCTCAAAATAACAATCCAACCCTCCCACACTCTAGTCTGTGAAGCCTCTATCAAAGTCTAGAAGGTGCCGATGACAAGTCCATGACTACCAACACTCAAAATAAAAGAAATGGCAACAAACCTGTACAAGAAGGCTCAATATCCTCTGGGAACTAGGAGGACTCACCAGCTAGCTGGAAGTGTATGTGGATCTTCAACAGAGCACCGGTTTATGATCTCTAGTACCTGTCTCTGCATCATTAAAACGATACAGGCCAAATGGCGTCAGTACATGGAATGTACGAGTATGTAAAATGGCCGGATGAAACCACATTAAGAAAACATCAATATCAACTCAGGACCTCAACTCATACATATATACATGACAACTCACTCAAATATCCTAAGTCTAACAAGAATAGTTTAGACACGACTAACTCATAATCCACTTAACTCAATTGACTCGGAGCACTATTAAGGCCTAAATGGGAGTTCCTCTTAATCGATAACCATCACCTATGAGCCGGTGATAGTACAACAATCAGACATTGTTGCCACGTCCGTCCATACCTTGCCAGGGCATGAACGCCTCCCTAATAATGGATACCATCGATTAGTCAAGTCCTATCATTTCAGGACAGTAAAATGGGAAACATCCGGCTTTAGCAGTTCGATCCCATGGGAAGCATCCGACTTTAAATGTTTTAGCCCTACCTATGTTGGCGGTGTAGTTTCTGGGGTTCGAGTATGGACTATACTCTTACCCACTTCGGTGCTCGTTACTCCTCCCATGACTCTAGGCTCATAAGACTCCCTCCAATCATCTCAAACAAGCCCTCACGGCTAGTTTCATGTGGAACATTTCCCACTCATCAACTCTATCCTCATTCTTAACTCAATTTAAGTCATAATGGTAAGTCTCATTTAGGACCTTGTCTACTCGTCAATTCTATCCTCCAATTAACTCAATCAAGCCTCATTTAGGTAAGCATTTATGACATCTCCTCAAGACTCATCACAACTCTATGACTTTAGCTCAACAATTTAAGTAGGATAACACATTTAAGGAAAAATGACTTAAGCCACATAATTACTTGGCTAAAGAGATCAACAAAACATAATAAAAAGTCATTTCCATCAACTCATATTAACATGAAGGTTTTTAGGAATTTCTTAGCTCAACAACATCAACACATATGGTATTAAATAAATAGGGGACAAAACTCATTCAAACATGAATCATACCAAGAAACTACATTTTTCATAGATATCTAACCTCAAAGCAAGAGTAGGGCACATGGGTGTACTTAGCCCATATTTTGGATAGCCTTACATACCTTAGGGAAGACTTGAAGAAAACCTTGATGTTGGGTCTTCAATGGAGGACTCAAATCTTAAAGCTCTTGGAACTCTTCTTGTTGGAAATGGGGAAGAAGAAAAAGAAGAGAGAGAGAGAGAAGCTCCTAGGGCTTTTTGGAGAGAGAGTGGGGCTGAGAAATGTGTTCCCAAAAGACCAAAGGCAATACATATATAATTTGGGTAAGTTCCCAAATTGCCCCTTCTCAAAAGTTTTGAAAATAGGCTAAACATACACCTAGCGTGATAGTGACGCGTCGCGCCATTGTAGCACCAGGCTGAATATGCCTAAAACCTTCACACCTCGTAGTGGCGCGCCGCGCCAGAGACCAAACTACTGAGGCATGTTTCTGGCGCGATAGTGGCGCGTTGCGCCCTTACAGCGGCAAGGCCATTGTTCTGAGTTCTGGGAATTTGGCCTGAAAAACCCTACACAACTTTTAGTGGCGCGCCGCGCTAGAGCCCAAACTACTGAGGCATGTTTCTGGTGCGATAGTGGCGCGTCGCGCCACTGCGGCGCCAAGCCCAGTTTTTCAGCAATTGTAACCCAGTCTTGAAAATCTCTGCTGTGCTAGTTCATCTTAGGATTGTCATATCTTTCGACTCCGAACTCTAAAAGTTTAATTCTTGGTGGCGTTGGTAAGAAGACTCAACGACCTTTGTTTTAATGGGTCATGGGCCACCTAGATTGTCGTCTTTCAAAAGATAGGGTCGTTAGAAGTCGACCCCTTATGCAAACTCCTACCCAAACTTAGCCACGACGAATCTTTTAGATTTAATTTGATCCTAGGGGTACTTCATGACCCCACCTCACCTCTAACGCTGCTCAAATTCTCAAAGACTCATTTCGACTTATACATACGCTCCTTAATACTCGAGTTCGACCCTACCCGTATATAAGAAGGGTTTGAATTTTAGGGGAATTTTTTTGAGGGGTGTTATATTATCTCCCCCTTGGAATCATTCGTCCTCGAATGACGAGTGGAAAGGAATGGACTCAGGGTACAAATCACAATCAATATTCAGTCATTCAATCAATCAAATTTTCAAACAAATATCAATCAAAACTCAAAATGCACTAATAAATTCAAATCAAGGAAATGTTGTTACCTTCAACATTCTCCTCGGTAGGCATGAAAAGATGGGGATATTTAGATCTCATGGCTTCCTCCGCTTCCCATGTGGCTTCCTCAACAAATTGATTCCTCCACAGGACCTTGACTGAGGCGACCTCTTTGTTTCTCAATTTGCGAATTTGGCGATCAAGAATTTGGACCGGAACTTCTTCATAGGATAAGCTATCCTTAATTACAACGCTATCAGTAGGAACTACCAACGAGGGATCGCCCAAGCACTTTTTCAACATCAAAACGTGGAACACCGGATTAATAGAAGCTAACTCCGAGGGTAACTCCAACTCATAAGCAACACTCCCAATCCGCCTTAAAATATGGTAAGGACCAATATATCGAGGACTGAGTTTTTATTTCCTTCCAAACCTCATGACTTCCTTTATGGGTGATACTTTCAAGTACACCCAATCTCCCACCTCAAACTCCTAGTCTCTCCTCCTCACATCGGTGTAAGATTTTTGGCGGCTTTGGGCTGTCTTTAGCCTATCTTGGATAACTCTCACCTTCTCCATGGCTTGGTGAACAAGGTCAGGCCCAATCAACTCGGCTTCACCAACTTCAAACCACCCAATGGGAGATCTACACCTCCTCCCATACAAAGCTTCATAAGGAGCCATTTGAATGCTTGCATGATAACTATTATTATATGCAAACTCTATGAGAGGTAAGTCGTCATCTCAACTTCCCTTGAAGTCAAGTACACAGGCCCTCAACATATCTTCCAATGTCTGGATGGTGCGCTCTGCCTGGCCATCTATTTGAGGATGGAAGTCTGTACTCAAGTTCACCTTCGAACCTAACCCCTTCTGAAAAGATCTCCAAAATTGGGAAGTGAATTGAGCTCCTCTATCTAATATAATAGACAAGGGAACCCCATGCAATCTGACGATCTCCTGGATGTATAATTTCGCATAATCTTCTGCGGTGTCAGTAGTCTTAACCGCCAAGAAGTGAGCTGATTTTGTCATTCTATCCACAATCACCCAAATGGAATCGTATTGCTTTTGAGACCTAAACCTGTAATAAAGTCCATGTTGATCGTTTCCCACTTCCATTCTGGAATTTCTATGTTTTGAGCTAAACCACATGGCCTTTGGTGCTCAACCTTCACCTGTTGACAATTCGGGCACTTGGAAACAAATTTCACAATATCCCTCTTCATCCCACTCCACCAATAGATTTCCCTCAAATCATGATACATTTTTGTGGAGCCTGGATGAATAGAGTATATGGAACTATGCACTTCGGCCATAATCCTCTTTCGAACATCATCGACATCGGGTACACACAATCTACTTCGGTACATCAACACACCATCTCCTTCTTTGGTGAAAACCATCACCCCTTGTTTGTGAACAACTTCCTTTAGCCGGAGGAGGATGGGATCCTGATCTTGTTTCTCATTTACCTCTGCTACATGTGAGGACGTGGCCCTATCTCAAACGTTTACTTCATATTCATTGTTGTCTTCGAGTTGAACTCCCAATCGGGCTAATCGATGTACCTTCTTCGCCAATTCCCTCCTTCCCTTTTCCATATGGGTAGTGCTACCTATGGACAACCTGCTAAGAGCATCAGCAACAACATTAGCTTTACCTGGATGGTATATGATGCTCATATCGTAGTCCTTGAGTAGCTCAAGCCATCTTCTTTGCCTCAGGTTGAGTTCCTTCTGGCTGAAGACATATTGCAGGCTTTTATGATTGGTGAATACATCAACATGCACTCCATACAAGTAGTGGCGCCAAATGTTTAGCGCAAACACCACAACTTCCAGCTCAAGGTCATGAGTTGGGTAATTCCTCTCATGAACCTTAAGTTGTCTCGAAGTATAGGCTATCACCTTCCCCCTTTGCATCAACACACAACCCAAACCAATTCTGGATTCATCACAATAGATCACAAAACCCTCTGTACCATCGGGCAAGGTTAGAACCGGAGCAGTAGTTAGCTTGGTATTCAATTCCTGAAAACTCTCCTCACAAGCATTGGACCATTGGAACTTAGCCTTCTTTTGAGTCAGCTTAGTCAATGGTGATGATATGGATGAGAATCCCTCTACAAACCTTCAATAATAGCCGGCCAAACCTAAGAAGCTTCTTATCTCCATCAGGGATGTGGGTCTGGGCCAACTCTTCACTGCTTCAATTTTTTGAGCATCAACATGAATACTATCTCCAAATATAATGTGGCCTAGGAAGGCCACTGATGCAACCAAAATTCACATTTGGAGAACTTTGCATACAATACCTGGTCTCTCAAGGTTTGCAAGACGACTCGAAGATGATGGGCATGTTCCTCCTCATTCTTGGAGTAAACCAGAATATCATCTATGAATACAATCACAAACATATCAAGATATGGTTTGAATACTCGGTTCATGAGATCCATAAAAGCGGTAGGGGCATTAGTCAACCCAAAGGACATGACCAAAAATTCTAAGTGGCCATAACGAGTCCAGAAAGCAGTCTTCAGAATATCACACTCTCACCTTCAACTAGTGGTGGTCGGATCTCAAGTTTATTATTGAGAAACAAGTGGCACCCTGAAGTTGATCGAATAAGTCATCTATTCTAGGGAGAGGGTATTTGTTCTTTATGGTGACCTTATTCAGATGCCTGTAGTCGATACACATTCTAAGGGACCCATCCTTCTTCCGCACAAATAGGACCGGAGCACCTCATGGTGAGACACTCGGCCTAATGAATCCCTTATCTAACAAGTCTTTCAGCTGCTCCTTCAACTCGTTCAACTCAGCCGGAGTTATTCTATAGGGAGGGATCGAGATAGGTTGGGTATCAGGAAGAATATCAATCCCGATATCGATCTCCCTATTAGGAGGGACTCCAGGCAGATCTTCAGGAAAGACATTCGGAAACTCATTGATAATCGGAACCGACTCTTGGGATGGAGACTCGATATTGTCATCCTTCACTCAGATAAGGTGATAAATGCACCCTTTTGAGATTAGCTTCCTGGACCTAAGGTAAGAAATAAACTTACCCTTAGGCATAACAGGACTTCCCATCCACTCTATGATAGCTTCATTCGAGAATTTGAATTTGACAACCTGAGTTCTACAATCAATAGAGGCATAGCAGACATAAAGCCAGTCCATGCCAAGGATCACATCAAAATCAACCATGTCCAACTCAACTAAGTTGGCCAAGGTATCTCTGTGATGAATTGACACAGTGCAGTCTCTATAGACTTTCTCAGCTAAGACAGAATCACCAATAGGAGTAGCTATACTGAAAGTCTCAAGAAGACATTTGGGAATTTTATTAAACTTACTAGCCACATATGGAGTCACAAAAGATAGAGTGGCTCCCGGATCCATCAAAATATAGCAATCAAGAGAAGAGACTCGAATCATACCCGTCATGACGTTTGGAGAGTCCTCTTGATCTTGGCGAATACCCATGGCATATACCTCTGCTGGTGCCTGAAGTAGTGCCCCTCTGATTACCTCTAGCCGGTGGTGCAGTGGCAGAATGCTGGACTCTATTTCCCCCTGTTGGACACTCCCTCTGAAAATGGTCCATTTGGCCGCATTTATAACAACCAACCCTTCCCGCTTTGTATTCTCCTAAGTGTAGCCTACCAAACTTACTGCATGGTGGCCTCTACCTCGTACCTTAACTAATACTGTCCTAGGATTAAGAACCCTGGGGTTTGAAATTCTGATGACTCTATCCCTACCGATCATACCTGTTCTGCGGCATAGATGCGCTGGCGGTAGATGAGGCATGATTGGGAGGCCTCTTCTGGAAGAAGGACCTGTTGCCCTTGCTTTGCCTCAGTTAACTCTCAGGGCCTGCTGATTTTTCCTTCTTTCTCAAATGCTCCTCTCTGTCTTTTCTTTTCTCATCCTCCACCTGTTGAGCATACACCATTAGTCTCGAAATATCTATGTCCGAGATCAACAATGCTGCTTTGCACTCCTTCTTCACATGCCTCCCTAATCCGGAGATGAACTTCCTCATCTTTGACCTCACATCAGGAATCATTTCTGGAGCATACCTGGACAGCTGGAAGAACTTCAGGCTATACTCCTTAATGGTAATGCCTTCTTGTTTCAGATTCACAAATTCCTCCACTTTCGCTTCTCTTAATTCTCGGGGAAAGAAGTGGTCAAGGAAGGCTCCCTCAAATTCATCCCCATCTAGCAGGTTCAGCATCCTCACCCCTACCCTATTCCCATTAGTTATACCAAATGTTTGCCACATCTTTGAGTTGATAAGACACCAACTCGACCCCCTCAATTTCTGTAGCATGCATAGCTTTTAGAATCTTCCACATCTCATCAATAAAGTTTTAGGGATCTTCATCGACCTTAGAACCCGTGAATGCCGGTGGATTCATCCTCAGAAAGTCTCTAATTCTAGTGGCAGCAGATGGCTCCTGGGAACTAGAGTTGAGAGTCGGCGAACTCTGGTTACCATTTCGGGGAGCCATTAATTGAGTGAGCATGGCAATCGCCCTTCGGAATTCTACCTCTGATGTGGGTGCAGGCGGAGTAGCAGGCACTTGGGGTGCCTCTGCATACCTCGCGGGTCGGCCTCTAGCCCGTGCTGGGCGTACCTCTGATTGGGGCATCTCGGCATTGTCAAAGTTTCTCTGTCTAGTCGTACGTTTAGGAGGCATTATCTATAATGTACAAACGCATGAATTAGAAAGGAGTTTTATAGAGTTTAACTCTATCGCACGAAGTCAGAGTATGAAAGAGATGAAACAATTCCTAATGTCCTATAGCCTCCTGCTTATAAGTATGGTGTACAACACACCCATAAGTAAGACGCTACAAGACATGGCTTCATAGACTCCCTAAGATATTTGAACTCTAGGCTTTGATACCATGTTTGTCATGCCCCGGGAGGGTACCCTAGACGTGACCGGTACTTAAAAGCTATTTCTAACCTTCAAGCGAACCACCTAATTCAGTCACCACATCGTTCAATCACACTCACCCAAAGAAGGGGTCAATCATAGCATACTATTCACATTGCAGGGTCGAAGGACAAACATATTCAACTCCAACAAAACAAGTAAAATAGGACTCCTCAAAATAACAGTCCAACCTTCCCACACTCTAGTCTGTGAAGCCTCTATCAAAGTCTAAAAGATGTCGATGACAAGTCAATGGCTACCAACACTCAAAATAAAAGAAATGACAATAAAACTGTACAAGAAGGCTCAATATCCTCCGGGAACTAGGAGGACTCACCAGCTAGCTGGAAGTGTATGTGGATCTTCAACAGAGCACCAGTTGATGATCTCTAGTACCTGTCTCTGCATCATTAAAACGATGCAGGCTAAATGGCGTCAGTACATGGAATGTACGAGTATGTAAAATGGCCGGATGAAACCACATTAAGAAAACATCAATATCAACTCAGGACCTCAACTCATACATATATACATGACAACTCACTCAAATGTCCTAAGTCCAATAAGAATAGTTTAGACACGACTAACTCATAATCCACTTAACTCAATTGACTCGGAGCACTATTAAGGCCTAAATGAGAGTTCCTCTTAATCGATAACCATCACCTATGAGCCGATGATAGTACAACAATCAGACATTGTTGCCACGTCCGTCCATACCTTGCCAGGGCATGAATGCCTCCCTAATAATGGATACCATCGATTAGTCAAGTCCTATCATTTCAGGACAGTAAAATGGGAAACATCCGACTTTAGCAGTTCGATCCCATGGGAAGCATCCGACTTTAACGGTTTTATCCCTACCTATGTTGGCGGTGTAGTTTCTGGGGTTCGAGTATGGACTATACTCTTACCCACTTTGGTGCTCGTTACTCCTCCCATGACTCTAGGCTCATTAGACTCCCTCCAGTCATCTCAAACAAGCCCTCACGGCTAGTTTCATGTGGAACATTTCCCACTCATCAACTCTATCCTCATTCTTAACTCAATTTAAGTCATAATGGTAAGTCTTATTTAGGACCTTATCTACTCGTCAATTCTATCCTCCAATTAACTCAATCAAGCCTCATTTAGGTAAGCATTTATGACATCTCCTCAAGACTCATCACAACTCTATGACTTTAGCTCAATAATTTAAGTAGGATAACACATTTAAGGAAAAATGACTTAAGCCACATAATTACTTGGCTAAAGAGATCAACAAAACATAATAACAAGTCATCTCCATCAACTCATACTAACATGAAGGTTTTTAGGAATTTCTTAGCTCAACAACATCAACACATATGGCATTAAATAAATAGGGGACTAAACTCATTCAAACATGAATCATATCAAGAAACTACATTTTTCATAGATATCTAACCTCAAAGCAAGAGTAGGGCACATGGGTGGACTTAGCCCATGTTTTGGATAGCCTTACATACCTTAGGGAAGACTTGAAGAAAACCTTGGTGTTGGGTCTTCAATGGAGGACTCAAATTTTGAAGCTCTTGGAACTCTTCTTGTTGGAAATGGGGAAGAAGAAGAAGAGAGAGAGAGAGAAGCTCCTAGGGCTTTTTAGAGAGAGAGTGGGGCTGAGAAATGTGTTCCTAAAAGACCAAAGGCAATACATATATAATTTGGGTAAGTTCCCAAATTGCCCCTCCTCAAAAGTTCTAAAAATAGGCTAAAAATGCACCTGGCGCGATAGTGGCGCGTCGCGCCATTACAGCACCAGGCTGAATATACCTAAAACCTGCACACCTCGTAGTGGTGTGCCGCGCCAGAGACCAAATTACTGAGGCATGTTTCTGGTGCGATAGTGGTGCGTCGCGCCCTTATAGCGCCAAGGCCATTGTTCTGAGTTCTGGGAATTTGGCCTGAAAAACCCTGCACAACTTTTAGTGGCGCGCCGCGCCAGAGCCCAAACTACTGAGGCATGTTTCTAGCGCGATAGTGGCGCGTCGCACCACTGCGACGCCAAGCCCAGTTTTTCAGCAATTATAACCGAGGCTTGAAAATATCTGCTGTGCTAGTTTATCTTAGGATCGTCATACCTTTCAACTCCGAACTCCAAAAGTTTTATTCTTGGTGGCATTGGTAAGAAGACTCAACGACCTTTGATTTGATGGGTCATGGGCCACCCAAATTGTGGTTTTTCAAAAGATAGGGTCGTGAGAAGTCGACCCCTTATGCGAACTCCTACCCAAACTTAGCCACAACGAATCTTTTGGATTTAATTTGATCCTAGGGGTCCTTCATGACCCCATCTCACCTCTAACGCTGCTCAAATTCTTAAAGACTCATTTCAACTTATGCATACGCTCCTCAATACTCGAGTTTGACCCTACCCGTATACAAGTAGGGTTTGAATTTTAGGGGAAATTTTTTTGAGGGGTGTTATAATGAGCATGAGGATGATTATAATCATCAGGCTAAGGAGTAGAGGTCATCCCAACATCCAACAGTCCCTGATAGTGCTCTGATGCTTCAAGAGTTATTTATTAGATTATTGGCTAAATTAGATGGTGCTCTGACTTATGGTGTTCTTCCAGGTACTTTAGACTCTCCTACCGCAGTTGGTACTACACCTCTAGCTGAGGGGCCTAGTGTTGCATTTTAGACCTTGAGATCTTCTTTTGTGCCTTCTATCATACCCTCTAAATTTTCAACTTCGCCAGTTTCTACTAGTGTTGCCATGTCAGTAGCTGAGCAAAAGAGCTTTGAGAGATTTGTTCAGTTGGCACCTCCCATATTTGATGGTATTACGAAGGAGAAGGCTTATGATTTTCTGACTGAGTGCTAGGACATATTGTTCAACCTAAGTATTCTTGAGGCACATGGAGTAGCCTATACTTTGTATCAGTTCACAGAGGTGGCTAAGGAGTAGTGGAGGTCGGTTATTTCCCGTAGACCTACTAGTTCTCCTATGATGGGTTGGGAGCAATTTTCAGAGATGTTCCTTGAGAGCTTTGTTCCTTACAACTTCTGTGACCAGCGCCGAGATGAGTTTGATAGATTAGAGCAAGGCTCCTTATCTGTATTTGAGTACGATGCTCACTTCCATGAGTTGTCTCATTATGACATGTCCAGTATTCCTACCGAGTTTGAGCAGATCCACAAGGTAGTGAAGGGATTCGCAGGTTATCTCCAGGAGGCTACAACTTCCCCTTTGTTATCCCGTGGTACCTTCCAAAGTGTTATTGACTACGACAGAATGATTGAGAGCATTTGACATGTTAAATAGGGAGGGGATAAGAGGTTCCATCGGTTGTATCAGTTTGGTGGTCACTCATCCAGAGGTAGGGAGTATTCAGGTTTAGGTACCAATATCTATCAGGGTAGACCAGTCCAAGCAACTATTTAGGACTCAGATAGTACAGGTGGGCCTAGGTCGAGTCAGATGGGTTATGGTGGTTTTTGGGCTCCAAAGGCCGTGTTGACCCTTCTGGTTATCCTCCACGGGGTTCAGGACCTCAAGGCTACTTTGTATGTGATGAGTTTGGGCATAAGGCCCATGGTTTGCCCAGACGTACTTCTTCTACTAGGCATCCTAGGATACTGACTATTTATTCTACTCCTGCTCTAGCCATTCGAGGTACTACACAAGGCACTATAGGTGGCACCAAGGGTAGAGCTAGGGGTGGTGCTCATAGTGGTTCACAGGCTAGAGGATACCGTCAGCTGTGCTATGCTATACCAGGTAGATCTGAGGCAGAGGCCTCTGAGGCTGTTATTACATGTATTGTTCCAGTTTGTCACCATCCTACTTTGGTATTACTTGATCTAGGGTCTACCTATTCTTATGTGTTGATATATTGTGATATAGGTAGCAGTTATGTGTGTGAACCTCTTACTGTGCGTATTACTATTTCTACCTCGGTAGGTGAGTCCTTAGTGGTAGATCAGGTATATCAGTGGTATTTGATGATATTTTCAAGTAATGAGACTCGCATAGACTTGATTTTATTAGACATGCTTGATTTTGATATGATATTGGGTATGGAATGGTTATCTCCTTATCATTCTATATTTGATTGTTATGCAAAGACAGTGACCTTAGCTTATACCGGTATACCTAGCTTAGTATGGAAGGGTAATTCGAGTTCGTATCCAAAAGGAGTGATATCTTATATTCGTGCTCGGTATCTAAAGGATAAGGTTATTTGTCTTATTTGGCTCATATACGTGATCTTATCATAGATTAACCTCCTTTTGAGACTACGAGGGTGGTGAGAGAGTTTATGGATGTATTTCCCACAAACTTGTCGAGTGTTCCTTCTAACCATGATATCGATTTTGTGATTGATTTGGAGTCGGGCACCAAGCCTATTTCTATTTGTCCTTATTAGATGGCTCTAGCGGAGTTGAGGAGTTAAAAGAACACTTGGAAGATTTGTTGAAGAAGGGATTTATTAGTCCTAGTATATCGCCGTGGGGTGCACAGGTTTTATTTGTAAAGAAAATAGAAGGTACTTTGAGGATGTTTATTGACTATCGACAGATGAACAAAGTCACCATCAAGAACAAGTACCATCTTCCTCGCATCAATGATTTATTTGACCAGCTTCAGGGTGCATTAGTGTTTTTAAAAATTGATTTGAGGTCGGGTTATCACCAACGAGTGTTTGGGAGTCTGATATCCTATAGACTATCTTCAGGACCCATTATGGTCATTATGAGTTTGTAGTTATGTTCTTTGGATTGACTAATGCCCTGACTGCTTTTATAGAGTTGATGAGTCGAGTATTTCAACCTTATTTATACTCATTTGTGTTCGTATTTATTGATGACATCTTTGTTTATTCCAATAATGAGGCGAACCATGTTAGACACTTGAGGATAGTTCTTTAGAGATTAAGAGAGGAGTAGTTCTATGCAAAATTCTCCAAATATGAGTTTTAGCTTGAGTCCGTGGTGTTCTTGGGTCATATGGTGACCAAGAATGGTATTATGGTCGATCTGGCCAAGATTGTAGTGGTTCGTGATTGGATTAGGCCTACTTTGGCTATCGAGATTCGGAGTTTTATTGGGTTGAAAGGCTATTATCGTTGGTTTATCCTGGGCTTCTTTTTTATTGCAACCCCATTATCTAGACTAACTCAAAATATCATGGTATTTCAGTAAATTGATAAGTGCGAGATGAGCTTTCAAAAGCTCAAGGTGTTATTAACTTCAGCACCTATTCTAGCCTTACTCGAGAAGGGTATGACATTCATTGTGTTTTGTTATGCTTCGAGAGTTGTCTTGGGTGGTTTTTTGATACAAAAGGATAGAGTTATAGCTTATACTTCTCGACAGTTAAAGTTACACGAAAATAATTGTCCTACCCATGACCTAGAGTTGGCGGCAGTGGTGTTCGTTTTGAAGGTATGAAGGCACTATATCTATGGTATGCATTGTAAGGTCTTTACTGACCACTATATCCTTAAGTATATCTTTTTCCAGCCAAATTTGAACATGAGGCAGCGTAGGTAGTTGGAGTTATTGAAAGACTATGATATCACAATTCTTTATCACCCGGGTAAAGCTAATGTGTTAGCGGATGCCTTGAGTCACAAAACACCTAGTATGGGTAGTTTGATCTTCCTTAAGGTGGATGAGAGGCCTTTGGATTTGGAGGTTCAATTATTGGCTAGACAGTTGGTCCGACTTGATATTTCTACATATCCTAGCATTTTGGCCTTTGTAAAGGCTAGGTCTACCTTGATGGATGAGATTCGTACACACTAGTTTGAGAATGACAAGTTAAGGACCATTCGAGATAAAGTATTGAGTAGTGAAGAAAAATTATCCTCTCTTGATTCGGAGGGAGTTTTGAGGATTAATGGTCATATTTGTGTGCCCAAGGTTGGTGATTAGGTACGTATGATATTGGAGGTAGCTCATTATTCCAAGTATTTGATTCACCCGAGAGTAGCAAAGATGTTTCATGACTTGAAACAACACTATTAGTGGTGTGGCATGAAGAGGGACATTGTTAATTTTTTGGCAAAGTGTCTGAAATTCCAACAGGTGAAGTATGAGCATTAGAAACCGAGTGGTTCTATGCAAAGGATGTCCATTCCCGAGTGGAAGTAAGAGAGTATTGCTATGGACTTCATATGTGGATTACCAATGGCATTGGATAAGTAGGACTCTATTTGGGTGGTTGTGGACTGATTGACCAAATTGGCCTATTTCCTTCTGGTAAAGACTAGCTACAATGTGGACCATTTAGCTAAGATCTACCTTTGGGAGATTGTTAGGTTGCATGGAGTGCCTATCTCTATTGTGTTAGATCAGGGTTCAGTATTCACCTCTTATTTTCGGGAGGCATTACAATGTGGTTTGGGTATCCGACTAGAGATGAGTTCAGCATTTTATCCCAGATCGATGGTTAGTCAGAGCAAACTATTCAAGTGTTGGAGCATATGCTTAGGGCCCGTGTGATTGATTTTAGTTCCCGATGGGACCAACACTTTCCCTTAGCGAAGTTTGCCTATAATAATAGTTATCACTCTAGCATTCAAATGGCACTATTTGAGGCATTGTATGGTCATATGTGTCGGTCACCCATTGGGTGGTTTGATTCAGTTGTGGTTGATGCATTGGATACTGACTTACTCAGAGATGCTATGGAATGGGTACGTTTGATTTAGGGTTGTCTATTGACATTCAGGTGTTGGAGCATATGCTTAGGGCATGTGTGATTGATTTTAGTTCCTGATGGGACCAACACTTCCCCTTAGCAGAGTTTGCCTATAATAATAGTTATCACTCCAGTATTCAGATGGCACTATTTGAGGCATTGTATGGTCATAGGTGTCGGTCACCTATTGGATGGTTTGATTTAGTTGTGGTTGATATATTGGATACTGACTTACTCAGAGATGCTATGGAGTAGGTACATTTGATTTAGGGTTGACTATTAATATCCAAGAGTCGTCAGAAGAGCTATGCTGACAGAATAGTTTGACCCTTAGAGTTTATGGTGGGTGAATATGTGTGGCTTAAAATATTTCCCATGAAGGGTGTGATGAGGTTTGGGAAGAAGGGAAAGATTAGCCCGAGGTTTATTGTCCCATTTCTAGTGTTAGCAAGCTTATGAATTGGCCTTACCCCCAAGATTGTCAACTGTCCATCTGGTGTTTTGCGTCTCCATACTTCGCAAGTACATACCAGATGAGTCCCATATGATCTCTTAAGATGCAGTAGAGTTGGGTCCAAATTTGACTTAGGAGAAGGAGTCAATTGCTATCCTAGACAAACAGATTTGCAGGCTTAGGACCATGGAGATCCCTTCGGTCAAGGTGAAGTAGAGGCATCGACCTATTGAGGAGGCGACATACTAGCTGGAGTTTGATATGCGGGCTCGGTACCCTTATCTTTTGGAGACTCCAAGTACCTTTCTTTATCTTATGTTTGAGGACGAACATCCTTTTTAGAGTGGATGTTGTAACGACCTTGAGGGTCATTTTTGGAAATTTGCATGAAATTACAATTTTACCCCTATCATTAGTGCCCTCAAGTATTATTTGTTCACTTTATATGGTTGAATGTGTTAAAGTCTTAATAGTTAGTGAATTAGGCAAATTCTAGAGTTTTTATAAAGTTTTGTGAAAAAGTGATTTTCGGGACCAAATATAGCTATGAGTCTCAGAATGGGATTTTATCAGTTCTATCAGCTCCAAAATATGGAAATTGGTCTAGAAGAGTCAATGAAAATAGATTTGAGATTGATATGTGAGTTTGAGGTATTAAGTTGAAAAGTGAAGTTTGAAATGAGTTAGTCTGACTTTGGTCAACAAATCAAGTTCGGAGACTCGGGGGTGATTATAACATTAGAAATGACTTTGTTGGAATTTCTAGAGGTCCCAAGGACATTTTGGGTATTTCAAGTGCCAAAACTAGTTTAGTTGTGACTTATCAGATTTCAGGTCAAAGAGACTTCGAATTCAAAATATGATGGTTCCATCAGGTCCAAAATACCAAATTTAGTGTAGAAGCATATCCGATTTATTTTCATCAGACCCGAATAATTTCCGAGGGTCCAATCAAGAGCATTTTAGATTTGGAAAACTGCAGATTCTGATCTTCTAGTGTAGCCCTCCATTGTTCATCGCAATCGCATCCTTAGGCCCTACAATCGCGATGTGTCAGGAATTCTATCTTTGCGATCATGAGGGGGGGTTCACAATGTCAATGTATTGTTCTTTTATGTGCCTTTTGCGATCGCGAGCCATTAATTCTCGCGATCGCAAAGTTTAATTTTGACTTGAATAGTGTTCAACTTTGGAAAACCCCCCATTTTCACCTTTTTTGATTTCCAAGAGCTTGGAGGGGCGATTTGTGAAGTGGATTTTTAAAGAATTTCATTGGGTAAGTGATTTTTAACCTAAAACCTTCTTCATTTATTGTTTTAGGATTTTTAACTCCTAAATTTTAGTTTCAAACTGCAAAACCTATTGTTCTTCCCTAATCCTAATTTATGAAAATTGGTGATTTCTAACTTGTTTTGAATTCTATTTTATGGCTTTTTCAACCATGAGTTCCTTATTATGAGTAGAACGTGATTCTTCAATAAAATTCCAGATTTGACCCTTTTTGAAATTGATTAATTTTTGGACTATTTTACCTCCTGTTTCGAAACCTATCAATATGAGTGTCGTTGGACTCCTTATGTCAGTATGTTTCATTCTTGATAGTGGGTTATCATTTCGGGTGTTGAATTCAAAGGACGCTTGTCCGATAGAGTGTTCGAGTGCAATTTCGATAATTGAGGTAGGTTTAGCTATCCTTCTTGGGGTTGAGTTAGGGTGATTAGTTAAGTTCTATGTTGTAGACTTTAGGATGGGGTCATAGTGCAGTTTGGGACTGATAATGGATATTGTGATGCTCATGTGGGGGCATATATGTGTTGTGTAGCCCATGTGGGGGCCTTTTGTGATATTTTATCTGTGGTTGAGACTGTGTAATCTATGACTTGACTGAGTAGAGGTTATTTGACTGATAATGCCCATCTGAGGGATTGAGTTAAGGGTTTTGAGCATGCTTGAGTAGTGGTATATTATTGAGAAAGGGTAGAATACTTAATTGATGTATTTCTTTTTCATTACTGCTTATTGAGGGTGAATACCATGTTTAGATTAAGTTTTGAGAACTTTGAACCTTGTACTACATGTTGAGTTGAATATTACCTCTATGCCTTATATATTGTGATTGCATTTATCCTTATTCATATTATTATTGATCATTGAGAAGTTGAGAACTGTGGAAACCCTTTTGAGAATTAAAATGTGACATCTTTTGGGTCCTTGACCATGAGATAAGTGGCAAGTGAATGAGACATTAGCATCATGAGTCCTTGTCCATGAGTTTCGTGATGAGGTAGTTGATACATGTTGATTGTAATGAGGTATATGGTCTGCGAGACCCCCATGGTTCCTGCTTAGTAGCATAGCTCAACAGGTGTATACTCCAGGTTGTACGATAGTCTTGATCCCACTGTATCATTACTTCATTGCATCATCATACTGCATTGTATTGCATTGATACCTATGTTATTTGACCTATTTGTATTATTATAATATTGAACTGTATTTATGTGTTTACTTTACTCGTATCGTTCTATATAAATTGGTAGCAGCGTAGCTAGAGTAGGACTTTTCTGCGTGCAGGTGGTAGTGTTCCTTAGTTTATTTCATAGCTTTTGATTAATTCCCTATACTCAGTCAGTTAAACCTCTAAGTACATGTAGATTGTACTTACCCCTACTTCTATGTCCCTTCTGATGCAAATACTATCTAGGGTATTCAGCGGTAGTTAATTCCACCAGATACATTATCATTGAATCAGTAGTGAGATATTGGAATACAGATCGCCACTAGTCCAACTTTCATCTTTAGGCTTTTCTATATTTAGAGACTTAAAATATGTATTCAGACTCAAATTTTATTTAGATGTTCTTTACACTTATGATACCAGGTTTTGGGAATTATTTCATTGTTGTTTCCTATATTTATTATAGCCCGACTTCCTTTGAGAGTCTCGTATGGTTTTACTTTTTGTCTTACACATCAGGATGGGGCATGGGTATATATGACATCATGACCTCGATTTTTGGGTCGTGATAAATAATTGATATGAAAAGACCGAAGGTCCAAGTGTTACCAATTTTCATACCTTAGTGGTGTCATCCATGTTATTATGTTGTGGTTCCTAAATGCATCTGTATCGTAGGTAGGAGGTCATGGGTAAGCAAGTGACAAGAAGTTGATCAGTGAGATTAGTGGCTTAGAGTTAGATATTGTTGGGGTCCTATTGGTGCGTGAGTTAATGTGGGGCTTGGGAAAGTATTCTAAGATTCTGTCTCTAGGCAGGCCACCCTGACAAGAGGCTTTACCATAGCAAGTTAGGTTCCTTCATAGTGTGCTAGTACAGTTAGGGTGGAGAGTACCATTTTAATGTTACTCTCATGCAAGTGAGATGCTAAATATTCTAGGGCCAGGTGTTGGTGTGAGTGTACGAAAAGTAGACTAGCTAGACAAAGTTAGTGATGACCCGTATTTTTCAAAAACTCCTTTGTGTGCTAAAAGGTCTAGGCTATGATCGGATAAGTGCTAAGTTTGACGAATATTGTAAGGTTAATGGTAATGGTAAGAGTTTGTGCATAAAGGTTTGACAGGTGTATTTTCTTAATTGCATACTTTCTTTTTATTAGTTGCTTTATATTATGTGGTGGCACTCGGATTGACTGATGATACCTATAAGTACGTGTTGTTTGTACTAATATTGTTCTTGCTATGCCACTTGACATAGTATGGTTGTAGGGTCAATGATGTTCCATAAGTGAAGACGAAAATTATTCTCCAACAACTTCTACTCTTCCTTTCTTTTGGTGGATGATGTGTCATTATTATATTTTATACACTGTATCCATAGAGGCTCTTGTATCTATTTAGACTAGTATTGTTGGGGGTTTTACAAAGCTTCTTGTAATTAACCTTAGCGTTTTAAATTAATATATGGCTACTTCATAAATATTTGGGACTGTTAGTTGTATTTCGTTAAAATTCTGCATGTTATCACCATTTAAGGGATCTAAGGATCTTCTACTTAGGTGATAAAGTAGGTGCTTATACGACCTAGTGGTTTAGGTTGTCACAAGTTGGTATCAGAGTGTGGAGTATCAGTTTCCCAATATAAGAGCAAATATGAAATAGACTACTACAAATTGGTATCTTGACGTACACATCTAATCTTCGAAAAGTTATGAAGCAATTTTGGAAGTCGTTCCATTCCTTCTCTCTTGTCGTGTGGTTTGTTGCTTATGATATGGGTTGAGTCTAATTAATATCTCCGAATGTTAATTAGTATCTCAACAAAGTGAACTGGCTATCGTAATCGTGACTAAAGGGACTCAAGCAAGGGAAATTAGAACGGAGAAGGTTCCAATAGGCATCTGACCTTAGAGGATGTGTAAATGCATGGATGATCAACTAATGATCATCTATGGAGCGAATTAAGTTAATAATTTGACTTGCTTGTGTGATGTAGCTTGAAGTTGTGATTACGTACATAGTGTTGCTCTAAATACCTTTCACTTGTGAAGTGTATTTGCCTGAATGCTTGAAATTATATGGGATATGATTGCTTGGATTTCTATAAACTTGTGGTCAGAAGGAGAGTCATAACTTGGTTATGTGAAATGGTCTAGAGATAAACTACAATGTGATTAATGAATGAATTTCTAACATGTTAAATAATATACTTATGTGAGGGAATGCAACTCTTAATTGTGCCTGTACTTACCATTGGTAAAGATGGTAAGGGAAAAGAATGATTTGTGACTATAGGGGACTCCGATTTCAGGACAATCGAAACCATGTGAGAAAAAGGCTATTGTAGTTTAATAATGAGATTTATTGTTATGAAAGGTTTTCTTAATGTGCTTCATAATTGGTTTAAAATAATGTGATGCTGAGTTCTTGTCTATGCGTTGCTTGGTTTGGCTTTGGAATTATGTTAAAGGAAATAATGTGATTTCATGTGCTTATTAGGTCAAGACTTAACACTAGGAGTCTGGGCTATATTATACTTGCGATTATAATTATTTTAACTATTGGAAAGAGTTTATGGGGACTCAATACTTTAGTTGTTTCTAAATTTTATTTCTATTTATCATAATGTTATTGGTTTAATATGGACGATGAATAGATCCTTGTGGTGCGCATGTTTGTCTATGAGATGATAATAGGGAGAAATTCTTGTGTATATATTATTAGGTTAGATCTTAAGGTGAATTCCGCTGAGTCTAATTAGGAGAGTTAATCTCTAGCTTAATTTTGACCCCGGAAGTCAATAGTGATATCAAGGAGCAGGAAAGAAGGGGGTAAAACCTTTATGAAATTGTTTCTCGGAGACTGACCCTATAAGGGCTACCATAACGGGATGATCCCGCCATAGAGAGAGTTGTTCCTCTATGGCGGAACAGGGTGAGAAAGAATCTCATCCTTGTCTCCCCTATTTTTGCCCTGTTCCACCATTCAACTCTGGAATGTGTAATGGTTAATTCTCGCTTTCATACAAGTGCACAATAATATAGAAATAAGATAAAAACAACCTAGCATTCATTTACGGCTATGGAAGATTTGAAAACTAGAATCTACGTGCTTACAAAAGATAGGAAAACAGAAAGAAAAGAGAAATATTGTTTGTCACATGCCTAAATGGGGCAAAACTAGAATTTGTTTTAACCAAATCAAGGGTAAGGGGATGTCATAGTTGAACGGGAGATCCTCTAGGCATGCTTACTTGACTAAGCCACCTGTACATAGAGGAATTCTGCAAAGTCCTCCACTGTAAGGTTGGGAAGCTCTTACTGGGGGGCGACGTAGTGGAAGGTGACCTTGATAGTCATCCACATCCGGGCCATCAAGCGGTCTCTTGCTAGGTTCTTTTTTTTCTTCTCCAAGGTAAGCTCTTGGCGGAGCATCTCGTTCTCATAGGCAGTAGCTCCAGAAGAACTGCCCTCCACAGCCCTCCGAACAGTGCTCAATTCCTCCTCTATACGATCGCCGTAGAGTGGGTATTGTGACTGGAAAGTGCAGGCGTCCTTATCTTCTTCTTTCTCTTCATCCGCCTCTACCACTCCTCTATTATTCTCAGCCCCGCCTATCTTTATCTTATTTCTTTCCTTGGTAGAGCCCTGCTTGATTAAGAGGGGGTAGGAGGGGATCCATGGGGAGTACTAATCCAGTGTCCATAAGTGGCACCCTCACTTGTTTGCACATCATTGTCACCAGCCCAAGTAAGAAGAACACTTTCTTATTGCCTCGATAGAACATATTTCACTCAGACACTATCTATGCCCCTACATTTAGCCTGATGTCACAAACCACCACCAAGGTTCGAGGATAGGTCACCTCGGTCTAGTTGCATAATCAGAGGATACTCCTAGCCACTAATTTAAGCCACATATTGGAATCGGTAGACCAATGAGTTCTAGTGATGCCTTCTATTGGGGACCAGTAAACCCTATCTAGAGACTCCTCATCTACCAATATATCCCATAGCCTGGTCAGGTCATTTCCCTTAGCTTGGACTCGTACTCTACATTAGAGACCTCTAACACCTTTAGAATTGTATTTATGAACTCCATGATAACAGAGAAACCTACCTCATGAATGCAGATGGAAAGGTTGGGATTATCCCAATGCACAGTGGGGCGGATGGTGTAGAACTATCACACCCATCCTGAGAGTGCTGCAAGAAGAGCCTTGACCAATGGGCCCCAACTATACTCCTCTAGTCTAGTAAAAAATACGTGTGGCTTCTACTCCAACCCTAGCATGTGGAAAGCTCTCTCGCATAGGAATTGTTTTTTTACCAGTCACGCTATATTTCTCGACTAGCGTTGTCATAGAACATGACGAATGGTAAGTGAGCCTCGTTGAATCCATCCATTGTTGATTTAAACCTGCAAATCATAAAAGTGTAGGTTAGAATCTTGTATAGATAAATGATCACGTGTAAGAGAAGAGAACTGGAGTTGGCCTGGGAAGCCACTTTCCAGTGGCCTACCACCATGGAGTCCCGGATCTCTCCATGGTGAGGATGCCATGGCATCTTTCATTGTATTTGAACCTCTAGTGGTGCATCCATGGAACCCCTTTTCCCAAAAACTTTGTTTTTACAAAATTTTCATTAGATCAATATTTCTAAAGTACCATGTTCCTAATTATGCAAAGATTCTAGCATTTTAACCCCCAAATGGCATCCAAATTGAAGTTTCCAACCAAGAACCCTATTCAACTTCCCTACCTATTTCGAAACCATTTTGGCCCTATTTTCCTATAATTCTTATGCTTAGAACATTATGGAGATGTTGTAAACGTAAAGAAAGTTCCCATGCTATGTTTATTGTATCAAATCAAGCAATCTATTTGAAATTTTGAAAAAACTAACCCAACGCCATTCTACTCAACCGATTCTTATCATGCAATCATCGTAGTAAGTAATAAAGAAATTAGAGTAAAGAATGAGATCATTACATTAGATTATGCATTCTGAATGATGTGATTGAGAGGATATTTGGAAGTTTGAGGGAGTATGGAGGGGAAATGGGAAGAAATCCATTCCTTTCCCCCTTTATTCTGACCCCTCTATCTCGTCATGGGGGCAAGGATCCCACTATAGTAGCGCCACCATAGCGATATCACAACCAATATAAAGGGGTTAGGCATGTGATTGGTAGGGCATTTTCATAGTCCCATCCCATATTTTTAGCTCAACTTAATGACAGGATCCTTCTGTGCTTAAGCCTCAATGGTACATGGTTATTCCTAATTCATAATGAGTCATTTTTTAGTTTCAATGAAATCTCCAACCAACTTGTGGTGACTTCTCTATTTATTATTCAGGGACAAATGAGGGTAAATTAATATCTATTATAACGACCCAAATCATTATTATCTAGATGAGGCATAAAATTTTGTGACTCAAGTTATTCCGGACAGACACCATTCTGCCATAGCGGGAATATTCCCACTACAACGGTACCTCCAAGGTGGAATAAGACCCACCATAATAGGATCGACGATACAGAATTAAAAGACATGAATTTTTATTTTTTCTTTCTTTCCTTAAGTTCCAAAATAGATGAAGATCATCTTAGAAATCCTTAAAAAGATGCTCTAGGCTTGAGAGATGGGAGGAAGGGAATTCTAGCACAAGAAAGGCTACAACCCACATATTTAAGGTCAATCGCTATCATTTCTCCTTTCAAAAGTCATTTTTGGGGGGTTGTCCCCATTGGTTTGCAATCGTTCTATAATTCTTCTACAACTGCTTGGCATCCAAGTAGGCTACATTTTCTTAATGGAGTAGTTGTAAATCTGTTTCCAACTTCCAATAAATATTATATCGTATATTGATAAGGGGTTTCATGTTTAGGTATTCGGACACAGAGTTTAAATGGATAAATAATTATTATTGTTGTTTAGGGAAGGAAGGTATGATGTGGTTCATGATTTTTTGTGACTAGTGGTAGTTGTTACATCTTTTAATATTTGTCTTGATAATTCATGTTGAGAGGGTTGTTGACTCATGTGAGATTAATTATAAGGAAATGATTCAGTTATAATAAGATCTTGAGACTAGTGGGTTATGAGCTATTGGTGTACATTGAGGGATAGACTTATACAAATAAATGTGTGTGTTCATGCTGACTATTCTCTATGAAATACTTGAGTAATGCGTATCATAAAATAAAGGGTAAATGTGAATGATTTGGTATTGATAATCTCAAGCAAAGAACCTATTTGATTACCCATGGCTGTAGGTGATGGTTTATCTTTCTGTATGTGTTATGTATGCTAGTTAACTGCATTATTAGTACTGCATTAATATATGTGAATAGGAAACGAGGGAATAAACCTATTGAAATGACTATACATGATCTATTATATGAAATGAACCTGTTACTTGATTGTACGAGTGTGTGAACTATTCATTATTGATTCTGATTATGATTGTGATTGTTGGATTAGGTACCATGCTGATACATATTAGATCGGGTGTCATGTTGACACAAATTAGATCAAGTACCACGTTGGTGCATATTGGATTGAATGTCATACTGACATAAATTTGATTGGGCATCACGTTGATATATATTGAATTGGGTGTCACACTAACACATATTGGATCAGGTACCATGTTGGTACATATTAGATTAGGTGTCACGTCAACACATTTTGGAATGGGTGTCATGCTGACACATACTAACTATTGGATTGAGTGTTATGCCGACATACTAACAATTTGATTGTGGGTTTCATGAGAGAACCATTTTGTGGTTATTATGTGCGAATGATCCTGATTATACGTGTGATGATAGAGGAACTGACACAATTATAATTGAGCATGTTCATCCTATCTAATAATTGATATGAAAGGACCAAAGATCCAAGTGTTACCAATTTTCATAACTTAGTGGTGTCATCTGTGTTATTATGTTGTAGTTGCTAGATACATTTGTATTATAGGCAGGAAGTTATGGGTAAGCTTAAAAGAAGAGAAGTTGATTTATGCTTAAGTGAGATTTGTGACTTAGAGTTAGATATTATTGGTGTTATGTGGGTGCGTGAGTTAATGTAGGGCATGGAAAAGGATTCTGAGATTCTGTCTCTGGGCAGGCCGCCCTGGTGAGGGGAATCCCTCTATGGCAAGGCCATCATAGCAGGTTAGGTTCATCCATAGTGGGTTGTATGGTTAGGGTGGAGAGGACCATTCTAATGTTACTCTCTTGCAAGAGAGATACTAAATATTCTAGGGCTAGGTGTTGGTCTGAATGCGCAAGTAAAGTAGACTGGTTAGATAGACTTAGTAGTGGACCATATTTTTTAAAAATTGCTATGTGTGATAGAATTTCTAAGCTATTATCGGATAAGTGCTAGGCTTGAAGAACATTGGAAGGTTAATGGTAATGGTAAGATTTTGTGGATAAAGGTTTGGCGGGTGTATTTTCTTAATTGCATACTTTCTTCTTGTTGGTTGCTTTATATTATGCAGTGGGACTCGAGTTGATTGATGATGCCAACTAGTATGTGTTATTTGTACTAATTTTACTCTTTCTATACCGTTTGGCATAGTTTGGTTCCAGGGTCATTGATGTTCCATAGGTGAAAACAAAGATGATTCTACAACAGCTTCTACTCTTCCTTTCTTATGGTGGAAGCTGTGTCAATATTTTATTTTGTACATTGTATCCTCAGAAGCTCTTGTACTTGTTTAGTCTAATATCCTTGGGGTTTTTAGAATTATTCTTGTAATTAACCTTAGAGTTTTAAATTAATATATGACGACTTCATAACTCTTTGGGAATGTTAGTTGTATTTCTTTAAACTTCTGCAGCTTATCACTATTTGGGATCGAGGGTTCTCCTACTTAGGTGTTAGAGTATCTACCTGTATGACCTAGTGGGTTGGGTCATGACACCTCACCTATTGTAGAAAGTAGAAGGACTCGACTACTAAAGTGATTTCTCATTCTAATGAAGTAAATATGGTAAATTATAATAATTACAATTATGCAATTGCACTCTAAATAGGAAAAATAATTATTATAGTTTTGGCCAGATAGGGTAAGGGGAATTTCTAGGCCGACTATGAATTCTATACAAGGATGTGATATTGTGCATATTTAATAACAGAAGAAGGAAGAGAAATGTTTTCCCAAAAGTTTATTTCTTGTTCTTTATTTCCGCATATTTATTTTTACATGATATTAAAGACATAATAAGAGAGATATAAATTTTTTCGTAAAATAATAAAAGGAGATGGTAGTGAAACAACCAGAGTTATGGAAATAGGATTGTTGTCGAAAAAGACAAGAATCAAAGAAAATAATTTCACCATGCGAATGACAACCCATGAATCATGATAACAGAAATTTTATTAAAGGGAAAAAACTATGACAAATGGGCTACATCCATGAAGAAGGACTTAAGAACAAAGAAGAAGTTAGGTTGTGTTTATGGAATAATAAAATAGTCAAGCGAGGAGTCACCAAATCCAGAGGATGACCTTGATATTCTTCTATATTTGGGCCATCAAGAGGTCCCTCGCTAGGTTCTTCTTCTTCTTCTCCCAAGCAATCTCTCGGTAGAGCATCCCATTCCCCTAGGTAGTAGCCCCAGCAAAATTGCCCTCCATAGTCTTTCGAATAGTGCTCAAGTTCTCATTCACGCGATCGCCGGAGAGTGAGTGTTGTGACTAGGAAGGGTGGGTGTCCTTATCCTCCTCTTCCTTATCATCCTCCTCTACCACCGCCCTAATATTCTCGTCCCTACCTATCCTCTTCTTCTTCCTTTCCTTGGTAGAGCCCTACTTAATTAAGAGGGGGTTGGATGAGGATACATGAGGAGTACCACTCTAGTATCCATAAGTGGCATCCTCACTTGTTTGCACATCGTCATCACCAGCCCAAGTAGGAAGAACGTTTTTTTATTGGCTCTATGGAACATTTTTCACTCAGAAACTATCTGTTTCCATATATTTATCTTGATGGCACAACCCACCACCAAGGCTCGAGTGTAGGTATCGTCAGTCTAGTTGTACGATGAGAGGATCCTCCTACCCACTAAGTTAAGTCACATCTTGGTGTCGGCCGACCAGTGAGTGCTAGTGATGCCCTCTATTGTGTCCTAGTAAACCTGATCTTGAGACTCCTCATCTACCAATATATCCCATAGCTAGGTCAGGTCATTTCCCTTAGCTTGGGCTCGTACTCTGCATTAAAGACCTCTAAAACCTCCAGAACCATATTAATGAACCCGAGGCTAACATGAACACCCACCCTATGAATGTAGATGGAAGGGTTAGGATTATCCCAACATACAGTGGGGTGGATAGCTTAGAAATCTTGCACTCATCCCAAAAGTGCTGCAGGAAGAGCCTCAACCAATAGGCCCTAACCATTCCTCTAGTCTAGCACAAAAGGTAGGTGCCTTTTACTCCAAACCTAGCATGTGGAAAGCTCTCTCGCATAGGAATTTATTTCTTTACCAATCACGCTATCTTTCTCGATTGGATTTGTCAAAGAATATGACGAATGGTAGGTCAGCTCATTGAATCCATCCATTGTTGATTTAAACATGCAAATCATAAAAGTGTAGGTTAGAATCTTATATAGATAAATGATCACGTGTAAGAGAAGGGATCTAGAGCTGGCCTGGGAGGCCACTGTCTGGTGGCCTCCATAGTGGCCTTCATTGTATTCGAACCTCCAGGGGTGCGTCCATGGAACACCTTCGCCTAAAAACTTTGTTTTTACACATTTTTCGTCAGATTAGTATTTCTAAAGTACCCTATTACCTAAATATTCAAATATTCTAGCATTTCAACCCCCAAATGGCACCCAAGTTGAAGTTTCCAACCAAGAATCCTATTCAACTTCCCTACCTATTTTGGAACCATTTTGGCCCTATTTTCTCGTAATCCTTCTGCTTAAAACATTGTGGAGATGTTGTAAAAGTAAAGAAAGTTACTATGCTATGTTTATTGTATCAAATCAAGCAATACATTTGAAATTTTGAAAAAACTAACCCAAGGCCATTCTACTCAACTAATTCTTATCATATAATCGTCGTAGTAAGTAATGAAGCAATTAGAGCAGAGATTAAGAGCATTATATTAGCTTAGACATTTAGAATGATATGATTGGGAGGATTTTTACAAGTTTGAGGGAGTATGGAGGAAAAATAGGAAGAAATCCATTCCTTTTCCTCTTTAATTTGACATCGCTATCTCGTCATGGTGGAAAGAATCCCACCACAGCAGCGCCACTATAGCAAGATCACAGCCAACATAGCGAGGTTAGGTATTGTGATTGGTAGGGCCTTTTCATAGTCCTATCCCATCTTTCTAGCTCAACCTAATGATAGGGTCCTTCTGTGCTTAAGCCTCGAGGGTACACGGTTCTTCCTAGTTCATGACGAGTCATTATGTTAGTTTTAGTGAACTCTCCTATAAACTTGTCCTCACTCTTATGTTTATCATTCGGGGACAAACGAGGGTAAATTGGTATCTATTGTAATGACCCAAATTATTATTATCTAAAAGGGGAATAACATTTTGTGATTCAAGTTATTCCGGGCAGACACCAATGCACCAAGCTGGAATATTTCCACCATAACTGTACCTCCTTAGTGGAATAAGACCCGCCATAACAGGATTGAAGAAACACAATTGAAAGATGTGAATTCTTATTTTCTCCTTCTTCTCTTAAGTGCTAAAATAGATGAATGTCACCTTAGAAACCCTCAAAAGTTTGCCTAGGCTTGGAGATATGGGAGGAAGGAAATTCTAGCGCAAGAAAACCTACAACCCACTGATTTCCAGGTAATCTCCATTGTTTCTCCTTCCAAAATTTGCATATTGTGCTATAATTCTTCTACAACTTCTTGATGCCCAAATAGGCTATATTTTAATTGAGTATTTATAAATCCATTTCCAACATCCAATACATATTATATTATATATTAATAGGGAATTTCATGCTTAGGTATTCGAGCACAAAGTTTGTATGGATAAATGATTGTTGTTGTTGTTTAGGGAAGGAAGGTATGATGTGGTTCATGATTTTCTGTGACTAGTAGTAGTTGTGAAATCATTGAATGTTTCTTGATAATTCATGTTGAGAGGGTTGTTGACTTCTGTGAGATTAATTGTACAGAATTGACTGCGGTATAATGAGAACCTGAGACTTGTGGGTTATGAACTATAGGTGTACATTGAGGGATAGGCTTATACAAATAAATGTATGTGTTCATGCTGACTATTCCCTATGAAATACTTGAGTAATTTTTATCATGAAATAAAGGATAAATGTGAATGATTTAGTGCTGATAATCTCAAGAAATGAATCTATTTGATTATCCATGGTTGTAAGTGATGGTTAATTTTTACGTATGTGTTATGTATTCCAGATAACTACATTATTAGTATTGCATGCATGTATGTGAATAGGAAAAGAAATAATGAACCTATTGAAATGACTATTCATGATCTATTGCATGCAATGAACCTGTTACTTGATTGTGCAAGTATGTGAACTATTCATTATTAATTCTGATTGTGATTGTGGTTGTTGGATCGGGTACCACGCCGATATATTTTAGATCGGGTGTCATGTTGACACAAATAGGATTGAGTACCATGCTAGTGCATATTGGATGGTGTCACGTCGACATAAATTTGATTGGGCACCACATTCATACATATTGGATTGGGTATCATGCTGATACATATTGGATCGGGTTTCACACCAACACATATTGAATCAGGTACCACGTCGGTACATATTAGATCAGGTATCACGCTGAAATATATTAGAATGGGTGGCACGCTGCCATACACTAACTATTAAACTAGGTGTCATACTGACATACTAATAGTTTGAATGTGGGTTCCATAAGAGAACCATTGTATCGTTGTTATGTGCAAATGATCTTGATTTTATATGTGATAATAGAGGAACTCACACAATTATAATTGAGCATGCTCATCATATCTAATAATTGATACGAAAGGACCGAAGATCCAAGTGTTACCAATTTTCATACTTTAGTGGTGTCATCTGTGTTATTATGTTGTAGTTGCTAGATATGTCTGTATCATAGGCAAGACATTGTGGGTAAGCAAGTGAAGAGAAGTTGATTTATGCTTAAGTGAGATTAGTGACTTATAGTTAGATATTGTTTGTGTCTTGTTGGTGCGTGAGTTAATGTAGGGCTTGGGAAAGGATTTTGAGATTCTATTTCTGGGCAGGCCGCCCTGGCGAGGGGAAACCCTCTATGGCGAGGCCGTCATAGAGGGTTAGGTTCATCCATAGCGGTCCAGTGTGGTTAGGGTGGAGAGGACCATTTTAATATAACTCTCTTTTAAGTGAGATGCTAAATATTCTACGGCTAGGTGTTGGTCTGAAAGCATAAGGAAAGTAGACTGGTTAGATAGAGTTAGTGGTGGACCATATTTTTTAAAAATTGCTATGTGTGATAGAAGTTCTATGCTATGATCGGATAAGTGCTAGGCTTGAAGAACATTGGAAGGTTAATGGTAATGGTAAGATTTTGTGAATAAAGGTTTGGCGGGTGTATTTTCTTAATTGCATACTTTCTTCTTAGTGGGACTCGAGTTGATCGATGATGCCAATCAGTATGTGTTATTTGTACTAATTTTACTCTTGCTATTCCACTTGGAATAGTTTGGTTCCAAGGTCAGTGATGTTCCATAGGTGAAAACAAAGATGATTCTACAACAACTTCTACTCTTTCTTCCTTATGGTGGAAGCTGTGTCATTCTTTTATTTTATACATTGTATCCTTAAAAGATCTTGTACCTATTTAATCTTGTATATTTGGAGGTGTTATAATTCTTCTTGTTATTAACCAGTTTTAAATTAATATATGGCGACTTCATAACTCTTTGGGAATGTTAGTTGTATTTTTTAAAATTTCTACAACTTATCACTATTTGAAGTCGAGGGTTCTCCTACTTAGATGTTAGAGTAGCTACCCGCATGACCTAGTGGGTTGGGTCATGCCACCTCACCTATGTAGAAAGTGGAAGGACTCGACTACTAAACTGATTTCTAATTATGATAAAGTAAATATGGTAAATTACAATTATTATAATTATACAATTGCACTCTAATTAGGAAAACAAATTATTGTAGTTCTATTTAGACTAGGTAAGGGGAAGTCCTAGGGAAACTATGGATTCTATATAAGGATGTAATATTGTGCATATTGAATAACAGATGAAGGAATAGAAATGTTTTCCCAAAAATTTATTCCTTGTTCTTTATTTCTGCATATTTATTTTTAAATGATATCAAAGACATAATAAGGGAGATACACAAATTTTAGGGAAATAATAAAAGGAGATTGTAGTGAAACAATCAGAGATAATGGAATTAGGATTGTTGTTGAAAAAAGATAAGAATCAAAGAAAACTATTTCACCATGCGGATAACAACCCACGAATCATGATAACACAAATTTTATTGAAGGGAAAAACTATGACAAATGCGCTAGATCCAAGAAGAATGTCTTAAGAACAAATAAGAAGTTAGGTCATGTTAATGGAATAATAAAATAATCAAGCGAGGAATCACCAAATCCAGAGGATGGGTGAGCTATACACTCTATTGATGTAGTGGATTCGAAATAGCATCGAATCTATTCGACTATATTGCATAGAGAGGAAGTAGATGAATTGTGGACTAGTATGTAGAATGGTTTTGAGATTGTAAATGATCTTCAAATACATCAATTGAAGGTTGAACTAGCCTAATGTAAGCAAAAACATATGACCATAGTTAATCATTATGGTAAGCTGACAAAGTTGTAAGAGGAATTAGCTAATCACTAGCAGATCCAACATGCATGTGCAAAAAAAGTTTTTTTAATATGTGAGCAACATTGAAAACCAAGAAAGAGGAGGTAAATGTACATCTTTTCCTTATGGGATTGGATAAAGCAACATATGTAGAGGTGAGGTCTAATCTACTAGTGTAGGATTTATTGTCGTCCTTGATTAGAGTCTATTTAAAACTAGTATAAGAAGAATGGGTAAAAGGAGTATCTCATGGAAATAATGGTCGTAATAAAATCATGGAATTCTAGTGCAAAGAAGATATATTTATCAAGATCAAAATGAAAGTGTCAAAATAAAATGATTTATTTGCATTGTAATAAACCCAAGCATGGCATCAAAATATTCTAACAAATCATAGGCTACCTAAAATGGCGGATAAGCAACAAAGTATGAAAGTAAAAAATATAAGGCTAATGTCATATGTACTAGTAGAGAAGAGGTTCGGAATTGGATCGAGGAAGAGGCAACTAACAGGCTTATATTGTAGTGAATAAGTATGGAAGATCACCAAAAATATGAACGATGTTTGTAGGTTGGGTGGGACCCCTAAAACTGAGCCTTAGGGATTGGCAAAATGTGATTCACTCTATATCACTCTACAGCCCGTAGACACTTGTACGGATCGTCCTGAGGGATCGTAGAAATCAGGCAATATAGATTTACAGGACTTTGTTTCATGAGTTATTTTATGGTCCGTAGAGTGATTTATGATCTGTAGTTTGGTCAATGGAACTTAGACTTGATATTTAAATTTCAAGAATTTGACTCCACGAGGCCATATACAATTTGTGGTTACTTCTACAGACCGTAGATGGTGTCCGTAAAAGCTCAATTTCAAGAAAATTTGAATTCTTTTATGAGCTTTTCGGATCTAATCTGAAGTAGATTTTTTGGGACTTTACATAGGTATCATCAGTAATCCGAATCCACCTCATAATATTATGCAAAATAAACAGAAGGAAAATATGCAACCACAATTAACAAACTTTGATCGTGAAACCACCACTCTTACTACTAAGCACCTTACATTCATTAGCTCACCCCGTTCGATCCTCTCTCTATAACTTTCCACTGCCAACTCCATCACTAAGAAACAACCCTCTTTTCAAAATCGATTAAGACCTAACCCCCTCCCCTACTTAAATGTTTTCCCAAGCCTATTTATCATACTACACCAAAGCTTCCTAAGCCTAACCGTTTCTGACCAACTAAGAATTGTCAAACCTATCCAATTTCATTTATCAGATAAGTCCCAGACCACTTTAACAGACATCCCATCCCAACCAACAAACTAAGAACAAGAACTCGATCACCATCCTGACTTAACCGTCGCCTTAAACATAAACAGACCAGCACACTTATCCATACTTGAGTTTTACTCACCTTTTCAGTACCCCAGACCACCCAAGAACCATCCCTGAATTACATACAGCAACCAGGCCACTCATGGGCCAACATAGTAACACATATAACAACACATAATCGGTCCTCTCATAAAATTCACATAAAAACAATTAGTGTATCAGTGTATTCGAGCCAACCATTGATGAATTATATCAGACATGGTACCCGAGCCAATCTTATAGATACTTTGTAACAGTGTAGTACTCGAGCCAACTATTTAGATATCCATACCAGTTGTGGTATCTGATCCAACCATCAATCACAATAGCATGCACAATCACAAACACAATGAACAAACATACTTGAATTCACAAGTAAATAAACATGTTCATTACATGAGATTATCAATCGTAGTGTCATTTTACATTATCCATTTTAATTTCCTTCACATGCATTGTACAAGTAATACTACAAAAAAGTAGACATACATACATACACCACTTGGAAACACACCAACCATCACCTACAATCGGTTCCCCATCACCATATTCTAAATGATCCCATGAGTGAAATATGTCTCGCATAATCATGTCGTATAACACATACTTTCACAATATAATAACCATAGCCTCCTATCAGACACTTAGCCTATACATACATTATTTCTATAAATTACTTTTCCCCTTTCTCATTATTCACACATCTTTCGGACCAATTCTCCTCCTTATTAGATTTTTCATAGATTATCACCCAGGAATTTAACACCCAACAACAATTCTAGGATGAGAAGTGTCTACCTGACCAGTTATCACCCCAGGCAACATTAACCACTCTTATAATTGTCTCGATTCAATGCCTGAAGGCATAAGCAAGAAGTCTACCATCAACTTACAACAATGATATGATATAGATGAAGGTATACTACTCAGTTAAGTCTAACCCACATGGGCGCTAAGCAACTACTGCAAAATTTTGATTTCACGAGTTTCTAGCTCTATAGAGGCGAATCCTAATGGACGTAGATCAAAATTTCTTGGGTTTTAGCCTCTCTTACGTTGTAATCCTTCCCCTTAATGATACTCAAGCTTAGGGTGCTTAGAAGAGTTCTTGGAGTAACCCTCATCTGTTTTCTCTATGAAAAGTGGAAGAAAAACTAAAAGTAATCGAAATAATTAGGGCATGAATCCATCAGTCCCACTAAAGAGGCTCATCAACAGCTATAGTGGTCCAGCAGGCGCTATAACGAGATGACGTCAACCCAAATTTATTCTAAAAAATTTAATATTTCGTCTTGCCTCCAATTTTTAAATTGGTAATGCATTTCAAAGATTTTCAGGATTTCGCATAAGGTGTCATTTTAAGTAACGACGGATCGTATCGTTATATGATCATCCTTTAATTTGAGATTTCTTGAGGTTGGAGTTGTAATGTGAATTTTAATATTCTCCTTACTTGATGGGATTTGTTCCTTGATTATGATAAGAATATAAGCCTTACATGTGTTACCAGAAATTGGAGATCCCTTCATTTGTTTGGTACTTTCTTACCATAGCTGATTCGGCTATTAAAATAGTTGTGTTGCTACTTGTTTTTGTAAGCGATTTAATAATTAATCATCCATTAGCTGCTATGATTCTCCTTTTTTTTTCTTTTTGGGTTTTTTTACTCTTTTTTTCTATAGAATAAATACATCGTCAAAATTAGCACACTAACAATTTATGCAAACTTTATGAGGCATCACCATCTACTGTCATTTAGAATGAAACAATTTCCATTTTATATTTTTCTTGATAATCATATAAACTCTTGTACTATAAATAAAACCTTCAATGGTAGAGTTTTCTCCCTCCAAAGCTTAATTAAGTTAGAACTAGTTTTCTAAAATAAATTATAAATAATTAACAACTTAAAAACTCTCAAACTTTTATTTGTGTCACATAATTTGACATAAAAAATTAATTTATATTGGTCTGTGTTGACACGGGCTCCCGTATCTAGTATATTTATATGTGGCTAATATAATGCTTTCTAACAATATAATTTTTTTAACATTTTCAAATAAAATTCAAAAAATGGTCATATTTGTCTTTACACTCTCACAATAAAAGTTATATTTGTCTCTCATCATACTTTTTTGATATATTTGTCTTTATCCTTCAACTTTGGATACATATTTGCATTCATATTTCCACCCTTATTATCTTACATGGTGCCAACGTAAATATATTTTTTTCTCAATTAAAAAACTTTCCAAATACCTTTTCTATCCGACTCAATATATATAAATCAAAAAATTTTACTATGGATGAGACACAACTAGTACAAGTTTGTGAGAGCATTTTTTATTGATATTATATTCTGATTTATGGGACCAACACTTTGTTTTTCTTTTTTTGTCTTTATTTCTCTTTCATGCTCTTTTCTTCCCTCTTTTCCCCATATTTTTATCTTTTTTAAAAGGGAAAAGGCTCAAGTATGTCATCAAACTTTGAGAAAAGACTCATTTATGTCATCCGTTAAAAGTTTGGCTAAACTATGTCATTGTCTTTTGAGAAAAGGCTCATCTATACCATTATTTTTTAACTTCAATTTTGTAAAACCACCCAAACAACTTTTAACATTTTTCTAATGGAGTTTTGAATCAAATATACTCTTTTTTCTTCTTCTTCTCCTTCAAGAACACAAAGAATACATGAAGAACTCCAAATTTTTAACTTCTTCAATTTTTCACGAAATTGCCTCAAATTTCAATAATAGCATCCCTCCGATCTAGATATCAAAATTCAATATCTTTTGAGCTCGAATTCAACCTAAACCAACAAGAAACAATTAAAAATTCTTCAAAGTTTCAAAACTTTAACCTCCTTTAACGGTGAAATTTTTGCCACAACTCCAAATTACTTGACAGTTTGAACATAAACTCAAAAAACACTATGTTAAAGTTCATTAAATTTATTTACAAAACTTATACAAGAATAGTGAAACACTTGTTATTCAATTGCACATTAAAAATTTAGAGGTTACGGACATAGAAAGCATGGTTATGATTATTTTTACTAGGCATTTGGTCATAGAATTCAAATATATAATTTTTACTATATTTTGAAATATATGGAGTTAGAGTTAAAAATAGAGTTATGTTTGTGTAATCATTTAAAATTTATTAAATATAAATTTATAAAATAATTTAAATTACATTAAATTCAAGATATATTAATCCAAATAAATATTATGAATTAATATAATTGGGTTAATTAAATCCGATAAATATGGATTTAATTAAAATCTAAATTCATTGATTTGGGCTATAATAGATGAACCCACTTGTAACACCCCTCAAAAATTTTCCCTAAGATTCGGACCCTTCTTGTATTCGGATAGGGTCGAAATCGAGTATTGTGGGACATTTGCATGGGTAAAGTGAGTCTCTGAGAAACTGAGCAGCGTTAGAGGTTATTTGGGGTCATGAAAGACCCCTAGGACCAAATCAATCCAAAAGATTCATCATGGCTAAGTTTGAGGAGGAGTTTGAATGAGGGGTTGACTTCTAACGACCCTATCTTTTGATATATGACGATCTGGGTGGCCCATGACCTATTAAATTATTGGTCATCGAGTCTTCTTTCCAACGCCACCAAGAATGTACATTTTGGAGTTTGGAGTCAAAAGATATGACGATCCTAAGATGAACTAGCACAACAGAGAATTTTAGGCCTAGGTTGCAATTGCTGGAAAACTGGGCTTGGCGCCGCAGTGGCGCGATGCGCCACTATCGCACCAGAAACATGCCTCAGTAGTTTGGTCTCTGGCGCGGTACGCCACTAAAAGGTGTGTAGGGTTTTCAAGCCAATTTCCAGAACCTAGAAAATATTGGCCTTGGCGCTGTAAGGGCGCGACGTGCCACTATTGCGCCAAGAATGTGCCTCAGTAGTTTGGTCCTTGGTGCGGCGCGTCACTACGATATGTGCAGGTTTTAGGCATAATCAGCCTGGCGCTGCAATGGTGCGATGCGCCACTATCGCGCCAGGAGCATTTTTGCCTATTTTTCAGAACTTTTGAGAAGGGGTAATTTGGGAATTTCCCCAAATTATATATGTATCAGCCTTAGCACATTTTTGGATCATTTTTCAATCCCTCACTCTCTCTCTAAAAAGCCCTAGGAGTTCTTTTCTCTCTCTCTTCTTCTTCTTCTCTATTTCCAACAAAGAGGGTTCCAAGAGCTTCAATATTTAAGTTCCCCATTGAAGACCCAATATCAAGGTTTTCTTCAAGTCTTCACTAAGGTATGTAAGTCTATCCAAAACATGGGTTGAGTCCACCCATGTGCCCTACTCTTGCTTTGAGTCTAGATGTCCATGAAAATGAAGCTTCTTGGTAGGGTTTATGTTTTAATGAGTTTTGTCCCCTATTTATTTGATGCTATATGTGTTGATGTTGTTGAGCTAAGAAGTTCCTAAAACTTTCATGGAAGTGTGAGTTGATGGAGATGACTTGTTATTATGTTTTGTTGATCTCTTTAGCCATGTGATTATGTTGCTTAAGTCATTTTCCTTGAATGTGGTATTCTACTTGAATTGTTGAGCTAAAGTCATAGAGTTGTGATGAGTCTTGAGGAGATGTCATAAATGCTTATATAAATGAGTTTTGATTGAGTTAATTGGAGGATAGAATTGACGAGTGGACGAGGTCCTAAATGGAACTTGTCATTATGACTTAATTGAGTTGAAATGAGAATAGAGTTGATGAGTTGACAATGACCCACATGAAACTAGCCGTGAGGGCTTGTTTGAGATGATTGGAGGGAGTCTTATGAGCATTGAGTCATGGGAGGAGTATCAAGCACCGAAGCGGGTAAGAGTATAGTCCATACTCGAACCCCAGAAACTACGCCACCAACGTAGGAAGGAATGGAACCGTTAAAGTCGAATGCTTCCCATGGGATCGAACCCTTAAAGTCGGATGTTTCCCATTTTATTGTCCTGAAATGATAGGAATTGAATAATCGATGGTATCCATGATTAGGGAGGCATTCATGCCCTAGCAAGGTATAGACGGATGTGGAAACAACGTCTGATTATTGTACTATCACCGGCTCATAGGTGATGGTTATCGGATAAGAGAAACTCCTATTTAGGTCATGATAGTGCTCCGAGTCAGTTGAGTTAAGTGGCTTATGAGTTAGTCCCGTCTAAACTATTCTTGTTAGACTTAGTACATTTGAGTGAGTTGTCATGTATATATATATGAGTTGAGATCCTGAGTTGATATTGATGTTTCTTGATGTTGTTTCATCCGGCCATTTTACATACTCGTACATTCCACATACTGACGTTATTTGGCCTGCATCATTTCATGATGCAGAGACAGGTACCAGAGATCATCAACCAGTACACCATCGATTATCTACACACTTCCAACTATGTGGTGAGTCCTCCTAGCTTTCGGGGATCTTGAGCTCCTTGTGTAGCTTTATGTTGTCCCCTTTATTTTGATTGTGGTAGCCATGAGCTTGTCATTACCACCTTCTAGACTTTGGTAGAGGCTTCATAGACTAGAGTGTGGGGAGTTTGGACTATTATTTTAGGGAGTCCTATTATACTTATTTTTTTGAGTCAAACATGTTTGGCCTTCGGCCCCTATATTGTAAATAGCATGTTATAATTGAGCCTTCCGTTGAGCGTATATGACTGAATGATGGAATGATTGAGTTAGGTGGTTCGCTTGAAGGTCATAAATGGATTTCAAGTGCCGGTCACGTCTAGGATACCCTCCTAGGGCGTGACAAACATGGTATCAGAGCACAGAGTTCAAGTTTCCTAGGGAGTCTATGAAGCCGTGTCTAGTAGAGTCTTGCTTATGGGTGTGTTGTTCACCACACTTATAAGCAGGAGGCTATAGGACATTAGGAATTGTTTCACTTCTTTCATACTCTGACTTCGAGCGATAGAGTTAAACTCTATAAAACTCCTTTCTAATTCGTGTGTTTGTACGTTACAAATAATGCCTCTTAAACTTACAGCTAGCCAGAGAAATGTTGACAATGCCAAGATGTCCTAATCAGAGGTATGCCCAGCAAGGGCTAGAGGCTGACCTACGAGGTATGCAGAGGCAACCCAAGTGCCTGCTACTCCGCCTGCACCCACATCAGAGGTAGAATTTCGAGGGACGATTGCAATGCTCACGCAATTAATGGCTGCCCGAAATGGTAACTAGAGTTCGCTGACTCTTATCTCTAGTTCCCAAGAGCTATTTGCTGCCACTAGAATTAGAGACTTTCTGAGGATGAATCCTCCTGCATTCACGGGTTCTAAGGTTGATGAAGACCCCCAAAACTTTATTGATAAGATGTGGAAAATTCTGAAAGTCATGCATGCTACGGAAATTGAGGGGGTCGATTTGGTGTCTTATTAACTCAAGGATATGGCCAACATCTGGTATAACCAATGAAAGCAAGGTAGGTGTGAGGATGCTGAACCTGTTATGTGGGATGAATTTGAAGGAGCTTTCCTTGACCACTTTTTTCCCCGAGAATTGAGGGAAGCGAAGGTGGAGGAGTTTGTAAATATGAAATAAGAAGGCATGACAGTTAAAGAGTATGGCCTAAAGTTCATCCAGCTGTCTAGGTATGCTCTAAAAATTATCCCAGATATGAGGTCAATGATGAGGAAGTTTGTGTCCGGATTAGGGAGGCATGTGAAGAAGGAATGGAAAACAGCATTGTTGATCTCAGACATGGATATTTCCAGATTGATGGTGTATGCTCAACAAGTAGAGGATGAGAAGAGAAAGACAAAGAGGATCATCAGAGAAAGAAGGCAAAATCCGCGGGCCACGAGGATGAGCAGAGGCAAACCAAGGGCAACAGGTCCTTCTTCCAGAAGAGGCCTCCCAATTATGCCTCATCTACCACCAGCGCACCTATGCCGCAGAGCAGGTATAAACGGCAGGGACAGAGTCGCTAGAATTTCAGACCCCAGGGTTCTCAATCCCAGGATAGTGTAAGTCAAGGCTCGAGAGGGAAGCCACCATGCAGCAAGTGTGGTAGGCTCCACTTGGGAGAATGCAGAGCGGGAAGGGTTGGTTGTTATAAATGCGGCCAAATAGACCATTTTCAGAGGGAGTGTCCAACAGGGGGAAACGGAGTCCAGGATTTTGCCACCGCACCGCCAGCTAGGGGTAATCAGAGGGGCACTACTTCAGGTACGAGTGGAGGTACAAACCGCCTATATGCCATGGGTAGTCGTTAAGACCAGGAGAACTCTCCAAATGTCGTAATGGGTATGATATGAGTCTCTTCTCTTGATTGTTATGTATTGATGGATTTGGGTGCCACCCTATCCTTTGTGACTCCTTATGTGTCTAGTAAATTCAATAAAGTTCCTGAATATCTTTGTGAGACTTTTTGCATAGCTACTCCTATCGGTGATTCTGTTTTAGCTGAGAAGGTCTATAGAGATTGTACTGTGTCAATCCATTGCAGGGACACCTTGGCTAACTTAATTGAGTTGGATATGGTCGACTTCGATGTGATCCTTGGCATGGACTGGATTTATGTCTGTCACGCCTCTATTAATTGTAGGACTCAGATTGTCAAGTTCAAATTCCCAAACGAGGCAGTCATAGAGTAGAAAGGGAGTCCTGTCACACCTAAGGGTAAGTTTATTTCTTACCTTAGGGCCAGGAAGCTAATCTCAAAAAGATGTATCTATCACCTTGTCCGAGTGAAAGACGACAATGTTGAGTGTTCATCTCTTGAGTCGGTTCCGATTGTCAATGAGTTTACCAAAGTCTTCCCTGAAGATCTGCCTGGAGTCCCTCTTGATAGGGAGATTGACTTTAGGATTGATGTTCTTCCTGATACCCAGCCTATCTCAATTCCTCTATATAGAATGGCCCCAGCTGAGTTAAAAGAGTTGAAGGAGCAGTTGAAGGACTTGTTATATAAGGGATTCATTAGGCCGAATGTCTCACCATGGGGTGCTCCCGTCCTATTTGTGCTAAAGAAAGATGGGTCCATAGAATGTGTATTGACTACAGGCAGCTGAATAAGGTCATTGTAAAGAACAAATACCCTCTCCCAGAATAGACGATTTATTTGATCAACTTCAAGGTGCCACATGTTTCTCAAATATAGACTTGAGATCCGGCTACCATCAGTTGAAGGAGAGGGAGTGTGATATTCTGAAGACCATTTTTCAGACTCGTTATGGCCACTTTGATTTTTTGGTCATGTCCTTTGGTTGACTAATGCCCCCGCAGCTTTTATGGATCTCATGAACCGAGTGTTTAAACCATATATTGATATGTTTGTGATCGTATTCATCGATAATATTCTGGTCTACTCCAAGAATGAAGAGGAGCACGTCAATCATCTTAGAGTCGTCTTGCAAACTTTGAGAGAGGAGGTAATATATGCAAAGTTCTCCAAATATGAATTTTGGCTTACATCGGTGGCCTTTCTAGGTTACATTGTATCTGGAGATGGTATTCAGGTTGACGCTCAGAAGATTGAGGCTGTGAAGAATTGGCCCAGACCCATATCCCCGATAGAGATAAGGAGCTTCTTGGGTTTGGCCAGCTATTATCAAAGGTTTGTAGAGGGATTCTCATCCATATTTGACTAAGCTGACCCAAAATAAGGCTAAGTTCTAATGATCCAATGCCTGTGAGGAGAGTTTCCAAAAACTAAAGGCCAAGCTAACCACTGCTCCTGTCCTGACCTTGCCTGATGGAACAGAGGGCTTTGTGGTCTACTTTGATGCATCCACAATTGGTTTGGGTTGCGTGTTGATGCAGAAGGGGAAAGTGATAGCCTATGCTTTAAGACAACTTAAGGTTCATGAGCGAAATTACCCAACTCATGACCTTGAGTTGGAGGCTGTGGTGTTTGCGCTCAAAATTTGGCGCCACTACTTGTATGGAGTGCACATTGATGTGTTCACCGATCACAAGAGCTTACAATACATCTTTAGCCAGAGGGAACTCAACCTGAGGCAAAGGAGATAGCTCGAGCTACTCAAAGACTATGATATGAGCATCCTCTACCATCCAGGTAAAGCTAATGTCTTTGGTGATGCTCTTAGCAAGCTATCTATGGGTAGCACTACCCATGTAGAGGAGGGGAGGAGGGAATTGGCAAAGCAGGTACATATATTAGCCCGATTAGGAGTTCGTCTAGAAGAGAACCACGAAGGCGGAGTTACTATTCAGGATGGGTCTACATCCTCGCTTATGGCAGAGGTAAAGGAGAAACAAGACTGAGATCCCATCCTCCTTCGATTGAAGGAAGTTGTTCACAAAAAGGGGTGATGGTTTTCACCAAAGGGGGAGATGGGGTGTTGAGGTACCAAAGTATATTGTGTGTACCTGATGTCGATGATGTTCGAGAAAGGATTATGGCCGAAGCACATAGTTATAGATATTCTATTCATCCAGGCTCCACAAAAATGTATCATGACTTAAGGGAAATCTATTGGTGGAATCGGATGAAGAGGGATATTGTAGAATTTGTTTCCAAGTGCCCGAATTGCCAACAGGTGAAGGTTGAGCATCAAAGGCCATGTGGTTTAACCCAAAACATAGAAATTCTGGAATGGAAGTGGGAGATGATCAACATGAACTTTATCACTGGTTTTCCAAAATCCCGAAAGCAATACGATTCGATTTGGGTAATTGTGGATAGAATGACGAAATCAGCTCACTTCTTGGCGGTTAAGACTACTGACATCACAGAAGATTATACAAGGTTGTACATTCGAGATATCATCACACTGCATGGGGTTCCCTTGTCTATCATCTCAGACAGAGGAGCTCAATTCACTTCCCAATTTTGGAAATCCTTTCAGAAGGGATTAGGTTCGAAGGTGAACTTGAGTATGGCCTTTTATCCCAAGACAGATGGCCAAGCAGAGTGCACCATCCAGACATTGGAAGATATGTTGAGGGCATGTGTGCTTGACTTCAAGGAAAATTGGGATGATCACTTACCTCTCATAGAGTTTGCATATAACAATAGCTATTATGCAAGCATTCAAATGGCCCCTTATGAAGCCTTGTATGGGAGGAGGTGTAGATCGCCCATTGAGTGGTTTGAAGTTGGTGAGGTTGAGTTAATTGGGCATGACTTTGTTCACCAAGCCATGGAGAAGGTGAGAGTTATTTAAGATAGGCTAAAGACAGCCCAAAGTCGCCAAAAAACTTACACTGACATAAGGAAGAGAGACTTAGAGTTTGAGGTGGGTGATTGGGTGTACTTGAAAGTATCACTCATGAAGGGTGTCATGAGGTTTGGAAGGAAAGAGAAGCTCAGTCCTCGATATATTGGTCCTTACCATATTTCAAGGCGGATTAGGAGTATTGCATACGAGTTGGAGTTACCTTCAGAGCTAGCCTCTATTCATCCGGTATTCCACATTTCAATATTGAAGAAGTTCTTAGGCAATCCCTCGCTGGTAGTCCCCATTGATAGTATCGGAATTAAGGATAGCTTATCCTATGAAGAGGTTCCGGTCCAAATTCTTGATCGCCAAATTCGCAAATTGAGGAACAAAGAGGTCGCCTCAGTCAAGGTCCTATGGAGAAACCAATTTGTTGAGGAAGCCACATGGGAAGCAGAGGAAACCATGAAAACTAAATAGCCACATCTATTCGTGCCTATCGATGAGAATGTTGAAGGTAATGCCCATTTCCTTGACTTGAATTTGTTTGCGTATTTTTAGTTTGATTAGTAATTATTTGAGAAATTGATTGGCTGATTGATTGAGTTCTGATTGTGATTTTTTACCTGAGTCCATTCTTGGTCACTCGTCATTCGAGGATGAATAATCCTAAGGGGGAGATAATGTAACACCCCTCAAAAAATTTCCCTAAGATTCGGACCCTTCTTGTATTCGGATAGGGTCGAACTCGAGTATTGTGGGACATTTGCATGGGTAAAGTGAGTCTCTGAGAAACTGAGCAGCGTTAGAGGTGATTTGGGGTCATGAAAGACCCCTAGGACCAAATCAATCCAAAAGATTCATCGTGGCTAAGTTTGAGGAGGAGTTCGCATGAGGGGTTGACTTCTAACGACCCTATCTTTTGATATATGACGATCTGGGTGGCCCATGACCTATTAAATTATTGGTCGTCGAGTCTTCTTTCCAACGCCACCAAGAATGTACATTTTGGAGTTTGGAGTCAAAAGATATGACGATCCTAAGATGAACTAGCACAACAGAGAATTTTAGGCCTGGGTTGTAATTGCTGGAAAACTGGGCTTGGTGCCGCAGTGGCGCGATGCGCCACTATCGCGCCAGAAACATGCCTCAGTAGTTTGGTCTCTGGCACAGCACGCCACTAAAAGGTGTGTAGGGTTTTCAAGCCAATTTCCAGAACCTAGAAAATATTGGCCTTGGCGCTGTAAGGGTGCGACGCACCACTATCGCACCAAGAATGTGCCTAAGTAGTTTGGTCCTTGGCACGGCGCGCCACTACGAGATATGCAGGTTTTAGGCATAATCAGCCTGGTGCTGCAATGGTGCGACGCGCCACTATCGCGCCAGGAGCATTTTTGCCTATTTTTCAGAATTTTTAAGAAGGGGTAATTTGGGAATTTCCCCAAATTATATATGTATCAGCCTTAGCACATTTTGGGATCATTTTTTCAATCCTTCACTCTCTCTCTCTAAAAAGCCCTAGAAGTTCTTCTCTCTCTCTTCTTCTTCTTCTTCTCCATTTCCAATAAGGAGGGTTCCATGAGCTTCAAGATTTGAGTTCCCCATTGAAGACCCAACATCAAGGTTTTCTTCAAGTCTTCACTAAGGTATGTAAGGCTATCCAAAACATGGGTTGAGTCCACCCATATGCCCTACTCTTGCTTTGAGGCTAGATGTCCATGAAAATGGAGCTTCTTGGTAGGGTTTATGTTTGAATGAGTTTTGTCCCCTATTTATTTAATGCTATATGTGTTGATATTGTTGAGCTAAGAAGTTCCTAAAACCTTCATGTAAGTGTGAGTTGATGGAGATGACTTGTTATTATGTTTTGTTGATCTCTTTAGCCATGTGATTATGTTGCTTAAGTCATTTTCCTTGAATGTGGTATTCTACTTGAATTGTTGAGCTAAATCCATAAAGTTGTGATGAGTCTTGAGGAGATATCATAAATGCTTATCTAAATGAGTCTTGATTGAGTTAATTGGAGGATAGAATTGACGAGTGGACGAGGTTCTAAATTTTTTTTTTGAACTAAAACCACCAAAACAGATTTGGCGTTGATTTATTAGAATAAAATGATTCGTACAAACTATTCTCAGAAGATAAAGAAAATCAGAAAATTAAAGTGATGATCTACAGCCAAACTAACAAGTGGAATTATCTGCTGTGACCTCCAGCCTTACCTCAATACCATTTCGGACACCAACAAGCTCTCACCAGGTGCTATGGTTCAAGGTCAAAAGAATAATAATTTAGGCTTGAAAGTTGTAGTGGAAATTCTCGTTCACTCAGTTGTAGCTGTCATTATGTTGAAGATGAAAATAATTGTCATCGAATCAGCTTCGAAGTTCTTATTTTTCTCCTGAATTGTTGTGATGTCTAACTATTTGCTGCAGCTCTCCTGGTAGTTGTTAATCTCCGGGTATGTGGTGATTTTTAGCTCGCCTAATCCTCAGATATGGTATTTGGAACTTTTCTGTGTTTAGCATCTTCCTTGTTGTCACAGGAAGTGAACAAAAATTATCAAAGTGATGGTTACCTACAAAATCAAGAGCATAGTTTGTTAAGAAATCAGCCAACCCATTTCCTTCTCTCAAGACATGTTCCACCCTCACTTCCATATCCCTCCTCAGTCTGTAGATATCATTTGTGATCATTGATATGCTCCATGGAGTCCCCCACTGTCCAGTCAAAATCATTTTCATTTTTATTGAGTCTGTTTCCAACACCACTGGTAGGAGTTTGTGTGTAACACAGTGCTGAAGTCCCTCATGTAATGCCCTCGCTTCTGCTATCAAATTTGATCCATCTGGTATCCTTCTTGTTGCTGCATACTGAAGGTCTCCTACTGTATTTCTAATACAAAAGGCAACTGAGCTTGGTCCAGGGTTTCCCCTAGAGGCTCCATCAGAATTACATTTGTACCATCCCTGTTCAGGAAACTCCCATTTCACTATTCTAGTTACAAATTTTGGCCTGTATGTTTCAAATTTTTGCAGTATTTGAGGTATGCATCTTGGTAAGTTTTCCTGCCCTTTGTAGCTCATTCGAGTCAATTGATATGTAATCATGTTTATCTCATAAATCACTTTATTGATGGACATTTTCCCTCCATGTAGCACTGTGTTCCTCCATTTCCATATCTGCCACATTGTGACCATTGGGATAGCTTTAAAGCTATTTCTTAACTTTGATGGAAACTCTAAATTCAACCATAGTTGAGCTAGTTGCCTGACTTGCTGAAACTGTGTTATGATGCCAACAGCCGCTTTAAGATACTTCCATACTACTATAGCCAATTTTCCTGTAACAAACAAGTGTTCCACTGATTTATGTTGTGGGGGATCACAGCAGTAGCATATTATCTCAGTTTCTATCCCAAAGCTTCTTAATATGTCTCTAACTAGAATTTTGTTTTTCCACAATCTCCAGAAAAAGAAGGATATCTTAAAAGGGACCCCTGATATCCATATATTGTTGTAAACATCTGACCTGACTGCTTTGCTCCTCAGTAATTCCCATGTTGTGCCTATTTTAAACTTACCTGATGCTGTCATCATCCATCTTGGTATATCCCATTCTTCTTTTTGTTCATGAAAGTGTAAGTCTTCTTGGATATGTGCTACAATATCCCTAGGGAGCAGCTGCTATAGTTTTGGTAAGTTCCAACCTTCATGCATCATTATTTCTTTTACTTCTTGAACACCTTCATCTATTTGGAAATCTTCTGGTATGATGTGATATAGAGCTCCTAGTTTTGTCCAGTTGTCAAACCATAAATTTGCAGTTCCACTCCTTGGTTCCCACCATATTTCTTGCTCAATCTTATCTCTTGCCTCTATCATAGTTTTCCATACTTGAGATCCTCCCTTCCACTGCACTGTCTGAGGATTATGCCTTTTACAGTACTTGATCCACATGTAATTTGCCCATATGGTGTTTGTTGTTCTGAATTTCCACCATAATTTTGCACTTAAGGCTTGTGATACATCAAATAAAGATCTAATTCCTATTCCTCCTTCTTCTTTTGGCTTGCACAGATTTAACCATGAAGACTAGTGTCTTCTTCTACCCTCCTCACAGTTATTCCAGAAGAAAGCTGAAAATATTTTGGGCATATCATTGATAACACATTTTGGAGGTTTAATAGCTAATAAGAGATGGATAGGCATACTCATTAGTACATTATTGATCAGCACAACTTTCCCTCCAAATGATAGCAATCTTCCTTTCCAAGTCTGCAACCTATTCTTCACTTTCTTGATTAGATCATCAGCCTTTCTTTTCCTTGAATGTGTGATAGGGCAACCCAGATATATGAAAGGAAAATTGCCTCTATTAAAACCAGTAATAGTTTCCACCTGTTGTATCAAGTTAGCAGAAACCTTATTGTATACATAGAAAGCACTCTTCTCTTTGTTTATAAGTTGTCCAGAAACCTGTTCATATGTTTGTAGTACCTTCATAATTAGCTCCAAAGATGTTAAATCTGCTGATGCAAATATTATTGTGTCATCTGCATATACTAGGTGATTCATATTTGCTCTCCATATGGGCATACCATAACTTCTAAAGTCTTTATTATAGAATAAATAATTCAATGCTCTAGATAGAACTTCTGCAGATAAAATGAATAAGGAAGGAGAGAGAGGATCTCCTTGTTTAACTCCCCTAGTGGAATGAAAAAATCCATGTGCTTGACCATTAAGGAGTATGGAATACCAGTTATTTGCTATCAGCCTCCAAACCATATCTATGAAAATTTCTGCAAAACCCATCTTCCTTAAAACACTGATAAAAAAAAACCATGATACTCTGTCATATGCTTTAGCCATGTCAAGTTTAAGTACCACATTAGCTGGTTTTCCTCTTAGTCTGATGTCAGTCACTACTTCTTGAGTGAGTAGGACATTTTCAATGATGCTTCTGCCTCTAACAAAGCCAGACTGATTAGGAGATATTAGAGAAGGTAGGATGCCTTCCAACTTCTCCTGAACCACTCTAGAGATCACCTTGTTGATGAAATTGGTGAGACTGATTGGTCTCATATCAGCAAAGGTTTTTATGTTGTTTTTCTTTGGTATCAGTACAAGGTTGGTATGTGTGACTGCCTTTGGAAGAGTTTGTCCAAGAAAGAAATCTTTTACCAAATTGTGTACACTAACACCAACAATATCCCAATATGTCTGATAAAAGATTCCACTCATCCCATCTAGTCCAGCAGCACTCTCTGCAACTAAGGAAAAAACAGCCTTCTTCACTTCCGGTAATATTGGTATTCTTATCAGTTGATCATTTGTATCCTGTTCCACCATATGGGGAACTTGATGTAGCATTTGGTAATCTAGAGATGGAAGTTGTTGAGAGAACTGTTGTTGATAGAAAATACAAGCTTTTTCTGCCAACTGTGTGTCCCCTTCTAGCCAATGTCCTTGTTGATTTTGAATTCTTCTGATCTGCAATCTCTTCCTCCTACCATTAACAATACTATGAAAGAACCTTGTATTCCTATCACCCTCAGCAAAACTGGTCATATGTGTCTTTTGTCTCTAGAATTCTTCCTCATAATGAACATATTTTTTCAGAGCTACTTGTGCTTGTTGCAGTACCATTCTATTCACAGGAGTTGGATTTTCTTCAAAACATTGTTCCTTAATTTTCACTACCTTTTCCCTTACTGATAGTTGTTTAAAAATATCACCAAAAGTGGCCTTACTCCAAACAGTCAAGACAGATTTCACATTTTTTAATTTCAACTTAAATTTGATAAACTCATCTCCTTCAAAGTCAGTGATCCATGCTTATTTAACCACCTCTATAAATGATTCATGTTTTGTCGAGAAATTAAGGAATCTGAAAGACTTTCTTATGTGATGTGAAGTTTTACAACAAGAAAATAATAAAGGAGCATGGTCTAAGCCTGTTCTGGATAAGTGTTGAATCTCCATTTGTGGGAACTAGTCTTGCAATTTTGAGTTCGCAATCATTCTATCTAGTCTCTTGAAAATACAGTCACTTTCTGTCCTCCCATTCCACCAAGTAAACAGACTCCCTTTGTAGTTTATTTCATACAGCTCACATGAGTTGATACAGAAGGCAAAATCCTCATATTCTATAGGGAGAACAGGTAAGCCACCAATCTTCTCATCTTCATTCATAATGACATTGAAGTCACCTCCTACCAACCAAGGAATTTCCATTTGATCAGCCAAACCATACAGGCTATCCCATAAACTCATTCTTTCTAGATGGTCACACTTTGCATAGACCATGGATACCATAAGAGACTTATCCCATTCTTGGAAGAAAAGCTTTATAGTAATTTGTTGTTCTTGATCTTGCAGTATCTCCATATCTACATGATCTTGTACAAAGAACCATACTTTACCATTACAGTTGTAATGGGCATATGACATGCCTAATCTCCTCCTATAAGCCTAAATCTTCCTGTAGTGTTGAAAAGGCTCCATTAAAGCTATAATGGAGAATTTGTGATGTTTGTGCATCATTTGTACTCTGTGAAAAGCTTTTTGTGTGTTCACAGATCTGATATTCCAGAAGAGTGTCTTCATCATCATTTAAAAATAGGCTTACAACCTCTCTTTGGTACCACTCTTATAGGAAGAGTATCTGTATTTACTTGTTTCTTTCCTTTCTTGTAGATTTGCTGCTTTGATCTTGGTGAGATGTCTGCTTCTTTGACCACATTATTAAAAACTTGTTCCATAGAGGCCTCCTCTTCACATTCATTGAATTTGTTCTTACCCTCATCATTTTGCTCCTCAACTCTCTCATCAATGTTATGAGAGATCACATCATGCAGTTCCTTCAAAGGAGATTGTTTTCTCTGATGTATTTGTGGCTGTGCTCTGTCTATTTCTATTTGTGTCTCTGACAACTTCTTGATCTCTTCCCTCTAAGGAGGAAATGAACCAATCCCTTTGTCATTAATAAAGATGCTCAACACTCCCTCGTTCATTGTATTTTTAGATCTGGCTTCCTGGACATGATCTAGAGGTGGAGGATATGATATCTGAACTAGGTGATCTATTATTGAGATATCTGACTCCTTTTGGATTTCAGTCTCCAAATCCTTTTTGTGTGTTGTGGAGATGCTACATCGTGGATCATGTTCATAGTTTGAAAGAGTGTACTCCTCAGCTACATTGATTCCTTTATTAATCACATATTCAACATTTGCAGTTGTGTCTTGCATCACCTTTTCAGGATTATCATCTTTATCTGTTGTCAAGCTATCATCCTCCCTCTGCATTTTAAACTCCATTTCTCTTTTGTCTGTTGTCAAGCTAGTAGATCCTGAGTCTTGGCCATAGTTGGTGATAGTGTCCTCCTCAGCTTCACTGGCACTTGCACCCTGAATAATTAGGATCTTGTTAGGTTGTGATTCATCAATAGCAGAGGGACATTCTTCAATCCTATCTTTCTCTCTTTCATGCACTTGTGTCTTAGTTTCCTTTGTTAGCTCCTTGTCTTTATCATCTGTTCCCTTGTCTTTGTCACTTTCTCCTTCTGTGAGGTTTCCTAATACATCAAAATAATTATGAGTAGAAGCTGCAAGATTTTTCCCTATATCAAAAGGGGCCTTATTGTTATTTCTTATGTGTAGATAAGTAATAATCTTCCCACTTGATAGTACTTTAGGGATATATGTTTAGACTGGATATCTCCTTCCCTGATGCCTTCTTATTTTTCCTACAACATATGTTGTATCCCTCTTTGATAAATCTCCCTTCTCTTGTTCCTTCTCATCTTTCTTTGCATCCTCATTTCTGTTTGACTCCAATTCAGGGTGCATTACTCGACAGTCTTCATTTGCATGGCCTTGTAACCTACATTGTGTGCAATACTTGGGGAGGTGATCATATTGTATACGCACCTTTTCTTTCCTTATCTCCTTAGTCTTCTCATCTTCAATTTCCATCAGCACAAACTTAGGTAGATCTGATAGCAAATCTACTTGAACCTTTACCCTTGCGCAGTTAGGTCTTGTTTTATTTATGGTGGCCATATCCACTCCTAAGGGCTTCCCAACTGCTGAAGCCATGGTAAATAAGGATTCTTTCACAAAAAACGTTGGTAGTAGATTTGAGAAGGAAATCCAAGCCATGGCTATTGAAGTTTCTTCCTCGACCTTGAAGGTAGAGTTGTAAATTAATGGCCTCATTTGGTACGCATGACCATCCTTTGATTTCAGCCAAAAGGAAAACTTTGAAGAAATATTGATGAAATCTTCCATTAGAGAAAATCTTATCAACAAATGTCTGTCCCTCAATAGACCGATATCACACTTTCCTTTCACTCCACACTATTGAGGGATGATGCTTCTTAATTCTTGCAACTCTGGCCACCCATAAGCAAACTTACCAACAATAGCATGTTGTAGATTTTCAATCTGCTCTATTCTTTTTACTTTCGCATTTTTCCAATGCACCACCGGAATACCTTCAAAATACGACACTTCCTTCATTGGAAGGGGATGATTTTGGGGTTTGAGAGCTCCATTCTCAAGGATCTGGGCGTAGCTTGCTGTAGAAGAAGCAGTAGAAGCTTGTTTAAACTCATGGGTCAGATGGGGGTTTTGTAGAGAGTTAGTCGATGATGAGGATGGAGGTAGTAGATTTTGTATGGGAAGGACAGTCGCCGTTGACGGCTGGCTGAGAGCCTTGGCGGCCATGGTTAGGGTTTCTCCCAAAGAAGAAAGATACTATTTATGAGGTCCTAAATGGAACTTGTCATTATGACTTAATTGAGTTGAAATGAGAATAGAGTTGATGAGTTGACAATGACCCGCATGAAACTAGCCATAAGGGCTTGTTTGAGATGATTGGAGGGAGTCTTATAAGTATGGAGTCATGGGAGGAATATCGAGCACCGAAGCGGGTAAGAGTATAGTCCATACTCGAACCCTAGAAACTATACTGTCAATGTAGGAAGGGATGGAACCGTTAAAGTTGGATGCTTCCCATAGGATTGAACCATTCAAGTCGGATGTTTCCCATTTTATTATCCTGAAATGATAGGACTTGACTAATCGATGGTATCCATGATTAGGGAGGTGTTCATGCCCTGGAAAGTTATGGACGGATATGGCAACAATATCTGATTGTTGTACTATCACCGTCTCATAGGTGATGGTTGTCGGATAAGAGAAACTCCCATTTCTGTCTTGATAGTGCTCCGAGTCAGTTGAGTTAAGTGGCTTATGAGTTAGTCCCGTCTAAACTATTCTTGTTAGACTTAGGACATTTGAGTGAGTTGTCATGTATATATGTATGAGTTGAGATCCTGAGTTGATATTGATGTTTTCTTGATGTTGTTTCATCCAGCCATTTTACATACTCGTACATTTCATGTACTGACGCCATTTGGCCTGCATCGTTTTAATGATGCAGAGATAGGTACCAGAGATCATCAACCAGCGCATCGTCGATTATCTACACACTTCCAACTACGTGGTGAGTCCTCCTAGCTTCCGGAGGATCTTTAGCTCCCTGTATAGCTTCATGTTGTCCCCTTTATTTTGATTATGGTAGCCATGGGCTTGTCATTGGCACCTTCTAGACTTTGGTAGAGGCTTCATAGACTAGAGTATGGGGAGTTTGGACCATTTTTTTGGAGAGTCTATTATACTTATTTTGTTGAGTCAAACACGTTTGGCCTTTGGCCCCCATATTGCAAATAGCATGTTATAATTGAGCCTTTCATTGAGCGTATATGACAGAATGATGGAATGATTGAGTTAGGTGGTTCGCTTGAAGGTCAGAAATGGCTTCCAAGTGCCGGTCACATCTAGGGTACCTTCCCGGGTTATGACACCACTTTACTAAGTCCACTATCATCTCATCCTAGAGGCCCATTTTGGATGTCATGTGTCAAGTGACGTGTGATGCAAAGTCAAACAAATAACTCAATAGCATCAGGCCATGTGTCAAAATGACGAGCCTACTTCGTTAAAGTTCATTATGTCATATCACTTAAATCTGATTGAATGGATGGAAGCCCATTCTTATCATAACTCTTTTATTCCACAACTATAAATAGAGGTCCTCATAATTCAGAAAAGGGACCAAAATTCTAACAAGAAGTCAGAGAGAGCTCGTGGATCAAATGCCGCAGATTTCTCTACAAACTACAAGTTGAAGAACTCAAGATCAAGTTCATCAAGTTTAAGAATAGCTCAAGATCTAGACCACAAGATTCAATAACAAGCCTCAAAAGATGTTGAATTCAAGTATAAGTCAAGATAAAAGTTCAAGAATAAGTGAAGATCACTATCATCAAATTCAAGTACAAGCGAATATTAAGTTCATCAAGTCGACAAATCAACATTAAGACCACAAGATTCAATATTAATCCCAAAAGCCCTTGAATTCAAGAACAAGTCAAGATCAAATTCATCAAGTTCCACAAAATTTAAGATCAAGCTTAAAAGCCCTTGAATTTATATTCAAAAATACAAATCAGAGGATTCATAGAGATTGTAACACGCATATTCAAAAATCAAATACTATGATTGTTGAAATATTTTTCGTTCTTGATTATTATTTTCTCGATGCGAAATTTTATCATCTATAAATTATGGCATGCCCAATGGGAAAATCCCTACCTCTCATATCAACTTTTCAATCATCAAAGAATATTGAAATGACTTCTAAGAAGATCAAATCCCAATCAACTTCCTCTAAGATTGCTGACTCTAAGCGCTCTGTTGATGTAGAAGGAATCCTTGGTGTTACCTTTGGAAGTTTTGAAGTTGTTACGAGGAGTAAGGCCACTATGCTGGGACAATAAACATGTCAAGTGTCATCCATATCAACTCCTATTTTTGTGTCTTCAACTCCACAAGGATCAAAGTCCTCCACAAACTTCAGAAGGAGGAACCAGTGTTGCTAAAAAGATCTAGAAGACTTTAGATCTACTCGATCACTCTGGCTCAAAAGACTCTACAACATATGGGAATCATGATTCAACTGGTAGATCCTCTCTATGTGCACTACATAATGTGAGTCCATTGAATATCAACTTACATGATAATCCATTTTATTCTCCTATAACCCCAATGATTATGCAAGCAATGGTAACTAACGCTTCATCCATAGAGGAACAACTTGCAAATCTGATGAAGTTAGTTAAAGGATTGATGAAGCATGTATACTATTAAGAGTCTCGAATTAAAAAGTTGATGGATAGGATTGAGGGTCTCTTAGACGGAGATGCCAGTCATACACCCAGAAAGGGCATCTCCATCCAAGAGACCCTCCCAGAAAGGGCATAGATGTTCAAGAGATTGAAGATCCTAGAAAGCAAGCACCACCTGTCAAGTAGATGTCAGTCTCTTCTGAAGGGATGATCTCACTCGATTGATTAAAGGAGTTCATCGAAGGGACCATCAAAGATAAATATGAAGTCTTCACCAAGTCTTCCCATATGTATGCCAAGTTGCACACTACAAGAATTGATAGCTTCAAAATACCTGTCGGTTATCAACCTCCCAAATTTTAGCAGTTTGAAGGGAAAAAAACCCAAAGCAACATGTTGCATACTTTGTGGAAATATGTAATAATGTTGGGACCTATGGAGACTATCTTGTGAAGCCATTCATCCGCTCGCTGAAAGGAAATGCCTTTGATTGGTACACCGATCTTGAGCCCAATTCTATCGATAGTTGGGAGCAACTAGAGCATGAGTTTTTCAATCGCTTATATAGCATAAGACGTACGGTGAGCATGGTAGAAATCATAAATACTCATCAAAGGCAGGATGAACCGGTCATAGATTTAATAAATCGGTGGAGAAATATGAGCCTAAATTTTAAAAATAGACTCAGTGAAGCTTCTGCCATAGAAATATATATCCAAGGAATGCACTGGGATCTTTTATACATCTTATAAGAAATAAAGCCAAAGACTTTTGAAGATCTATCTACTCACGCTCACGATATGGAGTTGAGCATGTCTTCTATTGGAAAAGATGTGATGTTTGTCCATGATCCTCACAATGAACCCAAAAGGTGGACAAAATTTGTGCCCAGGAATAACAAAGAATCCGTGAATATTAATACATTGAGGATGAAAGAAAAGGAATACTCATTCCTAGATTCTGACATCTCTAAAATTATTGATGAGTTGCTCGAACTAAAACTCATTGAGTTGCCAAAGATGAAGCGACCTGATGAAGTTGGAAAAACTAATAACCCAAATTATTGTAAGTATCATAAACTTATAAGTCATCCTCTTGAAAAATATTTTGTCTTCAAGGATAGAGTTATACAATTGGCTAACGAAAAAAAATTGTATTTGATGATGAAAAAGCAAGTTCTAACCAAATCTTTATCACATTTGGCTCACTTGATCCAGTCCAAATATGTACCTTTAGAAAGCATAAAAAAAAGTCATTGGACCAAATAAATCCCAAGTTGATGTAGATGATGATGAAGGTTTGATTTTTGTGACTAGGCAAACACGCAACAACAAAAGTTTGTGAAAAGAATCATCCAAACAACCAATGAGAATAAAGATGCTGAGGATACCGAAAAAGCAAAAACTAATCAAGCATCTAAGGAGGACAAAGGTTGAAGTGAATCACCACCAGAAACTTCAACGTCTTGTGACTCTAAAGGAATTCTTACCAAATTAGTTCTATGCAAATGATACTCAAGACAGAATCAAGGCTTTATGTTTTAATGCCGACAAAGAAGAGACAGTGAGTGTAACCTCACCAAAGGCGTCTTCTGCTAACAAAGAAAAAGCAACATATGAAATCTTATCAAAGGTATCTCCTTCACCTTCAAAAAATCCTATTAAACCTTCTTCCCAAGAAGTACATACATGTGATACAAAAATCACATTTAGAGATGACGATCTTCTATTTGGAGAAATACTACATAATCGTCCTATGTATATGGTGTGTCATATGCTAGAGAAGAAGATAAATAGAATCTTCATAGATGAAGGATCTGGAGTTAACATTCTGCCCATCCACACTTTGAAGTAACTTGGTATCACGACCGAAGAACTTAGTGAAAGTTGCTTGCTGGTACAAGGATTCAATCAAGGAGGTCAAAGGTTCATAGGCTCTATCAAGTTAGAAATCCACATGGAAGACTTGCGATCAAGCGCATGGATGTATGTGATCGATACAAAGACTTTATATAACATATTGCTCGGCAGGCCTTGGGTACACGAGAACAAAATTATCTCATATTCTTACTATCAATGTTTGAAGTATCTTGACGATAAAATTGAAAGGAAAATAGTTGTTGATGATAACCCTTTCACTGAAGTCGAGTCACACTTTGTCGATGCAAAATTCTATCTGAAGAATTATGTTATGAAGGAGGAAAAACTCAACGATGTCAAATCAACCAAGACTGATAAGCTTGCAGGAAAAAGAGTTGATGTGGCTGTCAGAAAAGCCAAACTTGATATTAAAGAGCCTTGTTCCTTTCTAAGTGAAAGGAAGATCATGTCCTTAAAAAGAAAGTTGGCTTTGATACTCCGCTACATTCTCGAAGGTTAATAAAGAAGGATTTCAATCATCTTGTATCCAAGGAAATATACTTAAAGGGCTAACTCTTCCTATCAAACAACTTAATGCAATAAACTTGTCTTCGAAGCTACTGGATAAGTTGATTGCTCAAAATCCATCACGAGATGTGGTACTTCCTATAAGATGCACACGAGAAATCTTTGACCCAAATACTTATAAGTTATTCATGAAGGCTGGATACAACCCTAACAAACCATCAAATTTAGGAAAACTCCAATCGGAAGACATAATCAGGCAAGCATGCAAAGGTTTAGGCTATAGCGAGCCACCGCCAATTTGCATCTCCATACGAAAGGCAAGAAATAATTATATCACTTTAGAATATGAGTCTGCCGCTTCAAACCAAAGGCCTTCCATCTTTTATAGACTTGGAAAATCAACCATAAGAACTTTTGTGTTTGAGAGGTTAGGTCAGTTGGAGAGGAAGAATAACGAGCATCGAAAAAATTACCTGAGAGTGACAATGCATGCTTCACCTACGATCCAAAAGGATTTTAAAAGTTTAATTCCTTCTAGAATAAGGAGACAAGTGAGACTTATGGTTTCATATAAATAAGTACTAAAGGAGAAGACTCACATTGTGGTTTACACCAAAGAGTGTGAGGAAGATGAAGAAAGTATAGGCTCATCATATCATGTTACAACCTAGAGTGAGCACGGTAATAAAGATTGGTGGAGAGTTGGGAGGTATTGCTTAGTGCTATCAAATATCCTTCAATGACAATGATCCTCAAAAAGAGGAAGATGCTGGAAATGCTCCGCCAGAACTTGAAGAAGGAGTGAAGACCACGGTAGATCCCTTAAAGGAAGTTAATATTGGCACCAATGAAGATCCAAGGCCAACTTACCTGAGTGCTTTCCTAAAAGTTGATGAAGAAATTGCTTATATGGACATACTTAGAGAATACAGGGATGTCTTCTCTTAGAGCTATAAAGAAATATCCAGCTTGAATCCTAAAGTAGCAGTCCATCAGTTGGAAGTCAAGAATAGCACTTGCCCTGTTAAACAAGCCCAAAGACGGTTTAGGCCATACTTGGTTCCATTGATCGAAGATGAAGTTAACAAACTCATTGAAGCAGGCTTTATTCTTGAAGTCAAATACCCTACATAGATTTCAAGTATTGTTCCTGTGAGGAAGAAGAGTGGACAAATTTGAGTTTGTGTTGACTTTAGAGACCTTAATAATACATTCCCTAAGGATGAGCTTTCGCTTCCCATTCTAGAGCTGATGATTTATACTACAACTGGATATGAGGAGATGTCTTTCATGGATGGTTCATCCAGCTACAACCAATTCTGTATGGCACCAAAAGATGAAGAACTCACCATATTTTGCATGCCTAAAGGTATTTATTGTTACAAGATGATGCCTCTTGGTTTAAAGAATGTTGGCGCCACATATCAAAGGGCTATCGAAAATATATTTGATGACTTGCTCCACAAAAATGTCAAATGTTGTGTTGATGATTTGGTGGTGAAGTCAGGAAAGGGGAGCGACCATTTGAAAGACTTAACAATGGTGTTTGAGTTGCTTCAAAGATACTAACTGAGGATGAATCCATTGAAATGTGCCTTTAGATTTGCTTCTGGAAAGTTTCTTGGCTTTTTTATGCGACATCGAAGGATTGAGATTGATCAAGCTAAAGGTGATGTTATTTTGAAGATGCCCGAGCCTCGAAACATTCATGAGCTAAAAAGTCTTCAAGGAAAGTTAGCCTACTTGAGGAGTTTCATCGCAAATCTAGATGGAAGATGCCAACCATTTAGCCATATCATGAAGAAGGGTTCTCCTTTCAAGTGGGACCAAATATGTAGCAATGCCTTTGAAAGTATCAAAGCATATATGGTGAAGCCTCTAGTTCTAGCAGTCCCTATACTTGGAAAGCCGTTGATACTCTACATTGTGGCACAAGAAATATCTGTAGAAGCCCAATTAGCTCAAGAAAATAGTGAAGTCAAGGAAAACTCTCTTTATTACTTGAGCAGAATGATGAAATCAAATGCGCTGAATTATTCGCCAATCGAAAAGTTGTGCTTAGCGCTAGTCTTCTCAATCCAAAAGATGAAGTATTATTTTTAAGCTCACATTGTTCTCCTTGTGTCTAAATCAAATCCCATCAAGTTTATTATGTCAAATCTAGTCCTTAGTGACCGACTAGCAAGGTGGTGCCTCTAGTTCCAATAGTTTGATATTGTGTACATCCCTTAGAAAGATGTGAAGGGGCAGGTATTGGCAGATTTCTTGGCAGACCACCCAATACAAGATAGTTGGGAGTTAACTGATGAGCTTCCTGATGAAGATGTGATGGTCATTGAAATTCTACCTCCTTGGAAGATGTACTTTGATGGGACTATACATCATGGTGGAGCTGGTGTAGGCGTGGTGTTTGTCACTTCACAAGGAGAGGTTTTACCATTCTTTTTTACTTTGAAGCAATGTTACCAAATACCAAGCGCTAATACTTAGACTCGAAATGGCTGTCGATATGAAGCAATTACAATTACAAGTCTTTGGTGACTCTCAAGTGGTAATCAATCAACTCTTGAGAAACTATGAGGTCAAGAAACCTGAACTACACCCTTATCATGGTTATACTCAAAAGTTGATAAGATGGCTTGGAGATGTAACCTCCAACACGTACCAACGAAGAAAAACAAGAGAGTCGATGACCTGGCTACTCTAGCTTCAACTCTAACTCTCCCTGATCAGACACAAGTCACTATATGCCAAAAATAGGTAGTACCACTGCCAAATAAGAAGGAATATACAGGAAAAGAGCTTGAGCATCTTGTCGCTATTTCTAAAATCGTGAAGAAATATTGGAGACAACCTATTATAGACTATTTGTGTTATGGGATACTTCAAGAAAATCCAAAGAGAAGGATTTCCATTCGTCGGTATGCACCTTGCTTCCTTTACTAAAGACATGTTATACAGAAGATCTTTTGTAGGAGTGCTCTTGCGATGTTTAGGAGAAGGAGAAGCAGTTAAAGCTCTTAAAGAAGCACATTTAGGAGTATACAGATCAAATCAATCTGGACCCAAACTCCACTTCCACATAAAAAGAATGGGGCATTATTGGCCAACTATGGTGAAAGATTGCTAGACTATGCTCAAGGTGCAAGGCTTGTTAATTTCATGCAAATTTCATACATCATCCGTCTAAAATATTACATCTAACTATCGCATCTTAGCCATTCGATGCTTGGGGACTTGACATTTTTGGACTACTGCTGAAATCTTCTGGTGGACACTTATATATCTTGGTTATAACGGATTACTTTTCAAAATGGGCTGAAGCTGTCACTCTTAAAGAAGTGATTAAGGAGAATGTTGCAAATTTTATCCAAGTCAATATCATCTACCAATTTGGCATTCCCCGATACATAATAATAGACAATGGAAAACCATTTGATAACAAGTTGATGAACAAAATTTGTGATCTCTTCAATTTCAAGAAGCTCAAATCTTCTACGTATCATGCTGCTGCTAATGGTCTAGTTGAGGCATTCAATAAGGCCCTATGCAACCTATTGAAAAAAGTCATCTCCAAGTCCAAACAAGACTGGCATGAAAGAATGGAAAAAGCTTTGTGGGCTTATAGGATGACATACCACATACCGACTCAAGCAACCCCATATTCACTTGCTTTTGGAGTTGAAGCAGTCCTACCACTTGAGCACCAAATACCTTCCTTAAGACTTGCTATCGAAGAAGGGCTCACTGAAGAAGAAAATGCTCGACTACGTCTTACCAAGTTAGAAGCACTTGATGAAAAGAGGCTAGAAGCTCAACAAAATCTTGAATGTTATCAAGCACGTCTATATCAGGCTTTCAACAAAAAAGTTCGTTTGATGTGCTTTCAAGTTGGAGATCAAGTCCTTGCAGTTTTTCTATTCACTCATGATCTGGCCCGGTCGACCCAATCATGATATTGAAGCCACGAAGTGTGATGGACTATATATCGTACAAGAAATGTATACAAATGGCGCTTACAAGCTTGTCGATGTTGATGGTATGAGGATCAGTCCTATTAATGCAAAATTCCTGAAAAATTACAACCCTTGAAGCGAGATGACACTCTTTAAGGTACGAGTATAAACTGCATGTTACTCCTGGCCAGCAAGAGTATAAACTAAGTACGGCACCCCCACCCCAAAAAAAAATTAAAAAGAAGTCTGTTAGATTGAAAATCTCGAAAGAAATGGCCTAGGCAAAAGTTAAGACACAAAAAAAAAACACTCCCTCAGAACTACGTTGTGACTTGATCCTCTTCACTAAGCTACGGAGGCGCTTAAAATTATATTCTGAGTTCAGTTGCATGAGTGTCAAAAAAACCACATGTTCCCACTTGATCTGACACTTAAAAGTTAAGGCTATGACTACTCTTTCACCAAAACTTCAGACTCGCACCAAATGATGATGACTCAATGGGGGCAAGCCCTTATGAAATATGAGCTTCTTTAGCAATATGCTAGAAGTCTTCAAATCACACCAAGTATGAAGTTGAAGTCTTTAAATCCTCCAAATATACAAGTTGAAGTCTTCAAATCCTTCAATTATGCAAGTTAAAGTCTTTAAATCCTTCAAATATGCAAGTTGAAGTCTTCAAATCCTCCAAATATGCAAGTTGAAGTCTTCAAATTCTTCAAGTCTGCAAGTCAAAGTCTTCAAATCCTCTAATTATGAAAATCAAATCTTCAAATCCTTCAAGAATGCAAGTTGAAATTCTTCAAATATGCAAGTTGAACTCTTCAAATTCTCCAAGTTTGCAAATTGAAGTGTTCAAATCCTCCAAATATGCAATTTGAAGTCTTCAAATTCTTAAAGGTTACAAGTTGGGATGTCAAATCAACCAAGTATGCAAATTGAAGTCTTTCAATCCTCCAAATATGTGAGTTGAAATCTTCAAATTCTCCCAGTCTTAAAGTTGAAATTTCGGATCCACCATGTCTGTAAGCCAAAATCTTAAAAGTGATTGAGTGCGAAAGTTGAAGTCTTCAAGCCTTGACCTTTTAGATTTACCTTTCTCGGAGCGGGAATGAGTATCAATCTATTTGCGCCATAAGAATACATTTAAATTAGCATGCCTTAAGGTGGACAAAAATTGTCCCTTTTCACCTTAAGCTGGCCTTTTCACGAGTATATCCTTAAAAGGATCTCTAAATCTCCATGCCTTAAGTTAGAAAAAAATTTGTCCCTTTGCACCTTAAGCTGGCCATTTCACGGGTTTATCCTTTAAAAGGATCTCCAATGCCTTAAGGTGGACAAAAATTGTCCCTTTGCACCTTAGGCTGGCCTTTTCATGGGTTTATCCTTAAAAGAATCTCTGAATTTCCATGTCCTAAAGTGGACAAAATTTGTCCCTTCACACCTTAAGATGGCCTTTCACGGATTTATCCATAAAGGGATCTCTAAATTTTCATGCTTTAAGGTGGACAAAAATTGTCCCTGTACCTTAACTTGGCCTTTTCACAGATTTATCCTTAAAAGGATCTCTAAATTTCCTTATGGTCAAGTATTCCGAATTTTATAAAGCCTCAAATTTGTGATCTCAAGATGGGAACGTTAAACACATCCCTTCACACCTTATAGTCAAGTATTCAAGATCTCATAAAGCCTTAAATTTGTGATCTCAAGGTGGAACGTTAAACACATCCCTTCACACTTTATAATCACTTATTCAGGATCTCATAAAGCCTTAAATTTGTGATCTCAAGGTGGAACGTTAAACACATCCCTTCACACTTTATAATCACTTATTCAGGATCTCATAAAGCCTTAAATTTGTGATCTCAAAGCGGGAACGTTAAACGCATCCCTTCACACATTATAGTCAAGTATTTGAGAAAAAATGAGGCGGTGAAGATGTTGTCTATATTTAATAATATGATGTCCAGAAAAATAAGGAAAAAGAAAAAGGTGTGACAAAAAAAGGGGTGCTTTTAATGCTAAGAAGAAAGTCAAACTTCCCTTTTAATAAGGATCTCACATAAATTAAAAAATATCGATAGATATTAAATTGAACATGTTCCCACTTAATATTTAAATAATGATCAGTAATTTAATACTTCAAGCGTTTTCAAAAGATAAATATCTCGACAAGACTTGAAGTATGTGGTATTTGTTATCATTTAAAAGTTATTAAATATAAATTTATAAAATGATTCAGATTATATTAAATTCAGAATATATTAATCCAAACAAATATTATGAATTAATATAATTAGGTTAATTATTTAAATCTGATAAATATGAATTTAATTAAAATCCAAATTCATTGATTTGGGCTATAATAGATGAGCTCACTTTACTAAGCTCAATATCATTTTATCCTAGAGGCCCATTTTGGATGTCACGTGTCAAGTGACGCGTTATGTCAAGTCAAACAAATAAATCAATAGGATTATGCCATGTGTCAAAATGACGAGCCTACTTCGTTAAAAGCTCATTATGTCATGCCACTTAAATCTGATTGGACGGATGGAAGTCCGTTCTTATCACAACTCCTCTATTCCACAACTATAAATAGAGGTCTTCATAATTCAAAAAAGAGACCAAAATTATAACAAGAAGCCAGAGAGAGATTGTTGATCAAACGCCGCAGATTTCTCTACAAGCTACAAGTTAAAGAATTCAAAATCAAGTTCATCAAGTTCAAGAACAACTCAAGATCAAGACCACCAAATTCAAGAACAAGCCTCAAAAGCCCTTGAATTCAAGTATAAGTCAAGATCAAAGTTCAAGAACAAGTGAAGATCAAGATCATCAAGTTCAAGAACAAGCGAAGATCAAGTTCAAGAACAAGCGAAGATTAAGTTCATCAAGTCCACAAATAAACATCAAGACCAAAAAATTCAAGATTAAGCCCAAAAGCCCTTGAATTTAAGAATAAGTCAAGATCAAATTCATCAAGTTCCACAAAATTTAAGATCAAGCTTACAAGCCCTCTAATTTATATTCAAAAAGACGAATCAAAGGATTCATAGAGATTGTAACACTCATATTCAAAAATCAAATATTACGATTGTTGCGATATTTTTCGTTCTTGATTATTATTTTTTCGATGCTAAATTTTATTGTCTATAGTTTGATCTTGCAAAAAAATATTTGAAATGATGTTCATTTTTTAATATATTTAAATACAATTTTAAAAGTGAAAAGTGAATTGAAAAAACAGATTATAACATGTTTTTCAAATTTGAAATATACCTTTTAAGTTGAAAGTTGTACTTCAAATTTTCATGGTCAAACATCAATTTTCAAATAAAGTGAAAATTATTATTTTTTAAAATAAATATTTTTATGTTTACATGAGTCCTAAAAATAGAAGTTAAAAAGATACGAATTACAAAGGTGAATTTTTTTTAAAATACGATAAACAGAAAATGGTTTAGAACCTATTTGGATAGGTTTATTTTTTAAGTACTCTTTAAGTTAAAATAATTTTTATTCTTTTAAGTTCTTTTATGATATTTGAGTAAAATGAAAAAAGTGTTTTTGAACACTTATTTTAAAGCAAAAAAAATTAAAAAAAATTAAAGTAAAAAGCTGAAGTTTCTAACTTTAAAAGAAAACAGCTTAAAAAACACTATCAAAATAATCATACCAATTTTTTCATAACCGACCATTATCGTCACAGGCTCACAGCTAACATGAGTTCAAAGTTCAAACCATTATAATATTGGCATATCATTATCAACCTTTTTACCATGAATACTATCTTCAAATTTAATTTCAAAATTTTAAATTAATGAGCCACTAAATTTTATTAATTGAAATAAAAATATATTTGCGTAGGCACATTTAAGATAATAAGGGTGGAAACATGAGAATTAACAATTTAAAAATAAATATATATTTAAACTTGTATAATAGGACAAATATATCAAAAATAAATAACAAAAAATAAATATAATATTTTTCCAAGAATACAAAAATCAATATGACCATTTTTCGAATAATAAAATTTATGTATAGCTACAAACTACATAAGAATTTCTAAATGTCATAAAAAAAAAAATTGATAAGGCGTCAATATAAGTAAAAGTAAGATAAATAAATAATAATATTAGGGTGAAAATCATTTGTGTCCCCCAACTTTATTTTTAAAATTAAACTTTCTCCTTAACTTTGAGCAATAATCAAACTTTTCTTTTATCCTAATTAAAATTTTAAAATACCTATTATACCCTTTCATTATCAATTTTTTTTAATTCTTTAGAAATCGTGATATTTTTATATTTTTTTTAGTTAATATAACAAATTTTTCATAAAAGTATAAACATTATTTTTTGGACAAAAAAGTGAAAATACTAATTAAGTATATAAGTTAATGATGTTCTATAATGAAGTAAATTAGCATAATGAGAAAATTAATTTAATTAAGGACAAATTTTTAAAGATAGTATTATTTAAATTTTAAATTATTTTAGAGTATAATTTATGTAATACTCCAGTCAATTAAAATTTATTTATTGATATAGAAGAGAATACTCACCGCCATTTATATAATAGTAATTTAAGTTTTCAAAATATTATTAATAATGTTAGTTTGGTAAAATATTTTTAATTAATTTTTTTAATTCAAGTAATATAAAACGCATGGAGTAAAATAATAAAGAAAAGAAAAAATTTACATATACACACATATACACATACTTAATGCATATTATATTAAAATAACGATTATAAGAATAATATTAAATTTTGATATAAATTTTTAAAAATATTATTCTACTTATAATGTTAAAGAATTTTAAAAAACATTATAAATATTTATGTTAAAAAATAAATTATATATAATATGAAAAAATATTAAATAGATATGATATAATAAAGATAAAATAGATAATGCATAAGATAAAAAGAGAAAATTTGATTATTGTTCAAAATTTAAAAGGAGTTCAATTTTAAAAGCAAAGTTTAAGGTCCGAAAATCAATAATATTAACAATAGTTCTAAACATCAACAAAATAACTTAAGATTTGCTCCATAGATATCTAAGGAATTTTTTTGCCAATAATAACTAACATTCCATACATTTTCAAGTCGTCAAATCTTTATTTCATAAAAACTAGAAAAGAAAAAAAAAACATTTTCAAGTCGGCAGATTACTTTGGCAGCAAAAAAGAACACCAACAAATCTGCGGCGATTTTGTCACCGACCGGAAACATCTGACGCAAGACGAGATGCAATTGCAGAATGGTACATGATATCATGGAAATTAGAGCTCTGCATCGTCTTTCTCCTTAGCTCTTTTGCCTTCTCTTCCGTGAAACATCCAGGCTGGAACTTGGATCTGCTATGACCCGTTTCTAGATCCGATTTTAGACCCGAAACCTCCCTGATCGGCCCGGTTTTGATAATACTGCTAGAACCGGAATCAACGATATAGTCCGGTTCAGAGGACCAACCAAAAAGTGGGGTCCACCAGGATGACCCGGAAGTTGGGTTTTTTCGGGTCAAGTCGGGATTTACCCGATTAACAGATGATTGAAGTGAAGCAGAACAGAAACAAGAAAATGAAGTTGCCATTGTTGATGATATTATTAGCTTTGATAAAAGAGAATAGAAATGCTTTTGATGATAAAGGAGTGGGTGTTGGGGTTGAAGTATTTAATGTAAAGACATATGAAAATGAGGATAAGATTGCATACGTGGGCTACAGCAATATACAACTCTTTTTAGTACTGCTTCAACGTAATTAATTCGTTTTAATCTCTTTTTATTTTCAATTAAAAGAAATTAAATATCATTTCAAGTCAAATATGGAGTATTTGTTTGGTTGATCAAACGTTCAACTTGGCTTTCGCATTTACGCTTTTTTGCCCTTTTGATGAAACGTCGCTTCACACAGATCGACTTTGCGGATGGTGGAAGCAAGAAATTAGATATCCATGTTTGGGCCAAAATTTCGGGAGGTCATTGGGATATGGCTTACAAGAAAGGCCAATTGTTGTAGGTCCACTCTTTGTTGGGTTTGTAATCCAATGGGCTATATATTATGGAGAAGGAATTTAACATACTAAATGGGTCAGGTTAGAACTTAAAAGGGATTTTTTAAGGGAACTTAACTGTATATGTTATATTAAAAAAATATTTATCATCTATAGTAATAACATTTTTTTCATTGAATTAATACATATTACACTCTCTGTTGGGTTTTAATACATATTACAGACAACAATTTATAAAATATATATAATACAAGTTTTATTCATGGATGATACATTTATCACACTTTAATACACTTATAATATAATGTGTCAGTTTTTCACCAAACAAGCATAATATATTTTAAAACACTTATAATACATTTGTATTGCATGCATAATTCACTTTTAATATACAACAGATTTATCATAGTATTGATATATATTGCTATAGATGGTAATAAATGAAAAATATCACTAAAATCAGTAATTATTTATTAAAAAATATTTACCCAAGTAATTTTTCTAAAGTAAAATTATGTCATTATTTATTATTAATAGAAAATATGTGTTGATATAATAATTAGAATGAATGATTACAAGTGATATAAATTGGTAAGAATTAATATAGTAGGAGCGAATAAGTATAAGTGAAATTAGAGCGATAGATATTAGTGATAATACAAGAGCAAATGAATACAAATGAAAGTAGAGCGAATAAATGTTGTCTCCTGTAATTTTGTGTTGTTTGTATCCTTGTATACACTTGAATTGTATTTGTTAATACAACCCAAATGCACGTATAAATACAAGTGATACAAGAGCAAATGAATACATTCTCTATGTTTTTGATTGTCTGTATCTTTGTATACACCTGAATTTTATTCGTTGATACAAATATGTGCATAGAATACTATGAATGTAGTTGCCTGACACTTCAAATATTTTTATTTTTATTTGTTTTTGTCCGACACATCAAACAATTGTACGAATGGTAAATACTTAAATTATAGCTACAGATTATTAATAATTTTGAAATTGTCATTTAATTAATGTTCGTTTTATGTCTTTTTTATAAGTTTATCCTCTTTTGGAAATGGTTCAGACATACACAACTAAGGTTAAAAATTCGCATGTGATGTGCATGTGCATATTGTCTTGACTCATACTCATGTATGGCTGAATTTATTTTGCGAAAAGATTTTTTTTTTTCGAATTTCAACAAGTCTACCCAAAAATAAGATCAAATTTGAAATATAATAAATTTTTAATCACTAATTTGTGAAAAAGTTTACGCGGCCCATTCATCCGGAACTAGCGATAGCAATATTTTTTTCCTTCTAGAAGCGGATCACAAACTCTCAGAGAAATTTGGTGTCTCCTTGAGCAAATTTGAAGATGTATACCTACCTTTCTTGCACCGTTTTTTTGCTCAGGAGTGTGCTTGCACAAAATATGTGAAAGTGTTCAAGAGATTTAATAGAGTTCAGGTACAAATACCATGGCATTGCCCCTTGCCCCTTTAGTCAAGGTTTCTACGAATTTTTTAGCAGAACTAATTTGATATTGTTTGGCTCCATATCATTGTCCTTCACCGCGCAGGTGTATATCGTCACATGCTCTTGAGGATCTGTTGTCTCATCGTATTTTTGGAATGTTATGCATCTTAATGTTTTTGGGTATCAGTTTCAGAATTGCGCTTGGGGAAATGACAGGTATATGTATCATTTTGAATCTAGTCCTTTTAAGATCGATGAGTTTCCTAGAATTTGATCCATTCGGATGTTAAAGTTGGCAGATATTTCAGTTTTTTGATTGACTCTCTACTATCAGAGCCAATGACATTATTACACTCCTCGTGGTACCTCCGGGCCAAATACAATCTTTTTCTTTTTTGATATCACTCATGTGTCAATTTCACAATGGCCAATGTTTGCTGCTGAATTCTCCTCTGGGTGTTCCTGTCACGATCTGATTCCTCAGGTAATCATAATACCTACTATAACCTACTAATAGATAAGCCAACTTGTAGCCCGAAACAACTAGTAATAGATTTAAGGATAGAAACTAAACAGGAATAAGCAATTCTAATATAACAGTATAGATAAGCGGAAGCAAACCAAAATACATATATACAACTGATCCCTCCCAAAACATAGAAGTTACTAGTACAAAGCTGACTAAACAAAAGAGTACAAGTCCCAAAAGTGGACCACGAAAACAAAACGTGTCTCAAAAAACAAAAGACTAGTCTATATACAGATGGAGACCAGAATAATACAAAACGCAAAGTGCTCACTCCCGTCTTTGTATTAGACTGCTCAAGCTCGAATCAATGCTGACCACTAGTTCTCGAACTTGCATCACAAAAACAGATGTAGAGTGTAGTATGAGTACCAAAAAACAAGTACCCAATAGACATTATAGGCCGACTGGGCTTGAAAAGTAAAAGCAACATGAAAAGAAGGAATAGGACAGAACATAGGTCAAGAGGAGAAGCCTAAAGTAAAGCAACGTAATGCACACGAGTGTAGAAAGAACTAACTAAAGTAATCTACAGATAAACTACACCAGATTGGACTCCCATAGGTCAAGAAGGTACACTCGTTCAATAAAAACCTGACTGGATCCACATAAGTCCGACGAGTACACAGAATAGCTATAACTACTGAGAACTAAAATCTAGAACCCAAGACCGGAGAAAATGAAACCAGAACATCAACCTAATTCAGTAGAATATGACAATATGGAGGTCAAACCTCTAATCGGATGCTCAACAAAAGTATCCAAGTAACCGATCAAGTATCAATAATTGAGGCCGAACCTCTGACCGGATGCTCTTAATAAGGATCCGAATGTCCTAGGCCAAACCTCTAACATGATGCTCGTCGAAAGTGAACCTCTGACCGGATGCTTTTAATAAGGATCCGAATGTCCTAGGCCATACCTCTAACATGATGCTCGTCGAAAGTGTCAATACGATCGAGGTCGAAGCTTGAATTCAGGCTAGGTGCCCAATATAGCTAGTGCAAATGCTCCTAAAGTTCAATAGTTACCAAACTTCATGGATTGCCATCCACACTTACCCAATCAACAAAACCATCTAGGCTTAACCCTTACCAAATATCGAATCACAGAATAAAACTTGGTGTCACCGTTGAAACTCGTGAAGCCGTAGAATTGGAAGGTAAAGATAGAATGTCATCGGACCAATCGTACCGCCTAACTAAGGTTCAAACTATCAAACTCAATTCTGCTATACCAATCTAAGGGATCTAAGCCAGGCGTAACAACGTCGGAGCAAAAACCAAGGCCTATCAGGTTCAAATCATGCATTTCTAAGGCAAGCACTAGTCAAACCTATACTAAGGCCAAACTTTCTCCAAATACAGGATAAAACAAGTAAACAAATACACTAGAAGGCATGAATGATCAACAAGGCAAGTAGCATGCTCACAAGTACTTGATAATTTTCCAAAAAATACTGAAAACATAATTTATAAACGTGTAAGCATGATTAATACTACGCAATCCCAAATTCCAACTAATCAACATGCAATTATGCTCTCAAGCTCAATCTAAAGAGTAGAAAATTGTAACCTACCTATAGGCCGATCACGCATGCTCTAAAATCATAAGATCGTAGCCTTTGCCTTTCGAACGCCCTCTAAATGTCGTGACGCTATTAAAAATAGATACACAACATTAATATGGTCATTTTGATACTAAAATTACTAAAATCAGAGACAGGTCAATTTTCGTAGTCAAAAACAGAAATATGGGACCCGCTCTGAAAATTTTGAAATCAACTCCGTAAAAAGGTCCTAAACACTACTCCAAACTTTTGTTCTAAAATGGAACACAATTCAGGGCTCGAATCAGTGGAATTAAAGACATGCATCAAATTCACAATTTAAGCTCAAAAAACCCAACAAGGCCATCAGGTTACAACGAGATTCTACCTCAAACAAAGCCTTCCCGCTCACTTCCAAATGCTCCTACACGTACTCCTAGAAATTCTCTAGAATTCAGGCTTTGAATCACACAATTTGGACCTCCACAACTCTAAATATGCTCTTTTGAAATTAGGAAATGAGAGTTGATCGCGTCTGATCTCTTAAATTAAGAGACCAGACGAACTCCTCTTTGCAATCACGGATCCAAAGGCTCCCGATCGGTCAACTTAATCCTCTTTGCGATTGTGGAGGGAGTCTCACAAACGCAAAGGCCTTTGGGCTAGAGCTTCACGAACACGACCCACTGGGCTCACGAATGCGAAGGCCTTTGGTGACCTGCAACAATTGATTTTGCCAACTTCAAATCTCCGATGGGGCGCTCGAAATTCTTTCGAAATTTCGTGCGCACAAACGAGATATGATTTCCCACCAATTTCGTCGTTTCAGACTTAATGGCGCATTCAAAATTTCAATACGAAGTCTTTTTAACGAAAAATGGGTACCATATCCAAGTGTCATATTTAGTCAATTTCCACAACGGGCCTTGAGATTAGACCAAAAGCCTCAGGAAGAAAATGAAAACTTGACATTTTGAAACTAACTGCGCTGACAAAATTTTCATCCGAGCGCGTTTTCTGGGAATGTTAACCAAAGTCAACCTTAGGCCAAATTTCAAATGCTAGAGCACCAAATATCCTCAAACTCACACCGATTGCCTCGATACTCATGCCGACCATGCTACTAGCCTAATTTGATCATTGTAGAGCTGATTGAATCATCAGAATTTTATTCTGGTCATTTACTTGATGTTATGATCGAAGTGAAGTTTTCAAGTTATAAAAGCTCCAAAACAGAAAAACGATCCTAACAACCAAACGAACAACTAGGCGATCGTACAATAAATATCAGCAAATCATAAATGACTTGAGATCGCTACATAAACGCTCTAAACAACGAAAAAGAGGCATTGAGGCAAAAATGACATAAGGGTCATTACAGTTCTAAACCTTGGTCCTGTATGATGTATAGGGGGTGCCTTTGTTCTTCATAGTAATGTCACTGCCTTGATTAACTGTCACGCGTCACCGCATTATTTAGACACGTTTTTTGTCTAGCTTTTCCTTGAAGAGTCTCTATTTCTCTCTACTTGTCATGACTTGATATGGCCACATATACTGACTATTTTTACCTATACATATAATTTGTTTTTTCAATTTTAATAATAATTATTCTTATTCATTTGATGCAAAATCATTATTGATATATAATAGAGCTCTTTCTGTGTATATATTTGTATTGATATACATTGGCTCGTATTCACCAAATAAATTACCTAATAAATTGGTATATATTTGTATTTGGTATACATTAGCTCGTATTCACTTAATAAATTAGGTATACATTTGTTTGCATTAGATTTTTATAATTTGTATTGATATATATTAGTCCGTAATCACTTAACAAATTTATATACATTTATTTGTATTAGTATACATTGATCGGTATTTACCTAACAAATTGTATATATGTATATGAAAACAAAATCAGTGTTGCCTTTAAACTAATACTTACTCAAAATAAAAAGGACAAAAAGAAATAATTGAGGGAAAATGGCTTAACCCCCCCCCCCCCCCCTCCTTCCCTCAACCTATACCCGAAATTCTAACTACATGGGTGTCCTATCACCCCCTGAACATTTTTTAAATATATTTCATACACCCCTAAGTGTTGACTTGTCATAGGAGGTGAGAACACCTCCTCTAGGCGCGTTATAGGAGGCAAAAATGCTCCAAGTTGCTCAAAATTATATACACATGTATATCCATGTAATTTTGGGGGGGAAATAATCTCAACAACCATCTTCCCCAACATTAAATATTAGTTCTTCTTCCCCATCATTTTTACGATTTTCTTCTTCAATTTTTCACGATTTTCTTCCAAAAATAAATAGGGTTTAGTCGTTAGTGCTAATTTTTACTTCAAATCTTGAAGTTAGGGTTTGTAATAAGCTCCAATTTTTTATTTAGGGTCTTTAATTTTAATTTTAATTTTTCTCTAAATTCGTTAAAAATGAAAAACGAAAACTTGAAAATGTTTTGTATGGATGAATCAGACCCAATGCTCAACGCTGAAGTGAGATGCAAACATGAAATTTTGCTGAATTTGCAAACTTCTTGGTCGCAATCAAGTCCGGGAAGAAGGTTTTGGTCCTGCCCATGCTATGATGTATGTGTGTTTCCCTTGTATTCTTCCTTTACTTTATATTCAATTGGTGCTAATGTATTATTTTTTCTCTATTTTCAGTCTAAAATTGTAAAAATTTTCGATGAAGGGACAAAGAAAAAGTGGATCCAAGATCAAATTTTATCCTTCCAAGATTGGTGAACAAAATCAAAAAAAAAACTAATAAAGAACAAACTCAAATTAAGAACAAAGAACTAATCTTTACTGAAATTAAGCTGATAAACTACGTAATCAAGTTGAAATTACACTTAAGGATACTTGGATCATCACCAAAAATGTGTAATCAATGGTTGAGGGAGATGAAAAAAAAGAAACAAGAGTTGGGTCTAATTTCTTTAGGAGGGAATAGAAAAGAAATCGGGTGAGTGGGTCTAATATTTAAGTGGAATCCATGCGTGTATACACGATACTCACTATATTTGATTTATGTGGACAGGTCAGCACTTAGGGATGTATAAAATAGATTTTAAAAAAATATTTTAGGGGGTGATAGAATATCTATGTTGTTGGAGTGTGTAGTTGAAATTTTAGCTATAGATTGGAATTTTTTAGTCTATTTTAGGATATTAAGGAAATGAAATATGAACATTTTTTTATTATTATTATTTTTTTTTTTATCTCTAATTTTCCTAACTTGGCTACGATTGTTGTTGCTGCAACTTTCCTTGGACCTACTTGGTACGACATGTCTAAAAAGAGCAAAGATGAAAAGAATTTCTCCAACCCATGCGAGATAGAAGGTTCGTATACTTGTTCTTGAATAGGACTAGTGTAGGCTACTTTCTTGTATTCTCATGGAAGGGGAGAGTCTCCCTCACTTATGCTTTCTTAGTTGATTTGTACCGAGAGGAGTCCTCTCACAGGTTTAATGCTTTCTAGTTATAGTTAGTCTCTTTTTTGTATCGGGGATGAGTTAGCCGACCTTAATAGGTTAGCCGACTTATGAACCACCATAGGATAGGAGGGAAGGTTTATGTTCCCCTCATTGTATTTTATTTTGATTATTTATGTTAAGGCTTGGGGGTGCTACTCAACCCCTGACTGTGCACGAGAGGTGGGAGCCTCGTGTAGGGTCTGTTCCCATAAAAAAAAATGAAATAAGGGAAACAGAATAATTGGATCTCTAGTTTTAGGGATATTCAACTTGAAATAAGGGAAATCAGATAATTAAATCCCTAGTTTTAGGGATATCTAATGCGAAAATAAGGGGGAAATTTAGAGTATTGTTTAGAGTATTCCAAATAAAAAGAATAACATGAATAATTGAATCCTAATTTTAGAGATATTCAGTAACGAAATAAGGGGGGCAAATGAATCTCTAGTTTTAAGGATACAATAACATAAAACAAGAGAAGGATATTCCCTCTATTTTTGCTCGGGAAAAATAAAAGTAGGAGTGGACATGGTATGGTATGATACAATATTTGAAACTTCGATAATTTTGGTATTCAATTTTTAAAATTATTATATTATTATCATATCAATTTAATTTTGCATGGTTCAGTATTTTGAAGGTCGGTCTTGGTATTTTGCGGTATGGTAAATCGATAACCATAGTTTGTTCAACTTTGACTAATATATACTCGTATAATAAAGTATTATGACTTTGACAATACAAAAAAAGGTCCTTAATAGAATCATACTAACATATTACACATGTAGAAATATATATTCAAAAGAAAGTATAGACAACTCCTTTTGTTAATCAATTATATTTAAAATACATTTCAATCAAAATATAATAGTCTAAATTTTCTACTTCTAAACATTTAGTTTATACTAATACTTGGTTGCATATATGTTAATATTTTAATATACACACACACACACATATATATATATATATATATACATACTTCGGTATGATATTCAGTATTTTGGTATGTTATTTCTAAATACTAAATACCTTATCGAATATCAAAAATATTTAAAATGTATATCATATCTCATACCAAATACTATAATATCAAAATTATGACATCAAAAATTTTAAAATAATATAATAATACGATATATACCATATCATTTCCACCCTCAATGAAAGTGCCAAATTTTTGGGCTATATACTGCCAAAATTTTAGGCCTATTAGATGATGGATGTCTCTTTCTCAAGTGGGAGTGGGCAAGTTGCCCACTTGACATTGTTGCACTACTTTCTCATCTTCTATAAATGTCGTCCTTCGCATTGAGAAGATAGGACACAGAAACAGAAACGAAAACAAGAAAATCACTTCTACTCTCTCTAAATTCTCTTACTCTCCTTTTCTTTATTAATTGTCGAGTTAGTTAATTTATAACACGTTATCAGCACGAGGCTCCGGATAATTTTTCAAGGTAACAAAAGTGGTAAGAGTTTTATTTAATTTTATTTTTATAAAAAGGCAAATATTTCCAAAATTGAATTTACTGCTCTTGATATCTCTGGAAAAGGCTACTCATCATGGGTACTTGATGCCGAAATTCATTTAGAATCAATGGGTCTGGCAGACACCATTAAAGATGACAATATGGCATCCAATCAAGATCGTGCTAAAGTCATGATATTTCTCTGTCACCATCTTGATGAGGGCTAAAATTACAATATCTTACATTAAAAGACCCCCTTAAATTGTGGAAAAATTTAAAAGAAAGATATGACCATCTGAAGTTGGTCATGCTTCCACAAGCTCGTCATGATTGGCTAAATCTGAGATTAATGGATTTCAAAAATATAACTGAATATAATTCTACTTTATTTAGAATTATAGCTCAGTTAAATTTATGCGAAGAAGAGATCACTGAGCAAGATAAACTTGAAAAGACATACTCCACATTTCCACTCGCGAATATGCTCCTACAGTAGCAATATCGCAAAAAAAAAATTAAAAAATATTCTGAATTACTTTCTCACCTTCTTATTACTGAAAGACATAATGAACTATTAATGAAAAATCATGATAGTCGGCCAGTTGGTTCTTTGCCACTCCCTGAAGTGAATTAGGCAAATTCTAACCAACAAGAAAGAGCCCATGGTCCCAGTCGTGGTCGTAGTCAAAGAAGAAATTTTAATCAAGATTCTCGGCTGGCACCGGAAAATAACCAGCAATATAAAAGGCAGGATAAAAAGCCAGAAGCTTTACCGAAGAATAATTCAGAAATAATATGTCATAGATGTGGAGGTGTGGGGCACTGGTCGCGGATTTGTCGGTCGTCAAAACGTCTGGTTCAGCTATATCAGGCATCATTAAAAAGGGCAGAAAATAATCCAGAGACAAATTTTATCTCTGAAGATAATATTGAGCCTATGCATCTAGATGTAGCTTATTTCTTTAATTTTCCAGACGAAAATATGAATATTGACAAGACTAATAATATGTAAATATTTTTTTTATGTGTATTAAATATGATGTTTGTATTTTTCTAATCAATGTAAATACATAAAAAATTATATAATATACCATGTGTTAATACGTATTTTATTTCTTATTGAAGAAAATATGGAAATGCCTCAAATCTTGTTTGGATCAATGATAAATCACGAGGATATTTGTGTAATTGATAGTGGAACAACTCATGCTATATTTAAAGACGAGAAATATTTTTCCAATTTACTTAAAAGAAAAGCTAATGTTACTACAATTTCTGGTAATTCAAAAATGATAGAAGACTCCGAAAGAGCTACTATAATTCTGCCTAAGGGGACAAAAATTGTTATAGAAGATGCACTATTTTCTTCTAAATCCCCAAGAAACTTGTTAAGTTTTAAAGATATCCGCAGAAATGGATATCATGTTGAGACATTAAATGAAATGAATATTGAATATCTTGGTATAACCAAGAGTGTCTCAGGCCAAAAATATATTTTGGAAAAATTACCAACTCTGTCATCTGTCTTATATTATGCAAAAATTAGTGCAATTGAAGCAAATATGATCGTAAACCAGAAGTTTACTGATCCAAATATATTTGTGTTATGACATGATCGAATAGGTCATCCCGGATCAATAATGATGAGACGAATTCTTGAAAATTCAACTGGTCATCTGTTAAAGAATCAGAAGATTCTTACAAATGATGAATTTTCATGTGCTGCTTGTTATCAAGGCAAATTAATTGTCAGACCATCGACCCTGAAGGTTGGCATCGAATCTCCTGGCTTTTTAGAACGTATACATGGAGATATATGTGGACCTATTCATCCACCTAGTGGATTGTTTAGATATTTTATGGTCCTAATAGATGCATCATCTAGATGGTCTCATGTGTGCATGTTATCATCTCGCAACCTGGCGTTTGCGAAGTTGTTAGCACAAATAATAAGATTGAGAGCGCAATTCCCAGATTATCCAATTAAGGTCATTCGCCTTGATAATGCTGGAGAATTTACATCCCAAGCATTTAATGATTATTGCTTATCAATTGGGATAAAAATTGAACATCCTGTTGCTCATGTTCATACTCAAAATGGCCTTGCAGAATCATTTATAAAGCGCCTACAATTGATAGCAAGACCTCTACTAATGAAAACAAAATTGTCAATTACTGTTTGGGGTCATGCTATTTACATGCAGCAGCACTTGTACGTCTAAGACCGACACATTATAATAAATATTCTCCGTCACAATTAGTATTTGATCATGAACCAAATATAGCCCATTTAAGAATTTTTAGTTGTGCGGTATACATGCCTGTAGCACCACCACAACATACAAAAATGGGCCCTCAATGAAGGTTGGGCATATATGTCGGGTTTGACTCACCCTCCATAATTAGATACCTTGAATCGTTGACTGGAGACTTATTCACTACTCGATTTGCAGATTGTCGGTTTGATGAAATAATTTTCCCGCCATTAGGGGGAGAGAAAAAGGAACCCGAAAAAAGAAAAGAAATTGCGTGGAAAATTTCATCACTATCACATTTTGATCCACGTATCCGCACATGTGAACAGGAAGTCTAGAAGATCATCCACTTACAGAAAATAGCAAATCAAATGCCAGATGTATTTACTGATTTGAAACGGATAACTAAGTCACATATCCCTACAATGAATGTACCTATCCGGATTGATGTTCCAAAAGTACCATCTACAAGTATCATAGCTTCTGAATCTCAAACACGCCAGAAGCGTGGTAGACCGTTGGGTTCAAAGGATAAAAATCCTAGAAAGAGAAGCTTGAGAAATAATAAAGATGATACTACAATAGAACCTCCTGAAGAAGGTCAAGATTTGAGTAATCCTGATATTTCTGAAGAAATCAGTGAACCCGAGACTCAAGTGAATGAAGAACTTTCAATAAGTTCTTTTGGTGATGAGATAAAATTAGATCGATCTAAAATCACGGTTGATAAAGTTTTTGCATATAATGTTGCACTTAACCTCATGCAAGATAGTGAAAGTCTTGAGCCTAAATCCGTCGAAGAATGTCGACGTAGATGTGATTGGCCAGAATGGCAAAATGCAATTCAATCAGAATTAGACTCACTTGCTAAACGTGAGGTTTTTGGACCTGTAGTCCAAACCCCTGAAGGTGTAAAACCAGTTGGCTATAAATGGGTTTTTGTTAGAAAACGAAATGAGAGAAATGAAATTGTAAGATATAAGGCACGCCTTGTTGCACAAGGATTCTCTCAAAGACCCAGAGTCAATTATGAAGAAACATATTCACCAGTTATGGATGGAATAACTTTTCGATATCTCATCAGTTTAGCTATACATAAAAATCTTGAAATACATCTAATGGATGTAGTTACAACTTACATTTATGGTTCACTTGATAATGAAATTTACATGAAAATTCCAGATGGATTAAAATTGCCTGAAGCATGTAAAAAGTCTTGAGAAATATACTCAATGAAACTGCAAAGATCATTATATGGTTTAAAACAATCAGGGCGTATGTGGTATAATCGACTCAGTGAGTACTTGATAAATGAAGGCTATATAAATGATGTCATTTGTCCATGTGTTTTTATTAAGAAAACAGAATCAGAGTTTGTTATACTCTCTGTTTATGTTGATGACATAAATCTCATTGGAACCCCTAAGGAGGTCTAAAAGGCAATTGAATATCTAAAGAAAGAATTTGAAACAAAAGACCTTGGAAAGACAAAACTTTGTCTAGGTCTGCAAATTTAACATTTAGCAAACGGAGTTTCTGTCCATCAATCTGCATACACTGAGAAAATCTTAAAAAGATTTTACATGGACAAAACACATCCATTAAGTACTCCAATGATTGTTCGATCACTTGAAGTGGAAAAAGATCAATTTCGACCTCTAGGAGAGGATGAAGAAATTCTTGGTCCTGAAGTACCATATCTCAGTGTTATTGGTGCACTTATGTATCTTGCTAACGCAACTAGGCCTGATATAACATTTTCTGTTAATTTGCTACCAAGGTATAGTTCTTCCCCAACGCGAAGGCATTGGAACGGTATCAAACATGCTTTGCGATACCTGAAGGGTACTATTGATATGAGTTTGTTTTATACTAACAAAGGTTGTGTAGACCTTATTGGTTATGCAGATGCAGGTTATTTATCAGACCCACATAAAGCTCGATCTCAGACAGGCTATCTATTTACACATGGAGGAACTTCTATATCATGACGATCTACAAAACAGTCCATTGTTGCTACTTCTTCAAATCATGCTGAAATAATAGCAATTCATGAAGCAAGTAGAGAATGTGTGTGGTTGAGATCGATGATACAGTTCATCAAAGAAAGATGTGGTCTGGAAAATAATGTTAAAATACCCACAATTATATTCGAAGACAATGTCGCATGCATAGCTCAATTGAAAGGTGGCTTCATAAAAGGAGACAGAACAAAACACATTTCACCAAAATTATTCTTCACACATGATCTTCAGAAGAATGGTGAAATTGATGTACAACAAGTTCGTTCAAGTGATAATCTTGCAGATTTATTCACAAAGGCATTACCAACATCAACTTTTGAGAAGCTAAGGCATAAGGTTGGAATGCGCTGTCTCCAAAATATCAAATGAAGTTTTTATCAGGGGGGAGTAAAATATGCGCTGCACTCTTTTTTCCTTAACCACGATTTTGTCCCACTGGGTTTTCCTAGCAAGGTTTTTAATGAGGCAGCAATCAAGGCGTATTACCAAATCTGTGTACTCTTTTTCCTTTATTAGGCTTTTCCCACTGGATTTTTTCCTAATAAGGTTTTAACGAGACACAACATCTATAGATGTTCAAGATAACTATGTATAATTATTCTTTAACTAGAATATATGTATATTTTTTTTTGACATCCAAGGGGGAGTATTAGATGATGGATGTCTCTTTCTCAAGTGGGAGTGGGCAAGTTGCCCACTTGAGATTGTTGCACTACTTTCTCATCTTCTATAAATGCCGTCCTTGGCATTGAGAAGATAGGACACAAAAACAGAAACGAAAACAAGAAAATCAATTCTACTCTCTCTAAATTCTCTTACTCTCCTTTTCTTTATTAATTATCGAGTTAGTTAATTTATAACAAGGCCTAAATTTTCCAAACACTTTTTGGGTTAAAAGAATGTCAATTCTATATATGCACATGTTAATTGTTCTGTTAAAATTTGAAATTTATGACTTTTTATAATAATATTAAATTAATATATAATAATAATATAATCCATAATTAAAAGCTTCTAAATATTCTAATATAAATTTATAAGATATGAACAAAGATTACTGGATTCCCATGAATCCAGATTTAACTCGGTAGATCCATTACTGATTACTTCTCTGCTGCTTTTCCTTTGTAGCAGGTCCAAACTAAAATCAAATTCAGATATGTTAGTGAGTTTTGTATAATTGATTCCGACTAGTTTGAAATTGAGGCATAATTTTTATTATTATTGATCACATAATTCTACAGTTAATATTCGCTTTATTCACTTTAGGACTTTATACGCTTTTTAAAAAATAATTATTAATATGGGGTATTATATCACAATGTCATACTAATGAGTCAATTTTCTAAAAAGTTACCCAAGTTTGGGGAATTGACTCTAAATAGCATTTTTGTTTCATTTAGGATCGAAATATCATCCAACTATTACTATTTTACTCCAAATATACTTAACACTTCAAAAGCCTCATTCTCTCTTAATTGGCATGCCATGTCATTAAAGAATCTTTTTTTGAATAATAAACTTATTTAATTCATCAAACTCATTTAACTAAAATAATAATCATATTATTTATTTTAACAAAAATATATTAATTTATTAAGAAGAAATTTTCATACTTAAGAGTCTTTTATCATAATAATTTTTTTTCATGCTATGAAAAATAACTTTTTAAAACCTACTATAATGCCATCAATTTTGAATACTTATAAACACATATATTCAAAATATATTGATATACAAATCACTCATGAACCCCAAATTATATTGATTAATCAGTATAATGGATCAATAATATTAAAGTTCAATTAACTATTAAAAAGGAATTAATCGTGCACTTTGAAAATCATGCTTATAATATTATTATTTTTGAAAAAAATAGAAAGTGAATAATATTTTATATTAGAAATAAAAATTTTGATCTTTATTAATCTCGTATAATGTGTGAAATATTGAATTAAAACAGGCAATTCAATTTATTATTACTTGTGTTTCGTGGGTTTAGGATGGGTTAAGAATATATATATATATATATATATATATATATATATATATATATATATATATATATATATTGATGTTAAATTGTATGATAAGATAAAATGTAATATAATAGTCATGAAAGAATAAAACTTAAAAATTAAATAAAAAATAAATAATAATAAATTTCTTTTTTTGCCAACTTTTCTCTATGTCAACCTTACAAATTTAATTGAATATTTTTATGAAAAAATTTCTTATAATTTTTAGATAATTTACTTAGGGATTTAAAATATTTCTCAGGTAATAATAGCATACAAAGATTATTTTATTGAATTTTTTTTGGTAGAATAATTTGAAGAAAATTAGATTCTTTTTTATAATCTTCATAAATTCTCACTTAATTTAATTTTTTTTGTGTAGAGACATAAGTTTGATGAGTTAAATAGGTTTATTATTTTTAAAAATGATTTGGAGACTAATTAATTAATATTGAGGGTAAAATAGAAAAAAATTTATCTTTTCTTGCTATGTTATAAATGATAAATAAAAATAAAAGAATTATTTTTAAAATAGTGGACAAAAAAAATTATTAAAAGATTTTTTAAACAAGTGCAGTAAAACTTTTTTTTTTTTTGATCAGATGTAGCAAAACTTTGATGAATAAAAAGTGAGATGGGGGAATATGTAATTGTCAGTACTGCAGACAACAACTATGCTTATGAAGTGAAGGAACGGTCACAATTAATTGGATAAGCAAATTCTGAATTAGGTTTGAGAGGTTCAACAGTAAAGGCAACGAGCCAAACTGAGTGTTTCAACAGGACAATTGTTTGTCTATAATTTTTTTTTCTTTTATTATTTTTCGACTTCGATTTGTGTGTATCATTTCCTACATAGTCATTAATCTTTTTTGTATCATTTCAATTTTATTGGATGCCTTTCAAGGTATTTTTACAAATCGACCTTTTGTCTATACAAGTATTCTTTTTTATCTTGGCATAGATTTCAACTCAAATCTACTACTTTTTGTATTTTCAAATTTAACTATGACAATGTAAAATGATTTGATAAGCAATGATTGAATAAGAACAATGGCCGGATTCGATTGGAAAGAATAGCAGTTTATATGAGTAGATATTTAACACAAATATTCCATTTACTATATCAATAATTAACCCCAAATCCTGCTACTAGTACAAGAATAATATATTGAGATTTTTGTAGTAATTTGTTCCTATGCACTTTTTAGTGTTATACAAACTGGACCACAGGCCGATGCCACAAATAGAGCTGGGGTCCACACATTTTACAATCGTAAGGTGAAGTCCAGCAACTCTTTTATCATATGGTAGGATGAATGAACACTCTCACTAAACGTCTCAAATCCAAACGTTTTGAATGAAGAAATTTGAGCAGAAAGGCCGTAAATTTACACTTTGTTCGGATGGTTGTCGTGTCTTATTTCATAATATATTATATTGTATAATGTTGTATTGTATCATACTATATTGTTTTAATGAATACAATATTTGGATATATTGTATCGTTCTCCGTCGTTACAAGATGTCACACATCAGTAATTTGAAGATAAACTTACAAGAAAAGTAGGGTATGGGGTAGAGTTACTATAAAAAATAGGATAAAAGATGAAATATAATTATTAAATAATAAATAAAGACAAAATGAGAAAAAAAATATTAAGGTAACGACGCGATGATAATAAATAGGTCGTTAATGATGAATTTAAACGATATGATACAATAGAATTTAAGTAACAATCAAAACAAACATTGTATTTAAACTAATAATACAATACAACTGATAACAACCATCAAAACCAGATGTTAATGTAACACGAATTCAAATTAGTTGAATCAATAAACTATGAATATCAAATGATTATATACAAAGAAACTATCATCATTTTCAAATGCAAATTCTATCATGGAACTAATGGTGATAAAGTAATTCATGAAATCATAATCTACCACAATTAAAATATTTTTTTATTTGATATATTATATAAAGTATAATAAAAGAAAAAAGTTTAATTATGTAATTAAATATACTATTAAGAACATAAATAAAGAAATTAAAATTTGATAAGAGTTTAATGGGTTAGGTTATAACCTGCTCCCTCTTGTCCTATTAAATGCATTTGTCGGGGTATGACTGTAACAATGTCCCCATCATTATAGATAAACCAATGGGGAAGAAAATTGGGCCAGAAAACTTTTGAGTAGTAATCTGAAAAATTTGAGCTTAGGCCAGACTTAAACGGAATCTGAGTCAGTTGAGGTTTGGGGTAATCCGTTGATGGATGGGTGATGATTGTATCAGTTTGATAGTTAGAGTTGATAGCCAAGATACTAAAGAGTCCGTACGGCTGTACAAAATCGAATTCGGGTGAGTAAAACTCCCGTAGTTGATCTTGGCGTGAAAGATAAAAATTTGAATGTTATGGTTTGAGGGCATATTGCAAAATGGGAGCTTGAGACACAAATTCCGAGCTTCTATTTTTGTGCAACCCGCCACAGCCGGATTAGTCTCGCCATGGCGGGGTAAGTGGCACCATGGAGGGACAAACACGAAGTTAATGAGGTAAAAGTTTCAAAATTGATTTTGTTCCTCCCACTTCGTTCTTGAGAGACCAGAAGTGACCTAGGATGATATTCCTTCAATTTTTCACCAAATTTCATGCTAAAGGTAAGTTAATCACTTTTCTAACTTGTATTTTGATTCTTGGGACCGAAAATCTATGGTGAATACCTTAAGAGAGGGGTTTTAGCCAAAATTTAATGATGGGAAAACCCTAGTTGGGGAAGGTGATCATGGACGTGTCCAAGGGATAGGATTTTGATATAATCCGAATATTGTAGACCAATAGTTCATTGTTTTGTGCATTTTGTGTAATTTTAGATCAAGAACAAGCTAAAAGACTTCGAAAAGGGAAATCTCCAACTGTTTAGAGTTTTCAAGGCTTAATTTTGAGGTAGGCGATGGTTTTACATTCATGTCTATGCTACATGTGCTTGTTACTGTAATTGATAGTATTGACTGCATGTGTGAGACTAAGAAAGATGTAACAAACTTAATAAAATGAATTCTAAGATCAATTGCATGCAATGAACCTGTTGCTTGATTGTTCAAGTATGTGAAACATTTATTGTGGTTTGTGGTTGTGTTGATATATATATATTTATATATATATATATATATATAAAGATCGGGTGTCACATTTTGACACATATACAAATAGAGATTGAATGTCACGTTCCGACACATATACAGATTAGGTGTCATATTCCGACATAACTATTGGTTGGGTGTGGGTACCATGAGAGGACTGTTGTTGGTTGTTTCTAGAGAATGACATTGTGAATTGAATCATGCTTAGGAACTTACGAATTGGTAATGTGTTTCGTAGATGTCTATCTTTACTAAATTATAGTTGCATGTATGTGTTTCATTGACTAGGCTGGCCACATGATTCTATTAGTACACAACTGATTATGTGTACTGATACTGCACTTGATTTTTCCTTGTTGAGTAAACGACATCTTTAGATGGCTGCTGGCAGACCTCAATTTGGAGACCACTGACTTTATCATAATTCAAGGGTGAACCAATTCTTTCAGACTGTCATGGGTTCTTCTAGGATCTTAGTCTACTCTTGTCAGACTTGGACCTTTCAGATTTTATTTTACATTGTTATTTTGGGGTTGCATCTCCGTTGTTCCTTAGAATATTTTTGGTACAATGACTTTCAGGTTCTACGGGGTTGACTTCCACATGTTTTGTATGACTATCATGCTTGTGTTGAATTAAATTCCTGAGTTTATGGGAACTCGGTTTAAAAACTTATATAAAAATTGTTGTCATATCTTTTGTTATGACCCGTATTTTTCACATTAGGACAATTTGGAGATAATGGTAATAAGTCAAGGGCAAGGCTATGTTTGACCTTGTTGGATACAAAATTCTTATGACTAAATTGAGATGTGGAAATATTGGAAATTTGTTAAGGGTAAAAATTGAAATTTCTCATGTGGAAATACCATAAAAGATTAAAGACAAAATTGGAATTACTCATGTGGAAATACCATAAAGGGTTAGGGGTAAAATTGGAATTTTACATATGGAAATACTATAAAAGGTTAAGGGCAAAGGTGGAATTTCAACTTGGAAATATTAGAAAAGGTGAGGGGCAAAATGGTAATTTCACATGGGAGCCTCTTAGTCATAAAATCCTAGAGATTTCTAGACATTTTGAGAGAGTTTGAAGAAGAGAACTTAAGCCAAAAAAATGGAGAGAAAATCGGCTAAGAGGGAGAAAATTTAACCCTTCAAATTTCATCTCCAAAAATTATAATTTTCTAGTATTCCTACTAAATCAAGGGTCCTCTATAACATGGTGAATTTATTTTGGAAGATAGAAGGCTTGTTTGGTTGATTTGGGGCTTTGATTAAGTGAAGAAGTTAGAAGAAAAAAAAGGTAAGAATTAATTTCTTTTTATTATGTTATGAAGGTTGTTTATGTTGTAGTATGTGGAGATGTGTAGAATTTATGAAAATATGGAAGTTTTCATGGTGGGTTTTACATATGTATAAATCCATGTATATGAAGATTGTGGGGGAAGAATTAAATTTTTGTGTAGTATTTGTATAGTAGTTATGATAGTTATTTGATGTTGAAAATGGAAGTTGGATGAAATTTATTGAAGTTGGAAATATGGGTTAGGTGATGTAATTGGAAAAAAATTAAGTTTGTATAATTTGTTAGTTGTGGTTATGATTTGGGGGATATAAATGAAGTTTAAATGGTGTAAGATGGTATTAAACTAGTTTGTAGGAATTATGTAATTTGAGTATGATATTATAAGAATATGGAGGTAAATTATTAAAAGTATGGAGTGTTGTTGTTGGTTGTGAAGTTGAAAGAAGGAAATGAATTTGATTATGAAGTTGGAGGAAGAAAATGAATTATAATAGTTTTGTTGCATTTATGGAATTTTTGGGCGAAATATGGAATTGATGAATATTGGATAGCTTACTTGGAATACTTTTCACTTATGTTGGAATGAGTTGAAATTAATTATGAAAATGAAATATTCATATTTATTTGGAAATGCAAAGTTTGGTTGAAAGTTGTTGCACTAATTGGAAAATTACATCAATTTATGTTATGGTGTGTTTAAGTTGATTATTGATGGAATTGGTGTTGATGTTGGCTTGGTTGTTGATATTGTGGCCGAGTTGTAATCTCGGAATTGTCATATATATAGGGGAAATGCTGCCGAAATTTTTGTAGACAAGTATTGGAAAAATTGAGTTCTTAAAGTCTTATGAATAGTAATTGGTAAATGTGACCAATTGTAGATTTTGGAGGAAACGGGAATTGAATTTGGACAATCGTAAAACGTCAAAAAGGTATGTAAAGCTTTACATTTTCTTCTCTTGGCATGTCCTAGATGTAATAGGAGTGAATACGAACCTCGAGGATCACTCTACTCTTTGAAATCGACGCTCGAAAATTTCCCTTTTCTATTCAATAGAATTGAATTAGGTAATTATGAATAGTTTTGGAAAAATTGTCTAAACTTCTAGATTTTGCACAAATAAATTCCGAATACCTTGAAACTCTTCTAAATAATGTTATGAAGTCTAACGCACGTGATTTGTATATGCCACCTCATTTGACCGAGGTGGGCCCCACTATTCCGAATTTTTCTTCGTTATTCCGTTTGAATTACGGTAGGCAGAATTTGAAAGAAACTCTTTGCTATGCTTCCTAATATTATATGAATAATTATTCCGATAATTCCCATAATATATTTGGAAGTACGGAGATAATTCGGAAAATACTATTTTTACGTAGACTATTGTGATATTGAAAGTACTTGTACTATTATTTTTATTCAAGTTTCCTTTTATGATTTGTTATCGAAATTATGCAATCGAGTCTGTATAAATGTTTTGTAATTTAAATTGCATTTAGTTTCTCACTACTCCACTCGTGGATGCCTCAATGCTTCTTTCACTGAGCCTGGGCCAGGATATGTTTTTGTGCGTTTTTCTCTACATTGTTCGTCGTGTCCCGACGTGAGGGGGCAGGTATGGCATGTACATGGGGTGGTAAATGTTATGCCACGGAGTTATGTTGTGCCATGTACATATATGTTTGTTATATGATATGATTTGATATGGCCATTTGATATGATATGATTTGTTACGGAGATATTTCCTACTCTGGTGTTATGATGTGTTGTGGCGCCAATGACAGGAGGGCGACCACGTTTTGTTCACCGAGTCCCATAAAATGGGGCCGGATACGGCATATGTTTTGCATATATGATTTGGGATTATGAAAAGTATTTTGAAATTCTAAACATTTATTTTATTTTTGCACATACTATTCAGATTATGATTTTTTATTACAATTCATGCTTTACATATTCGGTACATTTTTTGTACTGACCCCCTTTCTTCGGGGGGGCTGCGTTACATGCCCGCAGGTACCGAAGTTCGATTTGTCGATCCACCTGTTTAGGATATTTGCTGCGTCGTTGACAATGCTCCCTTGTTCGGAGCTTGTATTTTGGTACTGACTTTATCTCTGTATATTTGGATATGTTGGTCTGGGGTACGACGGGGCTTTGTCCCGTCATATGACTATGCTATCATCTGTAGAGGTCTGTAGACAAAGTTATGTTGTGGATTTTGTATATATGGTTTGGATTTTTGTGTGTTTTGTGACAACCTTTCAACTCTCGTGCGTATATCTATTTTTATGATATATTTAGCAATTTCTACTAATCACTACATTTGTTTATTCGGAAAAAAAATAGACTAATTTGGGATAAGGGTACGTTTGGGTGCTCAAAATTGGGCACTAGTCACGGCCTACGGGGTTGGATCGTGACATCTTTTATGCATGCTTTTGTGTTAGGATACTAGTTTTAGATGTAGTTTTGATTCTCCCATCGGAGGGTTAATGTGGATGTCATTCACGGCCCGATTTGAATCGTGACAATGATACACACCTTAAGAAAATATTTAAGAACTTAAATTAAAGGTTGCTTTTCACTATTACCTTTTTTATTATTTTTAAACTAGTCTCCTAAAAAATATAAAATAGTTAAAAACCACATTAAATGTCTGTTTAGAAAGGCACCTGATAATTGAAATTGGTGTAATTACTAGAGTAGTAATTATCCGTCTAATAATTATACAACTTATTAATTACAATAATCTATTTGTTTGCCACAATGTAATTACAGTGTAATTATAAGTGTACTATTTGGTAGCACAAGTGCATAAGTTATATTAAATTAAAAAAGTAAAACTTAATTATCTAACATTAAAAATTTATATTAGACAAATAAGGGCCTTTATAAATGATATTAAATTAAATATTTAAGATATATTGTATTTTAAAAATATATTAATTAATAAATATATGTTCTTAACTAATATTCTTAAAAAACAATTGAATTATAATTTTCAAATTAGTATATATATATTAATTAAATTAATTATAAAAACTAAAAGTACAAGATTTCTATGAACATCATAAAATACATTTTTGACAGAAAAATTATTATTATAAATCTAATGTCATAAATTTATTAAAATATTTGATAAAAAGATAATCTATCAAGTCTAACTAAAAAAGAAATGACTTGCAATGTGAAATATCAACTCAATACTACTAAAACAAATGAAACTGAAAATATAACATAAGTTTTAAATTCAAAACAAGAAATTTAACATACTCTTATATCAAATTTCAACATAACGAACATAAATATGATTTAAAAGATAATGAAAATGTAAGTCTATAACCTTATTCAACAATGAATTTTATTTTCATTTAAAAATTAGAATACTAATAAAATTATGCTAATGAAAAAACATAAAATAAATAAATAAAGATAGATAATACGAAAAATTACATGAAATCACATGAAGTGAATGTTGAGAATGAGAAGGAAATGAAATATATATAAATATATTTTAGAAAATAGTAGAATAATAAAAATAAAAAAGAATTTACAATAATAAAAATAAAAATATTAAAAGAAAAAAAAGAAAAATAGAAATAAAAGGAAGAAACTTAAAAGCAATCAGTTTGTAATTACACCATGTAATTACCAACAATTCACAGCCCTCCTTGAGAATTAGAGAGTGTAATTACACCATACTAATTACACCTAATTACTTGTTCGCCAAGTAATTTCATGGCCAAGCAAACAAGTCAGACAATGTAATTACACCCAACATATTTTTAGAGGAGTGTTGCTGTATTGTAGACCCCAGTACCCCTGAGAAGTGCTTCCAAATATGTTGTGCAAAGTAGCCTGAAACAAGGATATGATTTATTGATGAGGTGGTGGCTAATCAAAACTAACAATGAGCTTCATAAGTTAGTAATGCAAGCCATCCCCATTTTTGTGTGCTGGAATCTATGGAAGAATAGATGTGCATGCAAGTATGGAGGCAAGAAGTCTAATGCTACTAGAGTAATATTCTCAATATCCAAAGATCTATATATGCTTATCTCTACTGTGTATCCATATATTGATTTGCCAAGCAAGTGGGCAGATTTGGTTACCATGGTTGAAAAAGGCCAACATGAATTAAGAATAACCAAAGTATGTTGGACTAAACCACAGCCTACGATGATCAAGCTCAACACAGATGGGAGTGCCCTTAACAATCCAGGAAATATAGGGGCAGGGGGCATTCTTAGGGACCATAATGGAGTGCTGATATATGCCTTTGCATCTTCACTAGGCTTTGGTTCTAATAACCAAGCTGAAGTACAAGCAGCTCTTATTGGTATTCAATGGTGTCTACAACATGGCCACAGTAGGGTAGCCCTAGAAGTAGACTCTGAGCTACTGATCAAGTGGCTCAAACAAGAGATGAAACCACCATGGAATATTCACACCTATCTCACCGAGCTGCAGTTATTGATTAGCAAGATGGAAAGCTTCCACTGCAGACATATCTTTAGGAAAGCTAATTTCCCTATAGATACACTCTCAAAAGAAAGCCACATGAAGGACCATACACAACACTACTACAGTTTCAACAACTTCCAAGAGAAACCAAGGGATATTACAAAATGGACAAAGCTGGCATGGCTAGCTTTAGGAGAACAAAGATGAAGAAGATCCACCAACCACCTTGAAGGATATCACTAATCATGCTCTAGTGTTAGTTTCCATTCAAGTATATTTATTCACACTTTTTTAATACTAGCTAATATATATAATGATATTCAGGACCATTGTAAAAGGGAGAGTCTCCCTAGTTTACTTCTTTCCTAGAAAAATTACCATACCACTAGAGATAAGGGATAGAGTAGCTATCTTCTCTTCTCTTGTCCTTTTGTTTATGCAGGTAGTTGCAGACATGGAAAATGTCAACCAGCAATACAACAGCATACAACAATCCACAACAACAACTGTCCAAACCAGCAACACAACATCCACCACATGGAACTCCATTCAACAACAATCAAAAAGAAAACTCTGGTTCTTTTTTTGTTTTCTGTTGTGTGTCTCATTATGCAGGTTTAATGCTACTTTGAGCTTGGGGTTGGAGTTACAGCAGTTGAGTTTGAAGTTATTGCACCAGCATATCAATAACATCACTTGCATAAGCCACATTACAGAAGCAGCAGCGACTCCAATTGATAAACAACATCAGCAATCTAACAGCAGCACCAGAGGCCAAAAGCAACCAGCAATACTTAAAAAATACAAGATGCATCACCAAAATGCCTCTATATTGTGCAAGATTACATCAAATACAATTCCTGAAAATCCCATGGAGTTTCAATTCAAACGGATAATTGGAGACGTTAGTCGAGCGATCTTTAAAAAGTTAGCCGACTTAAGAGTCCAAATGGAGCACTTCACAACTTGGATCTTCCAGCCTGTCCAAATGACCTCCAAATATTGCAAGAATACAGAAAATACAGTATTGCAAATCCCAAGAAGGTTCACCTCCAACAGATAATTGGAGACGTTAGTCGAGCGACCTTAAAAAAGTTAGTCGACTTAAGTCTGCAAATGATGCACTTCACAACTTGAAGCTTCCAGCCTGTCCAACAACATGCAGAGAAAGGCAACAGGAAGTTGAAGCCTCCTTTAAACCTCCTACAAAGCATGCTAGTAATAAAGAAACCAACTAGAGATCCATTACAAACTGTCTTCTGCTGGCTACTACAATCACAACAACACTGGAGTGCACCAACCTGGAAGCCTTCAAGATCATGCACACTGCTACTGCAAGCTGCTACTTACTTGTTGAGCTACAATCTAGGGACTCAAAATGCAGCCAAGCAATTGGACATCCCAGCTATAACTCCAACATTGTGGATGCATTGCTTCAGCCTTTTTGCCTCATTAGTTTTTGATTGCAGGTGTAGGGACCATGTTATTACACACGCAACATCCCTCCTAGTTTGTGTACAGGCACATAAGAACTTTTCAATGTGCAGTTGAATCTCCAAGCAGCAGTTCAGTCATAGCTGCACCACTTACATCTGCCACATACAACAATTCAGGACCATATCATCCTCAACAACATCTCCAAAGTTGCTAACTGATACAACTCCAAAGCTGCTGACTGATAAACTTTTTTACATTTTTCATCCTCCATAGCTGGTATAATCATGATATTGAAGTTGATGCATCTTTCCATTTGGACTTACTTGGTATGACAAGACTAAAAAGGGCAAAGATGAATAGAACTTTTTCATCTCATGCGAGATAAAAGTTTCGTATACTTGTTCTGCTTCAATTTAGCTATGTGATTCGTAGCGTAGTTGAATAGGACTAGTGTAGGTTACTTTCTTGTTTTCTCATGGAAGGGGAGAGTCTTCCTCATTTATGCTTACTTAGTCGACTTGTACCGGGAAGAGTCCTCCCATAGGTTTAATGCTTTCTAGTTTTAGTTAGCCTTTTTTGTAATGGGGATGAGTTAGCAGACCTTAGTAGGTTAGCCGACTTATGAACCAACATAGGATCAGAGGTAAGGTTTATGTCCCCTTCCGTGTATTTTTACTTTATTTTATTTATGTTAAGACTTGGGGGTGCAGCTCAACCCCTGAATGTGCACGAGAGGTGGGAGCCTTGTGTAGGGACTGTTCCCCCTCCCCAAAAAAAAAAAAAAAAAAGAAAAAAAGGGTGACTTTTCAAATCGAACGTAAATGAATAAACCCATCAGTGGCCCCCTAAAGTTGGCAACAACTTTCACTTAGACACCTTAACTAGGCTTTATTCATTTTAGACACCTTATGTGGAGGTCTGTTGTATTATTTTAACACTTTTTGTTGACAAAGCATAGCAGGTGTATTACACGATTTTTCAGCACATGAATAGTTTTTTTTGGAATTTTTTTTTCTTTCTTATTCTTCCTCACTCTTTTTTGCCTGCAACTTCTTCACCTTCCACCACCCTCCATTACCACATAATTTTTGAAAAAATCCTACAAAAATTTGTTGGGTTACATTATAATCTAATTTCTTCAACAAAAAAGCTCATAGAAAAATAAGACCACCAACATTAAACAACAAAGCTCATAAAAAAATAAGACCACCAATATTCTCTAAAAATATGTGGAATTTTATTTTTTTAAAATCAAATCAAAAAATAAATTTTAAGTTCTGCTACATCAATGGTGTCTACTACTACAACTGATAAAATTAAGCAAAATGACATCATTTCAGAAAATAATTCACACAAATAGAGATGATTTTTAGAAAATAATAATTCAAAAAAATACCGAATTGCTTTATGAGCCTTATTTATTCCTTCTCCCTCATTATATCTGCGCCTTTTCAAATAACATCCTCCCATAATATTCTTCACAACACTAGTTAAATAATACTGCTACTTTTCACCCAAAATATAAAATTAATTTTCAAAAAAGTAGGAAGCAAGTTAAATAATACTACTACTTTTACCCAAAATGTAAAATCAATTTTCAAGAAAGAAGGAAGCAAGTTAAATAATATTGCTACTTTTCACCCAAAATATAAAATCAATTTTCAAGAAAGGAGGAATCAAGGAATGTAGCACAAGAAATGAAAATTTTATTTGGCACAAGAAAAACACATAGGTTTTGGAGAATTTGTAAAAGAAAACCACAAAGAAAGAGAAAGAAAAATAAGGTACGAAGAAGAAGAAGAAGAAGAAAATCAGGGTTGGGGTTGGATATTCTGGAGAAAAAAAAAGCTAAAATTGAGCTTTTAAAAAAAAAAATCACGTGTCACTTGTTGATTCATTTGTTTATCCACGTAGAAGATATTTAATACACGCACACAAGCTTGTTCTAAGAATATAAAAATGGTGTCAAAATGAGACAGCGAACCTCCACATAAGATGTCTAAAATAAACAAAGTCTAATTGATATGTCTAATGAAAGTTGGTACCAATTTGGTACCAATTGATATGTCTAAACTCCCAATTATAGGAATTGACTCAATTCCAATTTTTGTATTTTGGTTTTCATTATGATTCTTGAGAACGTTTGCGTAATTATCGAGCATGGTCTCATTAGACAATGACTCGGGTGCGATAGGCAACATAGGGTAGTTTAAACGAGAGTCTTCACCTACATATGACGAACTTAATGGTGACAGCTCTTTTCTTGTATTACTGTTGACTGGCTAGCCCCAAGACTAGGCTTACCAGTGGCTAGAATAGCCATAATCGGTGATGTATGCTAAGGAAAACCATCCACTCTCTAGTTCATATTAAGTGAATCGTTGAAATGTTTTTATATAATTCAAAATAAGTGAATTATTTAAAATTCGAGAAAATTATTAAGATATGTTTTTCATATTTACCATTCATTTTTTTAAAAATAAAAAATTGGAGTATGGGAAATGGGAGGGAATTACAATATTGGAAATCAATCCCACACCAATATTAAGAGGAGAATAGAAATCCAATATGTTAACTACAACTCTGATGGTCAAATTTGGGTATTTGTTAAGGTTCATATTCAGGTTGGGGTGATCTCAGATACAAATCAACAAATTACATTGAAACTCACTTTGGAGGATGGAGGACAAATGATTGCAACTATGGTGTATGCCAAGTGTTCTGTTGATGAGATATTAGAACTTTGGAATAATCTATATTTCATTAATGATAAATTTTCAGAGCCTTGGATGGTGGGGATGATTTCAATATTATTCTTGGGGAGGATGAAAAGATTGGAGGACTACCGGTCTATATTTAGGAGTATGAGGATTTTACTTTTTGTAGTAACTCCTATAATCTATTTGATATTAATTTCTCAGGTAGTCCATTTACTAGGTGGAATGAAAGTGGTGATGCAGAATATATTTTTAAAAGGCTAGAAAGGGTAATGATTAATTAGGAGCTTCAAGAGCTTCTTATTAACAAAGAGTTATAGAACCTAGCAAGGATTGGATCAGATCATGCACCATTATTATTAACATATGGAGGCAAGCTGACCAGAACTTTATAACACCATTCAAGTTTTAGAAATTTTGGTCAGACAAGGAATATTTTAAAGAAGTGATGAAAGACTGTTAGAAGGGAAAGTATTCTGAAGATGTGTTTGCACAATGGAAGTTGAAATTGAAAAAGATAAAATGGGGACTGGCCAAATGGAGTTGGAACACTTTTGGTGATATATTCAAGCAACTGTACATCAAAGAGAAGATTGTAAAGCTGAAGGAAGGAGTGTTTGAACATGATCCTTCTACAACCAATAGAACTATTCTGCAATAGGCTCATGTTTGAACTCTATCTTCACTATGAGGAGGAGTTTTGGTGGAAAAAGGCAAGTATCAAGTGGTTCTTAGAGGTTGATAGAATTACTAAGTTTTTTTATGTATTGGTAAGAGATAGGAGGAGGAGACTAAAGTTGAACAAAATTATGAAGGAAGATGGTCAGTGGACTAAAGGGGAAGATGGAATAGTAGTTGAATCTTTAAACTTCTTCCAGAAGCAATTCTCCGAAGATAACTTAAATAGGGACACTAGTTTAATACAGAACATCCATACCATGGTGACTAAAGAAGACAATGAGAGGTTGACTGCTAGTCCTGATATGAATGAGATTAAAAAGGAGGTATTTGAACTTAATGGAGATAGTGCTTGTGGCCCTGATGGTTTCATAGGACACTTCTTTCAGAGTTGTTGGGATACAATAGGAGCTGATATTATGGGGATCGTTTAAGACTTATTTTTGGGGACATGTATTCCAAAATTTATTACTCGCCCTAACTTAGTGTTATTGCCTAAAAAAGAAGTAATTTAGACTTTTTCAGATATGAGGCCTATTAGTCCGAGAAATTTCATTAAGAAGGTTATTTTCAGAACCTTACATGACAAACTGGAATGCTTATTACCAAGAATTATTTTTCAAAACCAGTCTGATTTTTTTAGGGGTAGAAGTATCTCTAAAAATATATTGTTGACTCAATAAATCCTTACATATATCAGAAAGAGAGAAAAGCCAGTTAATGTGGTCATCAAGTTGGACATGACTAAAGCTTATGATAGAGTTAATTGGAGTGTTCTTGTGAAAGTGATGAAAAAGATAGGATTTGACTCTCAGGTGGGGGATATGATTTGGACGCTTATTGCCAACAACTGGTACTCTATTCTTATTAATGGGAAAACACTTGTATTTTTTCATTCTACAAGAAGGGTGAACAAGGGTATCCTCTATCCCCTACTCTATTTATTATTGCTAAAGTACTCACTAGAGCCCTGAACCAACTATTTGATAACACTGACTTCAAGAGTTTTGGGTTGCCTAAGTGGAATGAGAAACTAAATCACCTGGCCTATACAGATGAAAATATAATTTTTGCTGCTGCTAAGAAGAGGTATATTGCTCTAATCATAAATACTCTCTTGGAATATTAAAAATAGTTAGAACAAAAGATCAATAAGAAAAAGAGTTATTTCTATATGATGAAAACTGTTGGAGAGGCTCTAGTAAAGGAAATAGAGAAAGCTACTGGGTTTGTAAAAGGAGATATTGGTATGCAGGATCCTTTCATTCAGCTGAGGCAGACAATTTATAAATAGTGGAATGAAAAGTGTGCAGATAACCTGAAACCTTTATATAGGGTTGTGCCTTCTTTCATTATTTGACAATTGCGGAAAAAGAGGAATGTGATCAAGCATGATGGAAGAATGTCCAAGAATACTATAGTTTTGGAGATCAATAGAAACATATATTATATGGATTAAACTAGGTATTCTTGGCTATCATATATGCCTAACAATTGGTCCGGTATAGTACAATTACTGGAAAGGTATACTCCCTTAATTGGTAAGGTGGATATGTCCTAAAGGGGCAAGGTTCTAATGTAATTCTGATGTCTCTAATAATCCAAGCTTTGGGAGTAGTTCTATGGCCTTTTGTATAAGAGACAACCTAGAAAGGTTAGTCTTTGCCAGCACCAATAAACTAGATGGTTGCACTGCATTGAAAGCTGAAGTAAAAGGATTTAAGAGTGGTTTGAGGCACTGTTTGAACAACAATTTTCTACCACTAACTATGGAAACAGACTCATTAACCATAAAGAAGATTCTAGATGGAATTTGGGAAATTGAGAAATCCCATGGGCTATTTTTGTGGATATTAGAGAGATAAATGAGGCAATATTCAATAAGGATGTCCTTGTGGCTCACATATCAGAGAAGGAAATAAGCTGACACATTGCTTAACTAACTTAGTTTTTCATTTTGCAGGCACACGCACTATGCAATTTAATCATGATGATGATTTACCAACATATGCAAGAGCCATAGTACAGTTAGACAAGCAGGAAATTCCTATTATCAGAGGTAAAAAGGGATAAAATAAATCGTTCTGATAGAGTAAATGGTGCAAACCTCATGCATAGAAAAATAAATGAGCAAGTCAACCATTAAGACATCATCGAAGCATCAAGTTCAAGGAGAATACAATATCTAAGTGATGGTAATAGTAGCAGGTGCTGATCGAACTCAGGATTTGAGGTAGTGGTATCAGTTTTTCGGAGCTCAATCTGCACAGACTATGGAAAAGATCAACATAAAGAAGTCTTCAATGGAGCTGAATTCATGGCAGCAGTGAGTCTTGTTCGATGTCGAAGTAAAATCATCCAACCTTCCTAGTTCTAGCTTCATTATCTTCTTCCAAGATAAGGAGGGATTGACATTGATTTATCGATGAGGAACCCTATTCCTCTCCTATTCTTAGCTTGTGGATGTTTGAGCACTTTTCCCTTTTTATTGTTGTTTTCATTGAATTAAAATAAACGAACCAGAGAGAGTATTATTTACCCATAATGATCAAACTCATTTTAGCACAATTAATCTTTGGATTTCAACCTATTTTGACTCCCCCAGGCCCCTCCAATAGCTCAAGTCACTCATTTGACAACCCCACTAGAAACCATGTACTTTGCACTCATTTTAGAACAATTGATTTTTGGATTTTACGAAACATGTTCATTATAAGGGAAAAGGGCTAAGAATACCCCAACTAATTGAAAATGACTCAAAAATATTTCTCTTTCACCTTTTGGTCCAAAAATATCCCTAACTTATTGAAAATGACTCAAAGATACCCCCAATCTATTGGAAATGACTCAAAAATACCCCACTTCCCCTCCACCTTTTGGTCTAAAAATATCTTCCATCTTTTTTTTTGGTTCAAAGATACCCTTCCTTCCTTATTTTGGTCTAAAATTACTCTCAAACCAAATTTAATTGAATTAAATTCTTTTATTAACTAGTTAATTTATTTATTGTTCTAAAAGATAAATTTTTATTTATTCAAATTCTTAATATTAGCTCATCCCAATATATTTAAGTCTAACGTAAAATAAAAATAAAAAATTTATTGTGTAAAAATGAATAATACAATTCTTAAAATTCTTACACATATTATTAAAATAACACAATTGTTATAACGTAATATGTGGCTGTCCATGTCAAAACCACTAATTTTCCAATTTTTCCTCCCATTTTTTCTTTGTACTTTTCCTCCACCAAAATTTATCCTTCCCTCCCCCGCCCCCACTTTTAACTTTCTTCCTTCGCAGTGACTATTTATAGCCACTACATTTATGCAATTATGGACACAATGAAATAATTCTCTCCTTTTTCTCTTTCTCTTACTAATTCTCCTTTTTATTACTTTGCTAAATTAATTTATTTTATAACACGTTATCAGCATGAGACTCCATCACTTTGAGCTATTTTAAAAAAGTAACAAAAGAGTAAGAATTTTATTTTCTTAAAATGTCGAATATCTCTAAACTTGAATTTGTTGCTCTTGATATATCTAGAAAAGGCTACTCATCATGGACACTTAATGTCGAAATACATCTAGAATCGATTATTCTGGCAGACACCATCAAAGATGACAATATGACATCTAGTCAATACCGTGCCAAAGTCATAATATTTCTCCGCCACCATCTTAAAGAGGGGTTAAAATTACAGTACCTAACATTAAAAGATTAAAAGACCCTCTTACAGTACCTAACATTAAAAGACCCTCTTAAACTGTGAAAGAATCTAAAAAAAAAGATATGACCACCTAAAGTTGGTCATCCTTCCATAGACACGTCATGATTGGCTTAATCTGAAATTAATAAATTTTAAAAATATAACTAAATATAATTTTGCGTTGTTTAGAATTATAACACAATTACATTTATGCAAAGAAGAAATCACTGAGCAAGACAAGCATGAAAAAATATACTCCGCATTTCTACCTGCGAATATGCGCCTACAATAGCAATATCGCGAAAAGGAGTTTCTAAATTACTTTCTCACCTTCTTATTACTGAACGCCACAATGAACTGTTAATGAAAAATCATGATAGTCAGCCCATTGTATCTTTGCCACTCCCTAAAGTGAATCAGACAAACTATAACAACCGAGAAAGATGTCATGGCCCCAGTCGTGGTCCAAAAAGAAATTATAATCATGATGCTCGGTTGACACCAAGAAATGATCAGTAATATAAAAAGAAAAGTGAAAAGCCAAAAGCTATACCAAAGAAAATTTTAGAAAGTGTATGTCATAGATGTGGAGGTATGGGGCACTGGTCACGAACCTGCCGGTCATTAAAATATCTGGTTTAGCTATATTAGGCATTTTTGAAGAAGGCAAAAAATAATCCAAAGATAAACTTTATCTCTGAAAATAATATTGAGTCTATTCATCTAGATATAGCTGATTTCTTTAATTTTTCAGAAGAAAATATAAATATTGATAAGACGAATAAAATTAATTTTTTTTTCATTTATTTGTAATAAATAATATGTTTATATTTTTCTAATTCATGTAAATAAATAAAATTTGTATAATGAGCTGTGTTTTAATTATAACGTTTACCTTATTTCTTTTTGAAGAATAATATGGATATGAGTCAAATTTTATTTGGATCAATAATCAATCATGAGGATATTTGAGTAATTTATAGTGGAATAACTCATGCCATTTTAAAGACGAGAAATATTTTTTTACTTGTTTAGAAGAAAAACAAATGTTATTATAATTTTTGGTAATTCCAAAATGATTGAAGGCTCCAGAAGAGCTACTATATTTCTGCCTAAGAGGACAAAAATTATTATAGAAGATGCATTATTCTCTTTTAAATTCTCTAAAAACTTGTTAAGTTTTAAAGATATCCATAGAAATGGATATCATGTTGAGAAACTAAATGAAATAAATACTAAATACCTTGGTATAACCAAGAGTGTCTTAGGTCAGAAATATATTTTGGAATAATTACTAACTTTGTCGTCTTGCCTATATTATGCAAAAATTAGTGCAATTGAAACACATTTGATCGTAAAACAGAAGTTTACTGATTTAAATACATTTGTGCTATGACATGATCGAATAGATCATCTGGATCAATAAAGATGAGACAAATTCTTAAAAATTCAATTGGACATCCATTAAAGAACCTGAAGATTCTTATGAATGATGAATTTTCATGTGCTACGTGTTATCAAAACAAATTAATTACTAGATCATCAACTCTGAATGGTGGCATCGAATCTCATGAATTTTTAGAGCATATACATGAGGATGTATGTGGGCCTATTCATCCACTTAGTGAATTGTTTAGATATTTTATGATCCTAATATATGCATCATCTAGATCGTCTCATGTGTACCTCTTATCATCTCGCAACTAGGCGTTTGCGAAGTTGTTAGCACAAATAATAAAAATTGAATATCTTGTTGCTCATATTTATAGTCAAAATGGCTTTGCAGAGTCATTTATTAAGTGCTTACAATTGATAGCAAGATCTCTCCTAATAAAAACAAAATTGTCGATTACTGTCTGGGGTCATGTTATCTTACATGTAACAAATTTGTACATATTAGATCGAAAAATTGTAATAAATACTCTCCGTCATAATTAGTATTTGGTAATGAGCCAAATATAGTCCATCTATGAAATTTTAGTTGTGCGGTATACGTGCCTGTAGCACCACAACAACGTACAAAAATGGCCCTCAACGAAGGTTGGGCATATATGTTGGGTTTGACTCACCCTCCATAATTCACTTTCTTGAACCGTTGACAGGAGACTTATTTATTGTTCGATTTGATGAAACAACTTTTCTGCAATTAGGGGGAGAGAAAAAGAAACCCAAAAGAAAAATTGCGTGAAAAGTTTCATCACTATCTCATTTTGATCTACTTACCCGCACATGTGAACAGGAGGTACAGAAGATCATCCACTTACATAAAATAGTAAATCAAATGTCAGATGCATTTACTAATTTGAAATAGATAACTAATTCACATATCCTTGCAGTGAATGTGCATATCCGTATTGATGTCCTAAAATGACCATCTACTAGTATCATAGTTTCTGAATCCCAAACACGCCTGAAGCGTAGTAGACCATTGGGTTCAAAGAATAACAATCCTAGAAAGAGAAACGTGAGAAATAATAAAAATGATACTACAAAAGAACCTTCTAAAGAATGTCCAGATTTGAGTAATCCTGATATTTCTGAAGAAATCAGTGAACCCAAGACTCAAGTGAATGAAGAAATTTTAATAAGTTCTACTGATGATGAGATAAATTTAGATCGATTGAAAATTATGATTGATTATGTTTTTGCATATAATGTTGCACTTAACCTCATGAAAGATAGTAAAAATCTTGAGCCTAAATCCGTCGAAAAATGTCGACGAAGATATGATTGGCCAGAATGACAAAAGGCAATTCAATCAGAATTAGACTCATTTGCTAAATGTGAGGTTTTTTGAACCTGTAGTCCAAACCCCTGAAGGTGTAAAACCAGTTGGCTATAAATGAGTTTTTGTGCGAAAATGAAATGATAGAAATGAAATTGTAAGATACAAGGCACGCCTTGTTGCACAAGGATTCTCTCAAAGACCCAAGGTCAACTATGAAGAAACATATTCACCTGTTATAGATGGAATAACTTTTAGATATCTCATAAGTCTAGCTGTATATAAAAATCTTGAAATACATCTAATGGATGTAGTTACAGCTTACCTTTATGATTCACTTGATAATGAAATTTACATAAAAATTCTAGAAGGATTAAAATTACCTGAAGCATGTACTAAGTCTCGAGAGATATACTCAATCAAATTGCAAAGATCATTATATGGTTTAAAACAATCAGGGCGTATGTGGTAGAATCACCTCAGTGAGTACTTGATAAATGAAGGCTATATAAATGATGTCATTTGTACATGTATTTTTATTAAGAAAACGGAATCAGAGTTTGTTATACTCGCCGTTTATATTGGTGACATAAATCTCATTGGAACCCCTGAGGAGGTCTAAAAGGCAATTGAATATCTAAAGAAAGAATTTGAAACGAAAAACCTTGGAAAGACAAAACTTTGTCTAGGTCTGCAGATTGAACATTTAGCAGACGGAGTTTTTGTCCATCAATCTGCATACACTGAGAAAATCTTTAAAAGATTTTACATGGACAAAACACATCCATTAAGTACTCCAATGGTTGTTCGATCACTTGAAGTGGAAAAAGATCCATTTCAACCTCCAGAAGAGAATGAAGAACTTTTTAGTCTTGAAGTACCATATCTCCATGTTATTGGTGCACTTATGTATCTTGCTAACGCAATCAGGGCTGATATAAAAAATTGTGTTAATTTTCTGGCAAGATATAGTTCATCCCCAACGCAAAGACATTGGAACTGTATCAAATATATTTTGCGATACCTAAAGGATACCATTAATATGAGTTTGTTTTATACTAACAAAGGCTATGCAAACCTTATTGGTTATGCAGATGCAGGTTATTTATTATACTCACATAAACCTCGATCTCAAACAAGCTATCTATTTACATACAGAGGAACCGTTATATCATGGCGATCTACAAATTAGTTTATTATTGCTATTTTTTCAAATCATGGTGAAATAATAGCAATTAATGAAACAAATAGAGAATGTGTGCGTTTGAGATCATTGATACAATCCATCAAAGAAAGATGCGGCCTGGAAAATGACGTCAAAGTACCCACAGTTATATTCGAAGACAATGCCTCATGCATAACTCAATTGAAAGATGGCTTTATAAAAAGAGACACAACGAAACATATTTCACCAAAATTATTCTTCACACATGATCTCCAGAAGATAGTGATATTAATGTACAACAAGTTCGTTCAAGTGATAATCTTGCAGATTTATTCACAAAGGCATTACCAATATCAACTTTTGAGAAACTAAGATATAAGATTGGAATGCGTCGTCTCAAAAATATCAAATGAATTTTTTATCTAGGGAAATAAAATACATTTTATACTCTTTTTTTCTTAACCAAGGTTTTGTCCCACTGGATTTTCCTGGTAAGTTTTTAATGAGGCAGTATTCAAGGCGTATTACCAGATGTGTGTACTCTTTTTTCTTCATTAGGTTTTTTTCCTCTTAGTTTTTCCTAATAAGGTTTTAACGAGACACAATATCTAGGATGTTCAGGATAGCTGTGTATATTATTCCTTGTAAAGCTTTTAATGAGACACATTACACATAAACATTCAAGGGGGAGTGTAATAACGTAATATGTGGCTGTCCATGCCAAAGCCACTAATTTTCCACTTTTTCCTCCCAATTTTTCTTTCTACTTTTCCTCCACCAAAATTTGCCCCCTACTTGTTAACTTTCTTTATTCGCAGTGGCTATAAATAGCCACTACATTTATACAATTATGGACACACTGAAATAATTCTCTCCTTTCTCTCTTTCTCTTACTATCTCTCCTTCTTATTAATTTGATAAATTAGTTTATTTTATAACAACAATAAAATTTTATAAATAAACAAAGAGGAAAAAAAAGACAAGACGACACTATTTTCTCATTTCCATGATGCAACATTTCATGAAAAAAGGATTGTACACCTAAAAGACAAACCTTTGGAGTCTCGTGAGCAATTAAAACGACATCTTATTTTTTTGTTTAACCCAACTTTGAAAGTAAACATCCTTTGTCCTAAAAATCCAAAATTAAACCTTTACCTCTCTTTTCCTCTCTCAAATCTATTCAAATGTTAAACTCAAAGTGATTTCGAAAATAACTCAGTTTTTCAAATTGGGTTTGGAGAGATGTGAATCAAATTGCATGAGAAAAATAATTTTTCAACAGGTAATAAGTGTTGAAAAGTTGAAGGAAAATCAGCATTAAAGAAAAACTTACAATTTTAAAAGTTAAATTTTAAGAATTTTATTGCGTTATTTTAATAATAAGAATTAAAATTTTACTCTTCATACTTACCCAAGAAATTATTTACTTTATTTTTTAGACTTAAATATTTTGTGGAGAGCTAATATTAAAAAATTAAATAAATATCCTTTTTCTTTTAGAACAAATAAAAAAATTAACTAATTAGTAAAACAATTCAATTCAATTAAATTTGGATTGAGAGCATCTTTAGACTAAAATATGGAAGGATGGTCCCCTCAACAAAGAGGAAGAGGTTATCAAATTAGATGCTATTTATTACAATAATCAATGATACTTAGACACCCTTTCCAACCAAATCCATGATAACATCATCCACACCATTCTTGATAACCTTCCCCATTTTTGCCATAACAAAGAAGACATGCTCATATGGGCCTCTCTCATAAGGGCCACTTTACTACCAAGAGTGCATATCAAGACATATCCATGAATGAGATTCATTCTAACCCTTCAATCCAGAAAGACTTCAACTGGATTTGGAAGCAAAAGGTTCCTAACAAAATTAAGACCTTCATATGACTGTTTTACCATCCCAAGCTGCCCACCAAGCACTACCTCCCTGGCATTGCACTTTCTTCAATAACCCCACGGAGGATATTATCCACATCTTCTTCTAGTGTCCTAAAGCTACAAGTTATTGGCATGAGTTATCCCTTAGGAACAAACCCCGACTCAGCTTGATACTTCCTTTATCAATGCCTATAATTGGACTACCACCCTTAAGTCCACCAGGAATAAACCCTTCAGCCAATGGATTTTCTGGGACATTGCGTTCCTGTTCAGCTTATGGAACATCTGAATCATTAGAAATGATAATGTATTCAATAAGAATAAGCAAAAGGTTAGCGTTAGCCATGTCACCGAAGTCTCTACTGAATACTAACTTTTGGTAGGCAGTGAAGCACCCAAGAAGAATGTCAGCGCAGATACTCAAGTTTGGTGGGTTCCCCCTCCTGAAAGTTTCTATAAACTTAATACTGATGGCTCGATAATCCATGTCACTAGCCAAGGAGGAATAAGATGCGTCTTTAGAAACCATAAGGGAGAATGGATTTGGGGATTTAAGAAACAAATCACCCATACGACAAACATACATACTAAGCTGCAAGCTATACTCCATGGCCTAAAAATAGCAAAGGAAAAGGGATGAACACCCTTGGAAACCAATATAGACTCTACGGTAGCCATAGAAATGATCTTAAACGGCCATCTACCTTACAATAATATAATTTCTAACTGCAGGTTGCTAATGGAGGAGCTAAGGAGTTCGCTACTGCAACATGTATACAAGGAGTAGAATAAAACAATGGATATGCTAGCCAAGGAGGGAGCTAAAGAAGGACGTCAGAATAGGGAGGCAACTGTTTTGGAAGTTCTACCACTGTCTGTTAGGAATGCACTATGAGCAGACATTGAAGGAACTTTTCTTGTTAAAAAATCGGCATGTACTAACAAACTTTTTCTAGGCCATACCACGACTTCAAACATTGTCTAGGGGATGCCCCATCTAAACGCTATGTACCAAACTTACCCTTAACTTAGTAATATAATATATAGTCATTGGTTTACAAAACAAAATATGAAAGAAGTAACATTTTTGAGTCGAAAACAAAGATTGAGGGTATTTTTAGATCAAAAGGCAGAAAGAGGGATATTTTTGAGTAATTTTCAATAGATTAAGGATATTCTTGATCTTTTTCCCTTATAAAATGGTAATACAAATTTATGAGTCTTTTTAATAGTTCTTAGAATTTATGAATATAAATCATATTTCTTAAAAAATCAAATACTTTTTTCAAAAATCATAATTAAACGCATGATGAATTTTTATTAAAAAATAATTTAATAAAAATATTTAAAAATTTACAATCAAATGCTATCTTTTTGAAAGTTTCGAGGAAGATGACTGATATTTCACCTAACTGCATGCCTCCAATACCTTTTATCAATCCACGTTGACAATGTTCAGCCGTTCGTTGTGAAAATATGTGGTCCCCAGTGATATCTTTATTTGGTATTTTTGCCAAGTTGACCATGCCTTTTCCTTTCCACGTGGATAAACTTCATCCCTTGGTAGGTTGGAAACCACTATCCAATTGGCTATATTAATATATCATAATTAAAAATATCCACTTGTTTCCACAAAATGGCTCAAACTATGTTAAATATCACGGTTAGTTTGGTAGAAAAAGAAAGGGCAATTCGGTGTAATTAAGTTCCCGCTATGTGTAGAGTTTGGAGAAGGGTCCGACTACAAGGGGTATATTAATTTTAAAAAATAATATAGTCATTAATTTTATGTATTAATAATAATTTATTTGATATATATTTCAATTTATGTATAGCTAATTATGCACTATATTGTATACTGAGGTAATGTAACGACTTTTAATTCATGCATTATCATGGTTAAAGACACAATTATATTTAATTTTTAAATTTTTTTTTTCCATCATATTCGTGGAGAGTATATAAATAAATATTTTTTATAGAAATTATGTAATGCATGTTATTTTTAATATATCAAATAAAATAATATATAAAAACTAATCTCTCCATAATTAATATAAATATTACTAATTCACTCTATTTAACAATATTCTTATAAACTGTACCAAATAATCCTAGGAGGCTTGGCCAAGCGTTGTTTAGGTTAGAAGTATTTTAAACCTTTTTTAGCCTTGACGTGTTTGACCAATAAATAAAATGTTCTTTTGAGGAGCAACATAGTGATTTTTTCACCATAGGAAAGAAGCTAAAAATTTGGGATTCGTTAGTTTGAGAAAAATATTTTTATCAAGACAAAACTATCCCTATTGTACCATTTTACCAAGTATATTCTTTAGTAATAATTCCAATTATAAAACAACTTATTTTTATTACATATAGCACCACATTTTCCTTTTGATTCTTTAATCATGCATGTCATATCATTTATTTTTCTTGATTTTTTTTTATAATATTTAAGTCATCAGGTTAATATTATATCAATATTTCTTAATTTATTTATGTATAATATTAATTCAAAGTTTTGATTTGGATTTTAAATTTTAATGAAATAAAAGTACAAACTTTAATTAAATTCTTTCATAATATATATTTAAAATAATTTCTCTCTAAAAAATAACTTTAATAATAACGTGCATTGATATTTATCATTTTTTGTAATTTGACACTAAAAAACATTTTTTGAAAAAGATTTGTCAAACACACTCTGTTTATTAAAAGCATTCCAAAGCATTTTTCAAATGAATAACTCAAACACAAATTATTTCTCTCTAAAAGTATTTTTTTGAAAATAATTTTTCAAATGAATTAACCAAACACAAAGTGTTTCTCACCAAAATTATTTTTCTGAAAAACACTTCTCAAAATAAGCAGCTTTTAATCGCTTAGCCAAACATGCTCAAAATGTCATTACACCAAATATATCTATTTATTAATATATATATTTATCAATATTTTTATAATATTATAAAGATGATAACATCTAAAATTAAAAATAATTTAATTGTCAAAATGATCGTCAAAAGTTGAACAATCTTCTGATTCTTTATATTATATTTAATTTGTGTGAAGTGTCAAAAACACATCTAATTATTCATTTTTTTTTTGAATCACATTTAAATTATTTGATGTATGAAAAATACTTCTAAAATATCACTCATAAATTTGAGACACACACTCAATAATATGCAACGATGTATGTTTTACTCTCTCTATTTATTTTTTAAAAAAATTGCTACATAAACAGTTCCACAGTGGCAAAAAATGGCAAACATAACTCACTCATGTAACAATCCCATATATATGTATAAACGTTTCAGCCAAAAAAAAAAAAAAAGTCACGTGGATGAAAATTCAATGTCATACACGCTTAAGTGTGTATATGTATATACACATTTGGTCCAGTTAACATTGAAGTGTGTTTCTCAAATTAATGAGTGATAACTTAAATATATTTCTCACACTAACAATAGTTACGTACAAACTTAAAAAAAAGAGAGGACATTTTAAGTTTGTTTTTTACACTTAACTAAAAAAATGTGTCAACAAAAACACGTTGTAAAAAGTTTTGGACCATATATGCCTGAGTGTGTGTATACACACATTTGGTCCAGTCAACATTGAAGTATGTTTCTCAAACTAATGAATGATAGTTTATGTGTATTTTTCACGTTTTAAATAATTTAAATATAAAATTCAAAAAATAATAATATAATTTAAATATTTTTTGACACTTAATTATATATTATTATGAAGATAGTAATCTTTGAAATTAAAAATAGTTAATTTTCAAAATGACTGTCATAAGTTGAACGACCTTCGTATCCTTACTATACTTAATTCCTATAAGGACATGCACGCTTTGATATACATCGAATTATCATATCAAATTAATTGAGATTTTCTACATCATAATCTCAATACGGTACTTGATATACATTTTGAAAAATTTGGTATTCAATATTTTAAAATAGACTCTGTTAGAAGCGAGCACTTCTACTTTAGATGATCTTATGTGTGGCATTAATCTATATCTATATTATATTAAAAACATGAAGATTTTTAAAATATTGATTGAATTTTTTGCCCTTTATTAAAAAACTCTATTTTAGTTAAAATCGTCTTTTCACCATTTTCAAATTATTATTTAATTATTTTTATAATATTGACTAACTCCTAAAATATATGAGGAGAAAAATTAAATAGTTTTCTTTTACTAAACTTGTAAAATATATGGGAAAAATATGACTTCAAAATCAATTAGGTTTTATATATTAAGTTCTTCCCTATTTAAACTATATGATAACTTTTCATTCCTTTTAACAAACACTTACGGGATTATTTTTTTTCCAAAAGAAAAATTTAATCACTTTTAATGGGTTTAAATAGTATTATTTAGATATATATGTGTTAAGTAAGACATAAAAATACCGAATTCTTTAATATATTTAACAATAGTAATTTATTTTTTCTTTTTCTAATATTTAAAATTTTAAAATCAATTAAATATTGTATATTAATTATTTTCTTATTTGTATGAAAAAGTGATTATAGTAGACCACGGCAAGAAGAAAACTAATTTGTCATGTGTTCTAAGAAGATAGAATCTATATAATATGGCTTTTATAAGAATAATACTAAAAAGAAGTTTATGTGTTTAATAGCATTGATGCTTGAAGAGAGTAAGCAACATTCAATATCAAATTATTATTTCCATTTAGAACTAACCTATGGTTGGAAGCAGATTGCACAATAAACCAGCAATTTTTAGAAAATAAAATTTTATTCCTAATATTATATTCCTAAAATAACAATTAGTAAGTAAATATATGTAAGTGTATCATATATTTTTTTTCCAGTTTTTCATTTATTCATTACAATTTTGTATTGTTAGAATAGATATACTAAAAACTATCATAAAAATAGTTTAATAGTTTGCCGAGAAAAGCTACAGATTAGTAGCAATATAAAAATTTATTGGAAAATAAATTTTATTCCTAATATTAGCTACTAAAAATAACAATAAGTAGGTACATGTAACTATTCATATCTATATATATATATATATATATATATATATATATATATATATATATATATATATATTTTTTTTTTTTTCAATTAACATGTTCATTTTTAAGTGCGCTTTTTACCTGAAAAATTTTACGCTATCTTCTTTAAAAAGTTTTATATTTAATAATATAATATACTATACTCATAATGATATTTTTAAATATATATTTATTATTAATTAATATGATGCACACATACAAAGCACGTATATTTAATTAGTTAATTAAAATTCTAAAGCGAGCATTAGATATTAAGCGGAAAAAAACCATAAATTAACAAAAATATGTAGAAGCCTCGAGATATGTTGGAAACAATAAGGACCGTCGACTTAATAATATGCGCTATTCTAGTGTCTAGTCTAAGCATGTGAACTCTTACAATCATGCTGGTAAACAAAATCGAGCCAAACCAATTGCTTATTCAAAATATATAGCCTATTTGGATTGACTTATTTTTAATTAGCTTATGAGTTAAAAATTGTTTATAAGTTTAAAAAAAAGTATGTGTAAGTCAATTTTTTTTTGACTTATAAGCTGTTTTCAACTTATAAACTGCTTAAAATAAGTTCATCCAAATAAACCCAACTATTTATTGAGCTTATTTTAAACACAAAATGACTTTAAGTTAGTTAGTCAAACACTCAAAAAAAACTAAAAACACCTTATAAGCCAATTCAAATGGCCTCATAGTAATTTATTATATTCCGTCCATATATGGATCTCTAAAGAAAGATATTCAATAATTCTAATCATATTAGTATATTTTAAAAATTATTTTTAGTATCTATCTTAAATGTTTCGCTAAATGAATTTATTTCTTATTTATTTAAATTATTAAATATTTTAAAGCAAATTCAACTTTAGTAGTAAAGACCCATCACTTCAAATCTCCAATCAATTTTACAAAATCGTGAAGCATGGAAGAGACACGGATTGGAAATGCAATGGTTCTTCACCGTTGGAGCCTGGAGTTCTCTTCACTTTTGGTATTTAACATTTCCATCAAAATAATGTCTTCTTTACTAATTTGGGGGGAAAATGTCTACTTCAAACCCGAAAATAGGTAATAATGAAATATATATTTTGAAAAAACTACACAATTAGGCAAACATATGCTATGTATTTATGAAACACAATTATAGTTTTAAAAAATTGCCATTCACCACTATATGTTGTATTTTGTAGCAAATCCCCACTTTATACTCAACTACATCTACTACGGCGAAATTCACTCCCCCTCAATTCCAATCTCTCTCTTCTTTCCCGCTTCTCTCTTCTTTAAATCCAAAATCAGTTCAAAAAGAAAAAATCTGTCACGATTCTGACCCGCCGTGAGTGTCACCCACACTAACCATCCGGTGGGAGAACCAAATTCTAACCCAACTTAACTCATCAACAACTTATAGACGCCCTGTTACACCCCGTACTTTTGTACCTTGGAACGCGTTCTTAAGTCTCTTGAAAGGCTCTTAAGTTTCTTGGAAGGATCGTAAGCCTCTTAAGTTTCTTAAGGTTTCCTAAAGTTTCCTACGCTTCTTAAAGCTTCTTAAAACTTCTTAAGAACTATTAAGCTTCTTAAGAGTTATCATGTGAGCCGGATAATCTATAACGCTATCAAATAACTCTAAGGAAAGGAGAATGCGATACCCCATAGTAGAGAAGATTGAAAATAGAGTTAGAAGAATCTGGAAGAAGTTGGAGACCAAACAATGAGTCGTAGGACTCGACTTATTTACGTAAGCTTCCAACTTAGAAATCTTACATACTTAAGCTATTGGAGTACATACCAAACTTACGTAGCAAGAATTACATAGGTTCGTAAAAGAAGACGAGATTACGAACCTACGAGGAGGAAAAGAAAGTGCCACATGGCAGCATGGGAGAGTTCCACGTGGAAGTAGCTGGAGCAAAGGAGGTGGTCCCTATATTCCATGTGGCATCCCATGATTGGAGGAAGGGATGTGTTGGCCCAATGAGGGCTTGACACGTGTCACCACTTAGGGCTTGACATGTGTCACCACTTAGGGGTTGACACATGTCCCACCCAAAGGTGTCCTATATATATATATGTTTGATGACTTTAATTCATCCTTATCCTTTAAGCTTCATCTTTATCAAAAAAAGATTCAAGAAAAGAAGAGAAGAGAAAACTTGAAGCTAGAGAGAGAGAGCTACAGTTTTGGGGAAAAAAAGGTGAGTTCTTCGATTTCTCTCTGTGAATTAATTATCTAGGGTGTACCACGATGTTATGAATGTTTTAGTAATGAAAATTTATGGTTTGAAGAAGCTCAAAATTCTAGCAAACAGCCACGAAATTTTAGGCGCACTAAAGGAACTTTCGAGGCAAGTTTCGATGAGGTTGACGAGTTTCGGGCAAGGTAAGGGCTTCCCTTTAAAATTGGAGTTTATGATGTTTTTATGAGGTATATTACATGTTTTAAATAAGGTTGGAAGTAGAAAAATTTCATAAGGATGCTTGACGTTAGAAACAAACTAAATTGAAGTGGTTATAGCTAAATCGAAGTCGAGTAGTGGGTTGTCGTTGTGGTTCTGTGGGTGCAACTAGTTGGGTTGCATGCTGCAGGGCTTTAAAGTGTTTTAAAAAGAGTATGGGTTCTTCTGGTTGCAGCCAAACGACTCTCCGTTTGGTATGGTTAAATATTTTGAGAAATAAAGATAAAAACTCTATTTTCGTATCGTAGTTTAGAGCTAGTTATTTGGAGCTTGTATTGTGTAAGGTTGAAGTAATTTACTTATAAATATGCTGCTGGTTGTTGTTGGTGGTATAGTTGTTGATATTGTGGCCGATTTGAAATTTCGGAGATATTGAAGTTATAGGGGAGATGCTGCCCGATTTTTGGTAGATTCGGAAATAGTAACAAACTAGTCGAGCGTAATGGATAAGAAAATAAATCCTATGAGTACTTGGGTGTAGAGTTGGAAATTGGAAAGTTAAAGGTCATTAACCTTAGTATTAGTTTCATGTTAAATAGGTTCAAGAGACAACGAGGCGAACGTGTAAGAGTAATCCGTAAGAGGTATGTGAAGCTACCTCCTTTCTTTTGGCATGTTTTTGGTATAAGTATGTAAAGCTATCTTTCTTTCTCTTGGCATGTCATTGGCATAAATATGCGAAGCTTACCCTTTTTTTCTTTTGGCATGTCTTAGCATTAAGTGATTGATATACGAAATGTGGGGATAATTCCATTCATATAACCCCAAGTATGACTCATAAGTCTTATTCACTTCTCGATGGTAGAATTCTTATACTAGTTGAGTTATTGCCTCTCAAGGCTTCTATATGATGGAGAGTAGTAAGTATGTGAATTTATCTCCTTTTTCTTGGCATGTTTTGGCATAAGTACGTAGAGCTACCCTTCTTTCCTCTTGATATGTCTTTGACATAAGTGTGGTGTTGTGATGGTAAGGTAATGCAATAATAAAGTTATGATACCGAGCTCATAACGGGCCGGGTATGATATATGTAATGATGACTCCTTGAGGAAAAGGAGAGAATAGGTAAAGCTTATTCTTTCTCTTCCTTTGGCATGTCCTAATTGTAAGTAAAATGTGATACGAGCTCTAGGGTAACTCCACTTTTAAGTTCTAAATGTAATCCTATATCTTATTCACTTCTGAATGTTAAACTCTTGTAGTAAGTTGAACTACTTTCCTTTCTTTCTTATCTTAGATCGTGCGATAGAGCCCAGCCATAGGAAATGAAATCCTTTTTTTTCTAACCTTTGGTTTCAACTGAAGAACGATATCGACAGAAAAAAGTAATGGATGTTATTGGAAGCTACACAGTATACAGGTAAGTAATGGTGCGAAAGAGGCATGTTGGGTAAGGTAAGAAGATTGAAATATGATTGCAATGTAAAGTTGAAAATTAAAAAGAAAAGTAGACAAAAAAGTGTAACGTGTGCAGTTCGAGTTGGACATACGAGGTAAGTCATCATTTTATACTATTGTTGATATTGGGCACCCTGTGAGGCTGTGATATGAATATATGAATCAATCCAAAGAAAGACACAATTGGATTCTTATGTTTAATCTTGTATTGGCCCTGTGAGGCATTGTTGGTATTTTCTGAGTGCAGGTTTGGGATAGTAAGGAATATAGAGGAAACTCTATCGAATATTTTTTGAAAATAGAAAGGGAATGAGATATAAAGTTGTAATATATCTTGAGAGATCGTATCCATGGTAACGATAACATCTGACTAAACTAGGAGTACAACTGACTTTGGAAAATAAGTTAATTGCGATATGGGTGGAAAGTAGAAGGTCAATACTAATATGGTAAGAAGAATGGTGATGGATATGAATGTCTTAAGATAGCCTGCGAGTTATTAAGGATGAGAATGACGAGGAAGGATAAGGGGTTAAGTACGCTTGCTCCACCAGGTGGAATTAGCCCAGAATAAGGATCGTGAATAAACGTTAAGAAATATTACCCTCCGGGATTGACCTTGAGTAGAATATAGTGTGAATATAATGAGGATCATTATAGAAGTACGTAAAGCCTAGTAAAGAAGTAACTAAAGAATGTGATTGTGAGTAAGATTAAGAGTTAACATCGGATACATGATAAGGATGAAAGCTCATGAAGCAGAAAGGGGTATTGTGTATATGTACCTCTACTTTGGAAATAGTGGGATCCCTCGAGGTTATGGAATGGAAAATTGCAAAACAACTGAGGCATTGTGAAATTATTAAAGGAACAAGTGGTATCCTTTGGGAAAAAAAGAGGTGATAACAAAACGTAAAACACGTGTCATCAGAGTATAAGTGCCCCCGAATGGAGAATCAGACACGATTATAAGCACTCGTAACGTATTGATTGGGATTAATGAAATGTGGCTTCGGCTAAACTACTACATTAGTTATATGACTCGAGTACCAGTACTTGGACTAGATTGGGTACTAGTTATTGAGAATTCTGAGCACCCCATAGTTATATTAAGGTTTATTACAAGGGCAACCTAAAGTATAGATGAGTTAACAGAAGGTGTAGACATGGTGCAGTATGTCAAATATGTTGGAAAAGAATCATATACGTATGAACAGTTGAAAATAAACAGAGGATAAAATGGATATACCCTAAAGGGGGGAAGTGGACAAGAGAAATACAAGCGTGAGAGGAAATCAACTAACACTGTTACATGTTGATGGGGCTACTTAAATTTCCAGCGAGATCCCATACTGGCATGAGTTAGCAAGAGCTCAAGTCCAATAATAAATAGATAGAAGCCGCAGTATCTGAGATCATGAGAAGAATCATGGGTGCCTACAAAAAAGGGGTGAATACGATAAGAGAGTAGGACTGAGCAAACTAAGGACCGTGTAAAGGGTAGTAGGGCCGTATTTGAGTAAAGATTAAGATATGACAACAACGTCATTGGTCACTGATATTGTGACATACAAGTAGCAAGGAGAAAGAATAGAAAATCTCTTATGGTAGGAAATGAGGAGACCAAGGAGTGCTTAAAGGAAGAAAAGAAAGGAGTAGGACAAAATAGCATTAGCGCGAGCAAGTTCTAGTATGAAGACGATATGTAAAGCAAGATGGACCGGGAGATGAAAAAATTGCGTTTACCTCATACCAGTGGTATAAGAGTAGTTGTGCAACCTACGAATAGTTATATATAGCATAATACCAAGCAGATGAGTACATGATGAAAAAGAGTTATGATGTTTTGGAGATGTTACAGAGGAATACGAAGAGAAGTTAAATCAAATAGACAAAAAGGACACATTCATGGTTGAATTAAAGATCTACCCCGACACCAATTGTAAGAGAGAAGAAGAGAGGGCAAGGAGAAATATAAAGACTAGCGATAAGACGGTAAGGTAAATCTTGGGCTAAGATGAGTGCCTTCACACATTATTGCAAGGCTGCCAATGTAACATGACACGAGGAATTCCTAAGGGGGTCACCCATCCTAGTACTACTCTCGCCTAAGCACGTTTAACTTTAGAATTTTGATGGGATCCGGTGCGTTAGTGCTGTTATGATCGCACGAGATAAGAGAATCCTAACTAGTGGCGAAGCAATGATATGAGATTATGTACCTAGAGTGTTATAAGTTACAGTAAGGGAATTTTAAAAGAGCTTAAGCAAAACAAGCAGGATTAGCTGATTACTAATAGATAGTGCACTTGTATGCCATAGTTTTTTAACATAATACCAGTTAATGATAAGGCAAACCACGGAATGGCTATACTGTTTATTATGTGAGGGGACTTTAGCACAACTTGGTAGCCAACTCTAATGGGCAAAAAACAAAACCCAAAAGGCGAGGGTACCAATTGATATCATCTAAAAAAGGCAAGAAGTAATATACGATGTCGAAGATTCTACAATACGACCTTGGCTACAAGACTCACTTTGCACTCCCTGGACAAATAATTCTATATGGAATGTTATCCGCAGATTAATAATATCAACCCATGTTCCTTCAATCAAGGACTACCTTCCCAATCGAGATTGTGTAAAATTATAGGTCAAGAGGGTGGTGAGACTTTACGGAGTTCCCATAGCTATTATCCCAGACGAAGGAGCCCAAGTTATAGTTAATTACTGAAGATCAGTCCGCAAAGAGATTGGGAAGACAGATAGGTCTTCGTATACCATTTTACCTTCAGACTGATGGACAAACTAAGATTGGTAGCTACACGGTAGACGATATATTGCGGGCCTATACGGTTGACCCTAAAGGTAACACGGGCAATTGCCTACCACCTGTCAAGAGTACTTACGATATTAACTATCATTACAGTATCCAGGTGGCCCCATATGAGACTTTATATGGAAGACAGTGTAGGTCGCCAATTTGTTGGTTTGGTGTTAGTAAAACACGATGAATAAGACCAGATACGGTTCAATAGGCGGTATAAAAGGTAAAGCTTATTCGGGAGAGATTATTAGCAACACAGAGTCAACAGAAGTCATATGCGGATAATCGACGTGGATCTCTAAGGTTTCAAGTTATAATTAAGCACTCTCAAAAGCGTCGTCCATAGAGAAAGTGATGAGATCCAACAAGAAAAAGGACCTTAGTCCGAGATGTATTGACCTTATCAGATCCTCTGCCGAATAGGCAAGGTTGCCTATGAGCTGGACTTACCAGCAAATCTAAAAATAGTACATCTAGTCTTCTATGTATCAATGCTTTGAAAGTATGTTGGTAATACAACCCGAGTATATCCCGTAGAGGGTATCCAGGTCACAGAGGAGTTATCCTATGAGAAGCAACCTATCGCCTTCCTGGGTTGGCAAAGTAGAAGATTGTGAACTAAGGACGTAGCTTCCGTCAAGGTATTGTGGTGAAATAAAAATCGTGAAGAGATGACTTGGGAAACGAAGGAGGAAATGAAATACAAGTATCCGTACCTACTCCTTACACTACAGGTAATCCCAACCTTTGGTACTCTGATAGTGATAGCTCGATGAAAGTATATGTTATTGCAATGGAATAGAGAAACTCTCCATCTAATCTGTATAAGATCTTGAGGAAAGTTTTGGTTCATATTCAAAGACAAATGTTCTAAAGGGGGGAAGTATGTTACACCCCGTACTTTTGTACCTTGGAACGCGTTCTTAAGTCTCTTGAAAGACTCTTAAGTTTCTTGGAAGGATCGTAAGCCTCTTAAGTTTCTTAAGGTTTCCTAAAGTTTCCTAAGCTTCTTAAAGCTTCTTAAGACTTCTTAAGAACTATTAAGCTTCTTAAGAGTTACCATGTGAGCCGGATAATCTATAACGCTATCAAACAACTCTAAGGAAAGGAGAATGCGATACCCCATAGTAGAGAAGATTGGAAATAGAGTTAGAAGAATCCGAAAGAAGTTGGAGACCAAACAATGAGTCGTAGGACTCGACTTTTTTATGTAAGCTTCCAACTTAGAAATCTTACATACTTAAGCTACTGGAGTACATTCCAAGCTTACATAGTAAGGATTACATAGGTTCGTAAAAGAAGATGAGATTACAAATCCACAAGGGGGAAAAGAAAGTGCCACATGGAAACATGTGAGAGTGACACGTGGAAGCAGCTAGAGAAAATGGGGTGGTACCTATATGCCACGTGTCATCCCGTGATTGGAGGAAGGTACCCAATGAGGGCTTGACATGTGTTACTACTTAGGGCTTGACATGTGTCACCACTTAGGGGTTGACACATGTCGCCCCCAAAGGTGGCCTATATATATATGTTTGATGACTTTAATTCATCCTTATCCTTTAATCTTCATCTTTATCAAAAAAAGATTTAAGAAAAGAAGAGACGAGAAAACTTGAAGCCAGAGAGAGAGAGCTACGATTTTGGGGAAAAAAAGGTGAGTTCTTTGATTTCTCTCTGCGAATTAATTATCTAGGGTGTACCACGATGTTATGAATGTTTTAGTAATGAAAATTTATGGTTTGTATCATTCCAAAATGCTAGCAAACAGCTACAAAATTTTAGGCGCACTAAAGGAACTTCCGAGGCAAGTTTCGACGAGTTTGACGAGTTTCGGGCAAGGTAAGGGCTTCCCTTTAAAATTAGAGTTTATGATATTGTTATGAGGTATATTAAATGTCTTAAATAAGGTTGTAAGTGTAAAAATTGCATAAGGATGATTGACGTTATAAATAAACTAAATTGAAGTGGTTATAGCTAAATCGAAGTCAAGTAGTGGGTTGTCATTGTGGTGCTGCAGGTAAAGCTGATTAGGTTGAGTGTTGTAGGGATTTAAAGTATTTTAAAAGGGTGTGGTGATGCTGGTTGTAGACACATGACCCTCTATTTGGTATGGTTAAAGAGTTTGCAAAATAAAGATTAAAAACTCTATTTTCGTATCGTAGTTTGGAGCTAGTGATTTGGAGTTGTATTAAGTAATGTTGAAGTGATTTACTTGTATATATGCTTCTGTTTTTTGTTGTTTACATGGTGTCCGAGTTGAAATCTCATAGATGTTAAAGTTATGGGGGATATGCTGCCCGAATTTCGGTAACTTAGGAACTAGTAATGAACTAGTCGAGGGAAATGGATAAGGAAATGACCTCTATGGAGACTTGATTGTAGAGTTGGAATTGGAAAGTAAAAGGTCATTAACCATAGTATTACTTTCATGTTAAATAGGTTCAAGAGACGACGAGGCGAACGTATTAGGAGTAATCCATAAGAGGTATGTAAAGCTAACCGCTCTTTCTTTTGGCATGTCTTTAACATAAGTATGTAAAGTTTATTCTTTCTCTTGGCATGTTTTGACATAAGTATATAAAGCTAATCTTCCTTTTTGGCATAGCTTTATAAAACAAGTATATAAATTTTGTATGATTCCAAGGAAGTTCCTATTCGTAGAACTACTAGGATGGCCAACTTCTTAATTTTTTAAAGAATATTTTATCGTGCCTAGATACGTGTATACGATTCCAAAAGTTCTATTTGGATATACCTCATAGTGATATTCAAAAGGTACTTGATATGACTCTTGTCTTGATTTTTGAATAATAGCTCATTTTGTTAACTCCATCGAGTCTCAAAGATGATTTAAAATGTATTTAGTTTCTCACTACTCCACTCGTGGATGCCTCAATGCTTCCTTCACCGAGCCTGGGTCAGTTTTTGTTATCATGCATACTTCTCTGCATTGTTTGTCGTGCCCCAACATGAGGGGGCAGGTATGCCCTGTACATGGATTTTGTGGATTTATGATGTGCTATGTACACATATGATATGATATGATTTATTATGGAGATATTCCCTACTCTAAAGTTATGATGTGTTGTAGCGCCAATGATGGGGTGACGACCATGATTTATTCACCGAGTCCCATAATGGGGCCGAATATAGTATATGTTTTTCTGCATACATTATCTGTAGTTATGAAAAACATTCTGATATTCTGGATATTTTGCTCATTTTTGCACCTTCTATTCTGGTAATGGATTTATCTTTTACAGTCCATGCTTTACATACTCGGTACATTGTCCGTACTGACCTCCTTTCTTCGGGGGCTGCATTACATGCCCACAGGTATAGACACTCGGTTTGCTGATCTACTTGCTTAGGAAATCCACCCTATTGGTTGGCAGTGCTCCTTTGTCTGAAGCCCTATTTTAGTACTAACTTTATTGTTATACATTTGTACATGTTGGTTAAGGGTACGACGGGGCCTTGTCCCATCATATGACTAGGCTATCATTCTGTAGAGGTTTGTAGACTTATGATGTGGGTTATGTATATATGTTTTGGGCTTTGTGTTCCATGATGCCCTTAACGACCCTCTTATGCTATATCTGTTCTCATGCGCTCTCTAGTGACCCTTTTTCTAATTTTTACTATTCTGCTAACATGCTAAGTGGGACTAAGGGTATGTATGAGTGCCCAACTCAGGTACCAGTCATGGCCTACGGAGTTGGTTTGTGATATTATGCATCAGCCAGTAGATACTCACTTGACCGTGGTGCTTTAATTATGGTGAGCAGGGATACTTAAAGAGGGAATACCCTCACAGATAAATAGTTGGACAGGTTTAGCAGCAGACTAGAGCAATAGTCCTTAGAGACAGATGTAATAATGGTAGAGGACGTCTACAAGGTAGGTAAGAAGGTAATCAAGTAGGTTGAGAAAATGATAATGTAGGGAGAGGAGCAGTACAGCCAGGTAGAGGGGTTGACCGTTATGAGGACAAAGCTCATCTTTACACTTTTTCGGGCAGACCAGAAACTGAGGCATCATACACAGTGATAACATATATTATTCTTGCTTGTGACCGGATAGCTACAGGGTTGTTTGATTTGGGTTCTATATACTCCTACATATCTGCTAAGTTTACTTTGAATGTTGACTTGATGTGTGATATTATTGATGCCCCTATCCATGTATCTACCCTGGTTGGAGAGCATATAGTCTTTACCCATGTATATCATGATTGCTTTATATTATTTTTGGATTTCCAAACTTAGGTAGACTTAGACATTTTAGATATGGCTAATTTTAATGTGATCTTGGGTATAACTTGGCTGTCCCCTTATTATGTTGTGTTTAAATGTAATGCAAATACTATGGCTCTAGAGATCTCGAGTAGAGAAAGATTAAAGTGGAAAGGGGTGTACAAGACAAACCCAGGAAATATCATATCCTTCATTCGGGCTAGCAAGCTAGTAGGGCAGTGTTGTTTGGCCTATAAATCTCATGTTTAGGATATAATTGGAGAGTCCCTTTTCATTGAGTTCATTCTAGTAGTTTCTTAGTTTAAGAAGGTGTATTCTACAGATTTGCATGGTATTCCTCCAAACAGGGATATCGAATTTTGCATTAATTTAGAGCCAAACACTCACCCAATTTCTATTCCACCTTATTATGGCTCCGAAAAAGTTGAGAAACTCCAGACTCAAGTTTAAGAACTTCTTGACAAGGTATTCATCCATCCTAATTCTTCTCCTTAGGGTGCTCTAGTGTTGTTTGTAAAGAAAAAATATGGTAGCGTGAGAATGTGCACAGATTACAGGTAGTTGAATAAGGTTTCCTTTCGTAATAAGTACCCCTATCTAAGATGATACAGAGCATTTATGGCTTCACAAAATTACATTTGGATGATTAAAACTCCCAAATTTGATTTGGCATGAAGGGTATGATTTAAGATGCCATGGGATGAGGGTGTATTGTGAAGTGAGAGTTTGGAGCTCAAGTTCCAAGCTCTCTATTTCAGTGCAACCCTCTATAGTGAGATTATTTCCACCAGAGTGGTGCCTCTAGAGCGGGATGGTCCCATTGTGGCTGGACAATCGCGAACTTACCTACTAGTCCTTGAAAGGCCATAAAAGACCTAGGGTTATTTCCTATTAGTTTCCATCGCAATTCATTCCAAAGGCAAGTAATTTACTCCCTAAACTTATAAATTGATTCCTAGAACCTATAATCTATGGTGGCTAACCTTGAAGGAGGTTTTTTTATTGAAAACTAACTGTGGAAAGTAGCCCTAAAATGGGGGTTAGGATCATGGGTTTGGCCTAGGATGAGAATTGTGTTATTATTCTAGGCCATTTTGTTGATCCTTTATATGTATTGAGGTGGGTGATGGATTTTTTCCCCGTATGTGTTTTATGTACTTGCTAAATTACTTCATTGTATACATATGTGTATATGTATAGGGAAACATGCTATGAAATATGTGAAATGATCACTACCGGCTTATTTTGTGATAAACCTACTATAAGTGATATAATGTTGACTATTGTTGGTAAATTATAATTGCTTTGTATGTTTGGATCGTGTGTCCGTTCCGACATATAGTTGGATCGGGTATCACATTTTGATACACATTTGAATCGGGTGTCACATTTCGACAAAAATCTTGGATTGAGTGTCACATTTAGTGTTATTTTAATGACATTCTTTGGGAATTGTATTTTCTTTGTTACACTTAATGTTTGTTAAAGTTTACGGTGCCGAAAACTATATTAAGTTGTACATTCATGAATTTGTGAAACTTCATGGTGTTCCTTTGTTTATTTTATTGGATCAAGGTACTCAATTCACTTTATATTTTTTTAAGTTATTTTAAAAAAAGTCTTGGTCCAAAGGTTAAGTTAAGTACCGCCTTCTATCCTCAAACCAATGGACAACCTGAGAGAATGATCCAAACTTTGGAGGATATATGAAGGGCGCGTGTTATTAATTTTAAAGGAAGTTGGGATGAGCATTATATAGAAGAAGATTAGATCCCCGGTGGGATGGTTTGAAGTGGGTAGGACGGCATTGATTGGTCCTAATTTGGTAGTTGATGCAATGGAGAAAGTAAGTCTCATAAGAGAGATTTAAGATAGCTCAAAGTCGTTAAAAGTCCTATTCGGGCCTAAAAAGAAGAGTGCTTGAATTTGATGTGGATGATTGGGTGTATTTGAATGTTTCACCTATAACGGGTGTAATGCATTTTGGTAAGAAAGGGAATTAAGTCCTAGATATGTAGGACCTTATAGAATATTGAAGCATGTTGGCAAAGTGGAATACGAGTTAGATTTTCCATTTGAGTTGGCTATGGTTCATTCGATATCCATGTTGAGAAAGTTTATGGGTGATCCAAACACTATTTTCCATTAGAAAGTGTGAACATTGAAGAGAATTTGACTTATGAGCAGGTTCTGGTGGAAATCATAGACTGGCAAGTGAAGAGTTTAAGTAATAAAGATGTTGCGTCCGTCAAGGTGTTGTCGAGAAATTAACAAGTAAAGAGTGATACATGGGAAGCAGAATCGGAGATGATAAAGCGTTATTCATATTTCTTTCCTTCTACTCAAGCCTAAGGTACTAAGTTGTTCATGATCAAATCGATTATACTCCTACATTTAGGTTTCGTATGTCTTTCATATACATGCATGTTCATGAAGTTAGTTTTAATATATGATTTAAGTTAGAAAATCCCATGGTTTATGTTTCTATATGTGTCATTATATTCATGTTGGGTTGCTAGTCCTCGTTCAATTTCTTTTCTATGCTAAGTTAATATCATTCTAGGACGAATGTTCTAAAGAGGGAGATATTGTAAGACCTTGGAAGTTGGAAAGTTAGAACCAAATTTCTTTTTCCCAAAACAAGGACTAACTTCAGATTGATGAGTCTTCCTACAACTCGTGATACTTCCTATGACTCGTAGGGACGTGTCGTAGTGGGAAGCCTTGGGCCTTTTCAGGACTAAGGTGCATGAGAGATTCTACGACTCTACAGGAAAAGTCATAGACCAAACGATGAGTCGTAACCACGACTCATAAGAAAACATCAGAGGCCTAGTAAATTGGCAATTTTTCAGACCTTTAGGACGAGTGGACCTTACGAGTCATAGACTCCAAGACAAGTCGTAGACACGACTTATAGTAAAACTTCAGAAACTCAACTTTCAGGTTTTTTTAGGGCCTGCAGGATGAGTCATTCCTCTGACTCATCACTGCCTCTACACTTCATAGAGTGCCCTCATAGGGCTGTCTGGCCAGAATTATAGTTTGATCTTTTACTTACATTCTACTAATGTATGTGGACGTTTATGGAATTGGATTCATTACGAAATTAGTCCTAAATACTCCTAAGTCTATTCTTTTCCATCCTTAACTCCCAAACAAATTTTAGACTTCTCTCCTAAGGTTCCTCAAGAGTTCATCATCTTCATCAAGCTTTGGTTAGGGTTTCTTCCAAGATCAAGTCTTCTTTCTCAATTTCAAGTTCAATTTCAATCTAGGTATGTAGGAATTTATCCATGGATTTCTTTCACCCATGGAGTCCCAAGGTTCTCCTAAAAAATCTTATGAAATTTCATTATCTTTAAACTCTAATTCTGATGAATTCTGTTGGGCTATTTCAATTATGTTTTTATTTATTATGAATGATCATTATAAGTATGATTTTGCATTAATAATATGATATCAAGTTGAATTATTAATGCACATGCATGAAGATATTTTCAATGATGATACACATGAAGTATGACTATGAAGATTAATGATTCTAAGTATTCTTATACTTTTAAATTAAAATTGACTATGCATTCAAATTTTACCCTAATTTCAAGTATGAATTACAGATTTAAATTATGATCAAATTATGGATTTCATGTAAGTTATGAAAAAGTTGACTTACGACCCTATGTTGGTGACCGAGGAATCTCATGATAAGAATTATGCAAGTATGATATTGTAATATTAAAAGTTTAATCCTCATATTGCAGGTATATTGTGAAAATGAGCTATACTTTGAAGGTTAAATCTTTGTACAAGGTTCATGATATATGTTAAGTATGATCACTATGTATGTATTTTGTAGGATTAGACTTAGCACCGAATGATGACTTGAGGTCGTACATGACCTATGGGGTCCTTATATAAAATCTCTTATCTCATAACTACGTGCCACCATAGGATTTCCATTTTTGGACTAACTAGTGGATCCACATATAGCGTATCTACATTACCCGCCTAGTGGGGTAGTGTCTACCTTTGCAAGTAGATTTTCCTTTCTTCCATTGTATGGGGAGACATCGGAGTTCTATGTTATAGCTCACATGGTCTTATTGTCGGTTATGGTTTTATCCCATATATGTATGTTCCCTTATGCTCTTTCATGATTTCAACTATGTCTTTTAAATTGCTTTGATCACTACGACTTTTTCATGACTTTACTTACCTTTTTACAATGAAGGTTAATTGATCATTGCATCTTATGATTTGTATTGCATGCCATAAAAACATACTTAGTACATTCAAATGTACTAACACATATTGTTGCCTATATTGTATCATAATGTAGAGGTTGGGGATCATTCTCCTATCACACGTGGCTACTTAAGTTTTATTTAACGAAGTGTTGGTGAGCCCCCATCTTATCCAAGGTAAGTTATGACTTTGTTCTATCCCAAAGACTTATACTTCATTCATGTTTGAGGGTGATCTAGGGAGATAGCTTAGCCTAGTCCCCACCCTTCTTGGTTTGTAGTGGCATTAGTTTGCCAAATGTTATAGAGTATATGTAGTCAACGTACAGTCTTCTTTTACGATTAATATTAATTCCGTATTTATTTTAACCTATATATTCTTGACGATATGTAAAGAGGCTTGGTTAAAATCCTTTGGGGTTTCGATTGTCGTGTTATGACTACGCCCTAGTTTGGGTCTTGACAAACTTAGTGTCAGAGCACAAGGTTTAAGATGTCCTAGAATATCAAACATGCCATATCAAGTAGAGTCTTATTTATAGATGTGAAGTGTGTCACATCTATAAATAGGAGGCTATAAGGCATTTTAGGAATTTCTCACTTCTTTCATGATTTATATATGCACTAGAGTATGATATATGACTTTCTTTCCCTAACGATTGTCCTTTGTGATTTTCAAAAAATGCTATAAGAAGAGCACCTATACAAATAGGAGTCAATGCAAATGAGGACCAAGCTCCTCTGGTCCCTTAAGGCAATGATCCCATATCTGACCAAGTGACTAATGCGGAGATCTGAACTACTATTACTATGCTAGCCCAAGTTGTGGCCAAACAAGAGGTTGCAGCTCCTCCTAATGTACCTATTCTGGCTTCTAGAGTGAGGGAAATTGCAAGAATGAACCCTCTCGAGTTCTATGGTTCAAAAGTGGATGAGGATCCCCAAGAATTCATTGATGAGGTCTACAAAATAGTGAGTATTATGGGGGTGACTTTAGAAGAGAAGGCGGAGTTGGCGGCCTACCAACTCAAGAGTGTTTCTCAAGTTTGGTATTATTCATAACCTATAACTACCCATAACCTTCAAAATTCCCTTACTCTCATTCATTCTCCCAAAATTCTCTAAGGCAAGAAGAAAGATTCTCCCAAGGATTTCATCCTCTTAAAGATAGGGTTTCAAGGGTTTCAATCACTTAATCTCTATTGCTTGGTCTTTGATAGCTAGGGTATATGGGAATTCATCCATGGATACCTTTTATCCATGGAGTACCAAATATTTCCTCGAAACTTCCCCAATTTGAGTTAGTTTCTAAATCTAATTTCATGATATTTTATTAGGTCAATTCAATCATCCTTTTACTTGATTTTAATGATTATATTATGCATTATTCAACCCTAATTTCATGATTTTGATATGATTTTCAAAGACCCATGCATGAGACTATATTTCAATTATGATTTCAATGAATTATGACTATGAATTTTCAAAGGTTTCAATGAATGTTTTATGAATAATGATGGAGTCTTATAAATGATTTATGAAGATTATGAATGATGTTTCACTGATGTTCAAGTAATTACTTATGGTGTAAAAGGATATTTTTCACACAATCATATTAAAGAGTTGATATGTATAATGCTCACCAACCTATGGATTCTTATGAATCAATCAGGTTAATAAGCTATTCTTATCTTTATTTTATGATAAAGATTAATCTATATTATTATCTTTCCAATGATGTCTTTGACCATGATTTATGAATTCCGTTGAGATATTGACTAAGCACCGATAGGAATTTTAGGTGGGGTTCAATCCGGTAGCCAAAAGTATCTACCCAAGGGAATTCTAGTAGCAACTAGCTACCCAAGAAAATTCTAGTAGGAACCTATAGCCCCTAACTATGTTTTCCCCATAGGTTTGCCTTTATGGCCTAGTTAGTGGATCTACATATAGCTTGTATGTTAAGGATGTTCTCACGAAGTCTACCTTGACAAGTAGCCTCTCTCTTCTCGATGTGGGAGTTACATCAGATTCCATGTTATAGCTCGCATGGTCTTAGATGTTGGTTAAAGGTCTTATCCCATACATATTATATAAAATGATGTAAGTTTACTATGATCTTTATGATGCATTGACTACATGCTTACAATATGATTTCAAATGCTTTCAAGTCTTATCTATGCTTCTCATTACATTGGTCATGCATCCTATTCTCATGTAGATCATGTTTGTATTTCATTGTTCATGAATATCTCACATACTTAGTACTTTCTATTTGCTAAGGCATATTTTGCCTACATTATATCATAATGTAGGGACGGACGATCACACTTCGCATCCTATTCGTGGCTAGAGCTTTCTACTACTTCTAGAGTATTTGGGTGAGACCTCATTCATCGAAGGTGGGACTTTCCTTCATATTTCTATTTTTGACTCTTTTCATATTAGGGTGAGCTAGAAGCTTATCTTAAGCCCCTCTAGTTATATAGAGGGATGTTTAGACATAGAGGTGTTGTAGACCATTTTGGACATATGATTTGGGGTTGGCACCATTTATTCTTAGACTTTCATGTTGAGATTTACCTTGCTCATTATGATTTCTTTAATGTCTTACTTTACCTTATGAATTCAATGTATGCTCAGAGGTTTTATTAGGAGCCTTTGGGTGTTTGATCGTCGTGTTACTCCTAGGGTCTAGCTTGGGGTGTGACAGAAGGTTGTTGAAAGAAGTGTACCAATAAGAAGTATAATGTATTAAAGATATTGGGAGCGTGAGTAACTAAACATATCTAAAAAAAATATTCCCTACCCATCCCCTAGCCTATATTACAACCTAAAAAGTCCTATTTGATCTTGATCTTTCACAATATGAAATTAATAAAGTATGACACTAAGGGAAAACATATGGGTTGTCTTGTGTGGAATGAGAAGTTGTTTGGGAGAGTGAAGGAAATTCAATTCTAACACCCATTTGACTTAAATCAAGTGCATGTGTGAATAATGTTGGGTGTCTCTCTCTTGTAGTGAGGGAATATGTTTAAAGAAGGATTGGTGAATCATACGACATTTGACTGATTAGTGAGCATAGGTTTGCTAAAGTTCAGAGTCAATTGTTGAGGTTAAAATATTTCGAACTAGTCATTTGTGCTACATTGATGGTGGAACATGCTTGTTGAAATCCATGATATCTTTGTGAGTTGTTGTATTCTATGCCTAAATGCTTCATGTGGAGTAGTGTAGTAGAGTCGTCTTGTGTATAAATATGTTAATAAGATCTGCATGGCAGACCTATGCTTCTAAATTTGGCCTCGCAGAAGTTCAAGGTTGTAGAATAAGCAATGGAGTCGCATCGCAGATAAAAGCAATTCATTTTTCACTTGAAGCGAGGGAGCATGTTCGCATCATGGACTTGAAGTACCAGTTTTGGCCAAAGTTTCCAACTCTATAAATACTATAGTTTTTAGTATTTTTTGATTATTATTTGAATTCTAAAATTTTGGAGACAACCTAGGCGACTTATTTGTGGAGAAAACTAGGGTTCATTCTTTTTCTTTTCATATTTTGAATTCTTCATGATTAGACAATTATATTTTGTCATGAATCAAATTATGAGTAGCTAAATTCCTTTGTTCAAGTGTTGTGGCTACGAGTTATGGTTTGCTTATTGATTTCTTTGGCTGAAGATGGGTTTAGCAATATAAGTTATTCTTGTAATCTTTCTCTTATTATTTTAATGCCTGGTCACCGTTAGAATATATTTCTTGTCCATTCTTGAACTCGGGAGAGGAATAGAGGTATAGAACAAAGAATGCAAGGAATGTGTTCATTCTAGGTTAAGACTTAGAGTGTTTTATATCTAGGATAGGGATATACCTAGTATATCATGTTTGGTTACAAAATAAGAAGATATCTTAAAGCTCCATAGTTGGTTCATGTCTATCCCAGCTCAACGATGTAGTTAGACTGTCAATTATGGTTGACGATGAGAGGTTAGGAGACCATGATCATATAATTAACCTTGTAAATCAATAGCTTGATAACCCATTTTATTCTAAAGTGAGAAATATTAGACTTAAAATTAAGCTAAGCTGCAGCCCTGGAATTTTCCCCAAAGATGTGATAAACTCCATTTGAAATTGAATCAATCACTAGTTAGTTAGTTAATTTAATTTCAATAAGTTGTTAGTTTAAACAACCATTCAAACTTTCTTTCACACACGTGCATTTACTTGAAGTATATTGAAAGTTAATTGTTTGCTGAATTAAAATCCTTTAGGTTCAATAATCCAGCTTGAAAGAGCCAATTTATTACTTGGTTGACCGCATACACTTGCATGTTCTATTGTTAGAAATAATAATATTACCCCAAAGTTCATATGTAAGACCCCGAAAGTTGGAATGTCATAAAATGAAGCGTAAAATAAAAATCTCAAAAAAGTTTGCACTAGATGCCATTACAAGCCCAGTTCATTAGATGTGAACCTAACCACGAACTGTAATAGGCTTCGTGGTGGAGCCTTGGAACTCTGGGAAATAAGGAAGAGGCCTACGAGAGTGACTATGAATCGTGGTCATTACCAAGGACCGTAGGCCCTTTCATGGAGTCGACCCCCAAGAACCCTAGGCAGAGGTGAGGACCATGATAGGGTTCAAGGTCTATGGAGTCCTATATAGACCATGGTGCTCTCAGTGGTGGCAAACTCTCCCAAATAAGGTATCCTTCATCACCACAACCAGTTTAGAGCTTCACAGGCTGTGGTATCCCTTCGTCCAACCGACCTCGTACAGTTAAGTTAAAGGGTGTTTTGGTATTTTCCTATGATTATTATTATAATATATATATATATATATATATATATATATATATATATATAGAGAGAGAGAGAGAGAGAAAGAGAGAAAGATAGAGAGAGATATTTTTGGGGATTAATTCCTAACCTATAACTAATTTCTAACACTCCTAAACCCTCATTCTTCCAAATCATAAGATCAAACCTCTCAAGTCTCTCCAAATTCTCTCCAAGAAAAGAACTAGGGGAAAATCCTCAAATTTCCATTAGAGGAATTTAATTTAATATTTCTAAGTCTAGTTATATGTGGTAATTCATCCATATATACTTTTTATCCATGGAGTATCAAGAATTTCTCTCTTGTTTTATCAATTTAAACTCTCCCAATTCTAGAGTTTTGTCCAAATTGAATATGGGTCAACTAGATTATGTTCTTATTCATTGATAATAGTCTATTGATGCATTATTTCAATTGAATTACATATTTTCAAGGTATTTTTAAAACCCATGCATTATGCTATCAATTTCAAGGATGAATTATGGAGTTATGATCAGGAAGTTTGTGATTTCTCATGTATGGTTTATGAAAGTTATGCTTTATGATTTGACTATGATTTCAAGCATAAAACCATAAATTGTGAAAGGCTTTCTCACAATATTCAGGTTATGATGATTTGGATGGTTAGAAAGGTAAGTATCCCCAAGTTCAAGTTATGATCATAATTTTCAAGGAGCTATTGTTTTGTTATATTTTTCATGATATTGGATTGGTTAATTACCTTTCCTATTGAGTATATTTATGTATTCTGTTCGTATTTATTTAGCACTGAGCGAACTTCATAGTGGGGATCCATGAGGGAACCCTAGTAGCAACCGTTAGTTCCTAAACTCTGTGCCACCGTAGGTTTTCCCTATATGGATTAGCCAGTGGATCCACATATAGCTCATGATTATGTTATCTTTATGATATGGAGTCTACCTTGGCAAGTAGACTGTCTTTTCTCAGTGTGGCAGTTGCATCAGATTCCATGTTATAATTCATATGGTCTTACATGTTGGTTAAGGTTAATATCCCATATATATATATATATATATATGTGTGTGTGTGTGTGTGTTATGTCCTACTAGCTTTATGATAATATTTTATGATGCCTTGACCACATGTTTATGATATTTAAATATTTTCAAAGTTTTACTCATGCATTAAGATATTGATCATGCATCATATGTTCATATTGATTATGTCCCATTCTCATTATTTATGCATACTTCTCACATACTTAGTGCATTTAATGTACTAACGCATATATTTTCCTATATTATATTATAATATATGCTCGAACGATCATCATGTACCTCTCATTCATGAGTAGAGTTGAGCTTGTTACTTCCATTGTTAGTGAGTCCTCGTGTTCCAAGGACGTGACAAGTTTAATTTTCCTTATATTATTATGATCTTTCATCATTTATATTGGGTGATCTAGGAGTTTGTCTTATGCCCCCATCTAGATTAGTAGAGGCATGTTGGATGTCATGGAGTCTATGTTGACTTTTCTTATGAGTTTGAGACTTATTTTTTTTTATTGATGCTACTCTTGTTAAGATTATTTTCACTTATATGCTTAAGTTTTATTTCTTTAATTACCTTATGTATTGGTATGATCCCTTTGGGATTCTAATCATCGTGTCACACCTAGGGCCTGGTTTGGGTCATGAAAAATTGGTATCATAGCACAAGGTCTAAAGTTTCCTAGGGAGTCTAACATATCGTATTGAGTGGAGCCTTGTTCATTAGTGTGAAGCATGCCATATCTATGAATAGGAGGCTACGATGAATTTTTGGAGAAACATAACTTCTTTGTTGATCTTATTGTGAGGTAAAGTTAAACTCTAAGGTTTCTCCCTCTAACCTAACACTTTCTTATTGCGATTACAGAAATATGCCTCCAAGAAGGAATCCCATCCAAAGGAAAGTTGAGGAGAAGAAAAAGGCTCTAAATTACCCTTTGAATGAATAAGTCTCTCATGCGGAGTTTCGGTTATATTCCAAGTTCTTTCCCAAACCATAGCCGCTCAAGCAAATAGGAAAGTGGTAGCTCCCATGAACCCGAATGTGGGTATGGCGGCTAGCCAGATTTTTGACTTTACTTGAAGGTGGATGAGGATACACAAGAATTTAGTGAGGGCATTGCTAAGATCTTGGGGATCATGGGTGTTAATCCGGTGGCGAAGGAGGATTTAGTATCTTATCAACTTAAGGGAGTTTCACAAGTTTGGCATGAGTAATGGAAGAATGATAGGGGTACAGACGATGGTCCCATTAATTGGGAGGAATTCAAGAGTGCCTTCCTTGATCGGTTCTTTTCTTTGTAGTTGAGGGAACCTAAGCTTAAAAGGTTCATCAATTTGCACCAAGGTAATATGAGTGTGAGGGAGTGTGCCATTAATTTAACTAAGCATTCAAAGTATGCTCCTTTCATGGTTGCGGATCCAAGGGTTCAGATGAGCATGTTCTTTTTAAGTGTGTCTAATTTAGTGGTCAAGAAGTGTAGGACTGCTATTCTCATGAAGGTTATGGATATTTCTAGGCTTATGATAGATACCGAACAAATAGAAGAGTAATGAGAGTTCTTAAAGGGAGTCCAAGAGGGCTCAAACCAATGTCGGAATTTCTCTTATGGTAAGTCTAAAAATGGTGGTCGTCCTCAGATTTGCCAAAAGTATTCTAGACAAAACTCTTCAAATTCTTTGGATCGTAAGTTTAATAAAGATAGGATGTCTAATCCTAAGCCTCATGGAAGAGTTTTGAGTGATCAAGTTATTCCCCCATGTAAGAAGTGTGGGAAGAAGCACTTGGGGGATGTCTAGTGGGTTTGGGTGCTTGTTTTGGTTGTGGTAAGACGGGTCATCAAGTGAAGAGTTGTCTTCGAAATGATACTATTAGTGGAGATGGTCGACCCTAGGCTCAAACTCACGCTACCAGCCATCTTGATCAGCGTGGTACTTCTTCTGGTGGCGGTTAATGCCAAAAAGCAGAATTTATGCCCTTCAGACTCATCAAGAATTAGAGGATTTTCCCCATGTGGTGATATGTATGTTGAAAGTATTTGACTGTGATGTTTATACATTGTTATATCCGGGTGCTACTTTATCATTTATAACTATTTATCTTGCCATGAAATTCATTGTTAGTCCGAGATCTTGTTAGAGTCTTTTTCGATCTATATTTTTATTAGTGATTTAGTTATGGCTAAAAGAGTATCAGAATTGCCCACTTTTAGTTTTACGTAAAATCACCTCTGTTGACCTTTTAGAGCTTGACATGACCAATTTTGATATGATTCTTGGCATGGATTAGCTTCATGCATGTTATGCTTCTATATGTTGTAGAACCTGTATGGTCAAGTTTTAGTTTCCTAATGAGTCAGTCCTAGAATGGAAAGGTAAAAATTATATATTTAAAGGTCAATTCATCTCGTGCTTTAAAGATTGGAAAATGATTTATCATCTAGTCCAAGGTAGGGATGCACATTCAAAATCTCCTACTCTTGAGTCAATTTTGGTTTTGAATGAGATTCTGAAAGTTTTAATTGATAATCTGTCAGGTGTCCCTCTCAAAAGGGAAATAGACTTTGATATCAATCTTCTCCCTAATACCCAACCTATCTGTATTTTGATGTATCAAATGGACCCAAAAGAATTGATAGATTTAAAGGATTAGTTGTAATATTTATTGGATAAGTGTTTTATTAGGCCGAATTTCTCTTCATGGGGTGCTCTGGTTCTCTTTGTCAAAAATAAGGATGGTTCTCTGTATATGTGTATTTACAGTCAGCAGTTGAACAAGGTCACAATTAATAATAAGTATCCCATTCCAAGAATCGATGACTTATTCGATCAACTTCAAAGAGCAAGCTATTTTTCAAAAATTAATCTTTGATTGGGCTATCATCAACTCCAAGTAAGAGAATGTGAAATTCCAAAGACGGCTTTAAGAAATTAATATGGTCATTTCGAATTCTTGGTTATATCTTTTGGACTAACGAATTCTCCTGCAACTTTTATGGATTTAATGAACAGGGTGTTCAAGTAATATTTGGATATGTTCGTTATTGTACTTATTAATGATATTTTGGTCTACTCTCAGAGTGAAAAGGAGCATGTCGATCATTTGAGGATTGACTTGCAACTTATCAAGGACAACCAATTATTTGCTAAGTTTAGGAAGTGTAAATTTTGATTAAGGTTAGTTGTTTTGCTTTGCCATATTGTCTCTGGTGAAGATATTATGGTTGATCCTAAGAAGACCAAAGCAGTTAAGAATTGGCTCAGAACTTTATCTCCTTCTGTTATTTTGGGTTTCTTAGGCTTAGCCGAATATTATATATGGTTTGTGGAAGGTTTCTCTTCCATCGTATCTTCCTTGACTACTTTGACTCAAAAGAAAGTGAAATTCCAATGGTTTAAGGCATGTGAGAAAAATTTCCAAGAGTTGAAAGATAGGCATACTTCCGCTCCGGTGTTAACTTTGCCAGAAGGATATGATGGGTTCATTGTGTATTGTGATGCTTCAGGATTTGGACTTGGTTGTGTATTAATGCAAAATGGTAAGGAGATAGCCTATGCTTCTAGGAAACTCAAGGTGCATGAAAAGAACTATCTTACTCATGACTTGGAGTTAGCGGCGGTTGTGTTCTCTTGATTTGGAGGCACTATGTATATGGTATCCATGTATGTGTATTTACTGATCATAATAGTTTGAAATATGTGTTAAACCAAAAGGATTTGAATCTTTGACAAAGAAGGTGGCCTGAGTTGTTGAAAGACTATGATTTGAGTGTGTTGTGACATACGGGGTAAGCAAATATGGTTGCCGATGCTCCTAGAAGATTGTCCAGGAATAGTATTTCCCTTGTTTAGGATTCAAAGAAAGAGTTAGTTTGTGATCTTCATAGACTAGCTCGTTTGTGTGTTCGATTAGCTGATTTCGAGGATGGTGGTGTTGTTATCCACAATGGTTCTTAATCATCTCTTGTGATAAATGTTAAGGCAAAGCAAGATAATGATCCTACTTTGGTTGAATTGAAGAAAGTGGTTGCTGAAAAAGACATTGAAGCTTTCTTCCAAGGGATAGATGGTATTTTGGGATATCAAGGCTGATCGTTTATTCCCGACGTCGATGGCCTGAGAGAAATGATATTGTCCAAAGCTCATAGTTCTTGGTATTCTACTCTTCTAGGTAGGGATGGCAATGGGGCGGAGCAGGTTGAGAATAACCCGTAAATTTTTTAAATCGCCCCACACCTCCCCGCATAACATTTTTTTCACTTTCAACCCACACCGCCCCACCCCATATAGACCCGCCCTGCATAAATATTTATATTTTTTAATTGTTTTTAATATAAAAAACAAAATTTATATTTTTTTTCATTTTTCGCTAATTAACATCTCATCTCATCAACTAATTAATTGTTTCTAGTTAGTATTTCAATAATTGTTTCTTAATTGCTAATTAACTCTAATTAATATTTATCTAGTTTAAATTTATTTTTATTTTTTAAAAAGTTAAAATTAAAGTCAAAGTTTAATATAAAAAGTTTATATCTTTGATTTCTATAATTACAAAGATTTAATGTTCTTTGGATTCCAATTTGATACCTTAAACCCACATAAATAAGCAACCCGCCCCACCCCGCATTAATTTTGATAATAATTTCTTCAATCTACCCCACATCCACCCCTCCTCACCTTGCATAACTCTAAACCCGCCCCGTACCTGCCCCATTACCATCCCTTCTTTCGGGTTCCACAAATATGTATTGTAATTTGAGGAAAGTGTATTGGTGGAATGGCATGAAAAGGGATATTGCGGATTTTATGCAAAAATGTCCTAATTATCAACAAGAGAAGGTTGAGCATAAGAAACCGAGAGGTATGGCTCAAGATATTGATATTCCTACTTAGAAGTAGGAATCCTTGAATATGGACTTCATTATAGGTTTGCCTTGTACCCGTAGGCAACACGATTCAATTTGGGTGGTCGTTGACTAAATGATTAAATTTGATTATTGACCGAATGACTAAGTCAACTCATTTTCTTTCCATTGAGACTTCTTATTCAGCCGAGGACTATGCTAGATTGTATATCCGAGAGTTGGTTAAGCTTCATGGTGTTCCACTATCTATCATTTCTGATAGAAGTACTTATTTTACATCTCAATTTTGGAGATCTTTCCAAAAAGGTCTTGGTACTCAAGTTTAGCTTAGTACAACTTTTTACCCTCAAGTCAACGGTCAAGCCGAGCATACCATTCAAACCTTAAAAGATATATTGATGCCCTATGTCATCAATTTTAAGGGTAATTGGGATGATCACTTTTCATTGATAGAGTTTGCGTATAATAACAGTTATCATTCCAGCATTTAGATGGCTCCATTTGAGGCCTTATATGGTCAGAGGTGAAAATCTCCTATTGGTTGATTAGAAGTTTGTAAAGTTATTTTGGTAGGACCTGAATTGGTGCATGAAGCTATGGAGAAAGTTAGATTGAGTAGAGAAAGAATGAAGACTGCCCAAAGTCGACAAAAGTCCTATTCAAATATAAGAAGAAAGGAACTAAAATTTGAGGTAAATAATTGGGTTTACTTGAAAACCTCACCCATAAAGGGCATGATGCGTTTTGGAAAGAAAGGTAAGCTTAGTCCCTGCTATGTAGGCCCATATCAGATTTTGAGGTGGATTGGTAAGGTGGCATATGAGTTGAATTTGCCTTTTGAGTTGGCATCAGTGCATCTGGTGTTCTATGTGTCCTTGTTGAGAAAGTTTGTTGGTCATCCTAGCTCTATTGTACCTTTGGACAACATTGATGTGAAAGAGAGTCTATCATATGAGGAGTTTCCGATTGAGATCCTAGACCGGCAAGTTAGAAAGTTGAGGGATAAGGAAATAGATTTTGTTAGGTGTTATGGAGGAACTAAGATATTGAAGGTTCTACATGGGAAGACAAAGTTGATATGATACCATGATATCCTCATCTCTTTCCTTCGGGTCCTAGTTGAGGTATTGAGTTCCTTCATGATACACCCCTTTAAATCCATGTGTTTAAGTTATTCTCAAGTTTTCATATACATTCATGTCCATGTAATGAGTTTTAAAGTCAGGTTTTAGCTTGAAATTGAGCATACCATGGTTTCATGCATTTTTGATATGTTTTTGCATTCATGTTGGGATACTATGTCTCTTTCCTATTCCATTCATTCCATTTTGAGTCCCTTTATAGGATGAATATTCCCAAGGGGGAGACATTGTAAGACCCCGTAAGTTGGAAAGTCGGAAAATAGAGCTTAAATGGAAATCTCAAAATAAGCTGCACTAGATGCCCTTCCCAGGCCCAGTTCATGAGACGTGAACCTAACCAAGGGATGAAATGAGATTTATGGTGGATCCTGGGAACTTGGGGAAACAGGAGAGAGGTCTATGAGAGGGACTACAACTTGTGGTCCTTACCACGGACCATAGACCCTTTTGTGGAGTCGACCCCCAAGACCCCTAGGTAAAGGTGAGGACCACAACAAGATCCATGGTCCATGGAGTCCTATACTAACTGTGGTGCCCTCCACGGTGGCAACCTTTCCTAAATAAGCTCACCTCAATCACCACGACCATCACCACAACCTATGGTGAGCTTCAGGGCCTTGGTGGCCCTCCATCCAGGCAACCTCATATAGTTAAGTTAAGGGGTATTTTCATCTTTTTCTATTTTTATTATAATATATCTAGACATTTTTGGGGATTAATTCCAAGACTATAACTAATTCCTAATATTTCTAAACCCCCATTCTTCCAAATCACAATATCAAACCTCCCATGTCTCTCCAACTTCTCTTTAAGGCAAAAACTATGGATAAATCTTCAAGTTTCCATTAGAGGGATTTAATTCAAGCTTTCTAAGTCAAAGTATATGAGAATGAATCCATGGAATCCATGGAGTCCCAAGAATTTTCTCTTCTTTTATCACGTCAATTCTCCCAATTCTAGGATTTTGATCAAATTGCATATAGATCAACTTGATTATGTTCTTATTCATTCATAATAGTCTATCCATGCATGATTACAATTGAGTTACATGTTTTCAATGTATTTTTCAATGACCCATGCATTATTATATCAATTTTAAGGATGGATTATGGATTTATGATCATGAAATTTCTGATTTATCACGTAGAATATTTTATGATGTGTTGACCACATGTTTATTGTCTTTCAATGTTTTCAAGGTTTTACTCATGTATTAGGATATTGGTCATGCATCACATGTTCATATTGATTATACCCTGTTCTGATTGTTCATGGATACTTCTCACATACTTAGTGCATTACATGTACTAACGCATATTTTAGCCTACATTATATCATAATATAGGATTAGACGATCATCGTGCACCTCCCACTCATGAGTAGAGTTGAGCTTGTCACTTCCATTTTTGGCGAGTCCTCATGTTCAGAGTACGTGACAAGTTTAATTTTCCTTATGTTCTTATGACCTTTCATCATTTATATTGAGTGATGTAGGAGTTTATCTTATGCCCCCATCTAGATTAGTAGACATATTGGATGTCATGGAGTCTATGTTGTCTTTTCTTTTGAGTTTGAGACTTATTTTCTTTTATTGAGACTATTCTTATCGAGACTTTATTTTTGCCTTTATGCTTAAGTCTTATTGCTTTAATTACCTTATGTTTACTGATGTATGATATTCTAAGATGTTTGGTTGGGGCCCTTCGAGATTCTAATCGTCGTGTCACATCTAGGGCCTAGCTTGGATTGTGACATCATTGTAGGTCAGATTTTGTAAGTATCCATTATCAAGAATGACTTTTTTAATTTTGCAAGATTTTTGATGAGTTTCCTGACTTATAATCCATTTGAATACACCATTCCTGGAGACTTGAGTTCACAAAACAATTTTGCTGAATTTAGAGAACATGTTCTCTATGTTCTCATCATCGATCATTTTAAATAGATCATACTCATTGACCATAGCATTGATTTAGGCTTTCTTTACTTCTCTCGTTCCTTCATAAATAACCACAAGCTTTTCCCACAATTCTTTTACAATTTCACATGTAGAGATTTTATCATATTCTGCTTCGCTAACTGCACAATGCAACAAATTAATAGCTGTAATGTTAGTTTGAATTACCTCTCATTGTTCCTTTGTAACATCAAAGGTTTCCAGATCTATCTTGCTAGTAGATTTATTTTTGGGTAATTTCAGGCATGGGTTTGGTAATTTCTTGATCACAATCCAAACTTCAAAATTCTTTGACTGAACAAAGATTTTGCATCTGTTTTTTCAGTGGGAGTAGTGTTGACCATTAAAGTATGAAGGTCAATTTGAGGAGTGTCCGTTTTGTAGAATAGCGCCAGATATTTAATAGTTTTCCATGAATCTTTTCTTATGTAAGACCCGCTCTGATACCTGTTGAAATTTAAGAGGGACTAAATTTTTAAAAAAACTTTTCCTTAGTCGACTTTCCTGCAGTTTAATACAATCTATGGTAAAAAAATATCAAGCATAAAAGTAAAAGAGAAAATCACGTTTATACTGGTTTGGATCACTAATGTGGTGCCGAGTTAAGTCCTATTGGGTTTTAAGTGTTTTCTTAGGAGCTTTTATGTAACCTTGTGAGTAAACAATTTTTGTTCTTGTCTTCTTATAAATTTTGTTTTCTAGACACAACCTCTATCTGTATAGCTCAAGGTATACCTTCTTTCTTGATTTTTCTTATAGTTATAGACAGTGAGAGTACAATATTTTCTAAAAGATAAAAGAAAAATAGTGCATTAATTCAAGTGAAGTGCGTTGACTTCTCCTAATACTAAGGTTCGTTTTGTAATGACCCGTTAGGCCATTTCGAGTATGAGTCATCCTTCTTTCATAAAAGACTCTATCTTATATTTAACTTTAGAATTTTGAACTATTCGATAATTACGGTTAATTAGTTGACGGGTGATTTCTAGATAATTAATTAGTTGGTGGGCTAAATTGATAATTTATCTAACACCCTATACAACTTGGTCATGTATAAGAATTATTAGAGTTAAATAGATTTAACATAATTTAATTCTTTTATACACCGAAGTGCGACTCTTTACGAAGAAGACGTAAGTACTCTTCTTTTAGAAAAATTTGCTTCAGGTAACCAATTTTCTTTTACTGAAGAATGATGTTTCAAATTTCAAATACTTTATCTTCTTTCTAAGAATATGCAGCCATTACTTTTCCCATACTTTGAGCCAATATGATTGGGTGGTAAAAAGAGATTAACACCAAAGATAAGTTATCATGTATGTAGGTGTAGGTTTCTTTATAGCTAGAAGAAAATTTAAAGGCACAAACTTTTAGTTATAATTGAAAGTTGGAGGTGATTTAAATCAAAACAGTGCAGTCGTGACATTGACAATAGAGGAAAATGAATAAGGTCTATCTGTAATTGTTTGTTAATTTCTTCGGGATTCGTGAGCTTTTAATAGTTAGGTTAGTTTTGACATACTGATATATAAGTAAATAATAGGCGTATTATGTTGTATGAATATCATTATATTTATTTTATTTGGGGGAATTGATATTTAACCCTAGGCTTGAATGCTAGAGAATCGATTATAGAATCGGATGAGTTTTTGTGTCTAAGTTAGACATATAGTAGTATGGGTGTTGTCCTTTTCAGAATCTTATTATGATTATTTATTTGATTAGATTGCATTGATTTGGAAGCCCAACGAAAGGGGAAGGCTCAAATCCCGGAGTAATAGCTTGTTTATTTGAGATAAGTGAATTTCTAAACCTCAGTTTAAGCTTGTAGATGCTTGTATTTCCGTGTTATGTGTACTGAAGAGTAATGAGAATTGGACTGGGTTATTGACTGTATGTTTGGCCTTAAAAATAGAGATGAAAAGTATAAAATGGTGATCTAATGACATGTATTGATGGAATTGATATGTTGTGATTATGGGTTTATTTTAGACATATGAAATGACTATGTTGATGTGAGATAAGAAAAAATATTGTTATTGTCATGTTATTATCATTAATTATATGAACATGAATTGATTGCATTGGTTCTGACCTATTGTTGTGAGACTGAAAATAATATAAAACAAAAAAGGTCGGGCCACACACTCTGTGGTAGGTATTATAAAATAAAGGGGTCGGGCCACACGCTCTATGGTAGGATATGTATATTGAGGAGATGGACCACATGCTCCGTGGAAGGTAATATGGACAAAAATATCCCCCATGGATTCCTAACTGTAATTCAGCGGATATATACCAATAGGACAGACATGTATCATCTTATTGCATTGCATCGCATTTTGTGGATATTTGTGAATTCATATTTATCAGTTATTGCTCTGTATATGTTGAACTTGACTTGATATGATTCACTTGATGAGACTACTGATGAGTATTCATAGACTGTACTATTATTATTGTGTAGAGTGTAGAGTTGGGCAGGTTTTATGCAGGTTGTTGTTAAGGAGGTTCAGTTGGGATGAAAGGAGTACTTGTATCTATTAAGGTTTGCTTAGTTTTAGTTATCCACTTGTTGAGTACTGTGTTGTTTGGTACTTACTCCTTGCTTCTACACTTTTGTAGGTTGTGAGCCTGAACCTGCTTGATCTCTTCACATTTTATACCACATCTGAGGCTACCATCTTAAGTGTTGAGGTAGCTGTTACATCCATCTAGCGGACACCTCTTACTCCTTTAATATGTGTTAGTCCTATTCTAGAGACAAAGACATTGTGACTATATTTTATTTTGTACTTTGGTAATGTATTAGTGGCTTGTACACATGACAACTAGTCTTGGGGGATTTTGAGATTATTTATTTGTTTTTGACTAAGTTAAACCTTGCCTTATATCAATTACTTTCACATTTACTTTCCATTGAGTTTTAGACTGACTTATCTCGGTGGGTTGAGATGAGTACTATCACACCCGAATTTGGGTAATGACAAAAATGGTAGCATATCCCCAGGTTCATAGGTCTCACGTGTATACAAGCTGAGTCTAAGTAAAGTCTTTAAGATTGGTATAGAGACGTCTATACTTATCTTCGAGAGGCTATGAGGAATTTTAGGAAATTCTCCCCTTTGTTTTTTCCCTTTGTATAGTGCGTGGTTACTTGTGTTGGTACTGAATTTTCATGTGTCCTTTCTGACAGATGGTTAGGACTAGAACTACGGCTAGAGGTAGATGAAGGGAGGCACTCTCCGAGGTTTCTGTTGGGACCCTAACTTGGGGTAGAGATATAGGCCGAGCTAGAGGCTATGGTAGGGGTGTGGTGGCAGGTAGAGGTCATGCCCGAGAAGTGGCACCAGCTAGAGGTCATGCTAGAGAGACTTATCTTGATCCACAGATTGATGCTAGAGAGGAACAAGTCTATCCAGAGCTTGCTACTACACCATTGCTTCAAGCCACTTTGATGCGAGTATTGGATACCCTTGAAGGATTTAATTAGAGTGTGAGGGCGAATGGTACACCCGGGGGATCTTAGACTAGAGCAGGGGCTCAGACCCTAGGGCAGCATCAGATTCCAATTGTTCAGGATCATGTGGGCCAGTCACCTACAGCCTTAGACCCGATGAGGGTGGAGTATAGGTAGGGGAACTCAGGGTACACCTATAGCCATATTGACTAATGACGAACAATGCTGATATAAGAGGTTTCAAAAAATGGACCCACCACAGTTTTAGGGTGGGAAGATTGAGGATGCATACGAGTTCTTGACTATGTACCGAGAGTTGAGGCAATAGGGTTAGCTGAGACTCACAAAGTTCGTTACACTATACTTCAGTTACGTAGGCCAGCTAAAGAGTGGTGGAGAGTGTATCTGAGTTCCAATCCAGTTGGTTCATCCCAGATAACTTGGGATAAGTTTGCAAATGTCGTTTACGATCGTTTCATCCCTTAGAGTGTGAAGGAATAGAGCATATTACGGTTCAAGAGTTTTAGGCAGGAGGGTCTTACTGTTGCTGAGTATGAGACTCGTTTCTACCAGTTGTCTAAACATGTCATGGGTTTCCTTCCTGATGAGACAAAGCAGATTTGTAGATTTGTGCGAGGACTAAACTATTATATTCGTACAGTAGTTTTTCGACCCACCCATGAGGGCGCTTTCTTCTAGTCTATTATGGGTACTGCCAAGGAGGCAGAGTCGATGGAGAGAGAGAAGTTTGGGGAACCCAAGAGGGCCTATGCTTCTGGTCAGTTTTTGGGTACCTCATTTGGAGGTAAAAGGTCCTATAGAGAAAGTGGCTTCTTCCAGTGTGGAGGACCAGTTCATGCATCTATGCTGGCTTTTAAGGATGTTCAGATACCTTGTGGTCTTAGAGTACAGGTTAGAGTTACCAGGAGTCACAGTAGAGGCCAGTGAGCCGGGGTAGTTATACAAGTTCTTCAAGTTCATTGCAGAGGTTTTTGTATGGGAGAGCATGTTATACTTGTAGTGATCTGGATTATCTTTCATGGAAGTGTGCATCTTAGGGTTGAGGAGGAACCCAGTGTAGTTCTTTAATTTCAGTTAGAGGACCAGCACCGCTAGTTAGAGGTCGACGTAGAGCCTAGACTAGTAGAGGTGGTCGTACTCTTGGTAGGGGTACTGATGATGCTATAGTCCCTCAAGGAGGAGGTAGAGGTGTTGGGCAGGTCAGAGGTGATAGGGGAGCTCAATTTTATGCTTTATTCCAGAGAGACCCGAGGCTGAGACTTCCGATGCAGTTATCACAGGTATTATCCAGTCTGCCATCGACCTGCATCTGTATTATTTGATCCAGGGTCTACATTTTCCAATATGTTTGCCTATTTTACATCTGACTTTTATTTGACATGTGATTGTATGTCCGTGTCCGTTTATATTTCTACACCCGTGGGTGAACCCTTAGTGGTGGATCGAGTATATCGATCTTCTCTTGTTTTCTTGGGCAAGTATAATACTTGGGTAGATATGATTATTCTGGGTATATATTGGCTTTCTCCCCATCGTGTTATTCTCGATTGTTATGCTAAAACTGTTACCTTAGTGATATATGGTGCCCCAATGATTGAGTGGAAGGGTACTAATGGCTCCTATCCCAATAAGGTTATCTCATATATTCATTCTCAGAGATTGATTGATAGAGAGTGTATGTCTTATTTGGACTTTATTTGGGATACCAGTATTGAGTCACCTCCTATAGAGATTGTTCTAGTGGTTAAGGAGATTTCTGATGTATTTTCTACTAATCTTCATGTTGCTCCTCCATATAAGGACATTGATTTTTCTATTGACTTAGAGCTTGGCACTAAACCCATTTCTATACCTCCATATTGCATGACTCCAGTTGAGTTGAAGGATCAGTTACAAGACTTGTTGAGTAAGGGGTTTATTCTCCCTAGTGTGTCACTTTGGGGGTGCACCGGTTCTATTTGAAAAGAAGAAAAATGGGACTATGAGGATGTGTATCGATTACAGGCAGTTAAATAAGGTAACTATTAAAAATAAGTATTTTCTTACCCGTATTAATGATTTATTTGATCAGCTACAAGGAGCAGCATTATTTTCCAAAATAGACTTGAGGTTCGGTTATCATCAGTTGAAGATTAGGGCATTAGATATCCTAAGATAGCTTTTCAGACTCTTTATGGTCACTATGAGTTCTTGGTGATATCATTTGGGTGGACCAACACCCCGCAGTATTCATGGAGTTGATGAATAGAGTATTTTGCCTATACTTAAATTCTTTTATAATAGTATTCATTGATGACATCTTGGTGTATTCCAAGATTGAGGCAGATCATGTCCGCCATTTGAGGTTGGTACTTCAAAAGTTGAGGAAAGAAAAGTTGTATGCAAAGTTCTCCAAATGTGAATTTTGGTTGATTCTGTGACATTCTTAGGACACGTGGTGTCCAAAGAGGGGATTAGAGTAGATCCAGCTAAGATTGAGGCAGTTAGAGGTTGGACAAGGCCTACTTCTCCTACTAAGATTCGTAGTTTTGTAGGGTTAGCCGGTTATTACAGACGGTTTATGCAGGGCTTCTCCACTATTGCAGCTCTATTGACAAGATTGACTCAGAAGGTCATGTATTTTCATTGGTCTGATGAGTGTGAAGCAAGCTTCTAAAAGCTCAAGACATTATTGACTTCGGCTCCTGTTTTGACGCTACTTGAGAAAGGTATAGGATTTACTATATATTGTGATGTTTTCGATGTTGGTTTAGGTGGTGTGTTGATGCAGAAGGGGAAAGTAGTTGTCTATGCCTTGAGACAGTTGAAGGCCCATGAGAAAAACTATCCTACTCATGATTTGGAGTTAGTGGCTGTAATTTTCGTGCTTAAGTTATGGTATCATTACCTATACAGTGTGCATTATGAGGTCTTTACCGATCATAGGAGTCTTTAGTGTATATTTAGTCAGAGGGATTTAAACTTGAGGCAACGTAGATGGCTTGATTTATTAAAGGACTACAAAATGACTATCTTGTATCACCCAGGAAAAACCAATATAGTGGTGGATGCCTTGAGTAGGAAGTCCTTTAGTATGGAAAGTCTTATCGTGATCCGAGTTGAGGAGCGACTATTGGCTAGAGATGTTCAGAGGCTGGATAATAGCCTTATACGGTTGCAGAGTTTAGAGGATGGTGGTGTTCTTGCCTTTGTGGAAGCACGTTCTTCCTTGGTTGAGAAAATTCAGGAGAGACAGTTTAAGGATGAGAAGTTATGTATCATTCGAGACAACGTATTAGAAGGTGAAGCTAAGGAGGCGATACTTGATTCAGAAGGCGTATTGAGGATTGGCGGCAGAATTTGTGTGACTACGGTGGGTGACCTGACTAGACTTATTTTGGAAGAGGCTCATTGTTCAAGGTATTCCATCCATCCATGAGAGGATATGATGTATCATGATCTGTGTCGGCACTATTAGTGGTGTGGCATGAAGAAGGATATCACAGAGTTCGTGTCCAAGTATTTGACTTGTTAGCAGGTAAAGTGTGAGCACCAACGGCCTTGGGGTGTGAGTCAAAGGATGCTTATTCTTACTTGGAAGTGGGAAATAATCACTATAGACTTCATTATGGGTTTATCTCCCACCGTGGATGGTTATGATTCTATATGGGTGGTTGTTGAAAGACTGAAAAAGACTACCCCTTTTATTCTGGTTAAGGTGAGGTACACAACGGTTAAGCTAGCCCAGTTGTATATTAGCCATATCTCTCTACTTCATGGTGTCCTAGTATCTATTGTTTCAAATCGAGGTTTAGTATTTACTTCGCACTTTTAGTAGGCATTACAGCATGGTTGGGGTACTAGACTTGATATGAGTATAGCTTTTCACCCACAGACCGATGGTCAGTCCGAGCGGATGATCCAGGTGTTGGAGGACATGCTCCGAGCTTGTGTTATTGATTTTGGTGCTAGATGGGATCAAGACTTTCCCCTAGCAGAATTTTCCTACAACAACAGTTATCACTCTAGTATCTAGATGGATACATTTGAGGCTTTGTATGGTAGGCGGCGTCGATCCCCTATTGGATGGTTTGACTTAGATGAATGGATTCCTTAGATACAGACTTGCTTAGAGATGCTATGTAACAGGTTCGTAGGATTCAGGGTAGACTTTTGACAGCCTAGAGTAGGCAGAAGAGTTAAGCAGACCGGAGAGTTCGACCATTAAAGTTCATGGTGGGTGATCATATTTGGCTTTGAGTGTCGCCCATGAAGGACATGATGCGGTTCGGGAGAAGGGACAAGCTCAGCCCTTGATTTTTTGGCCTATTTGATATTTTGGTGCGAGTTGGAGAGGTGGCTTATGGATTGGCCTTACCACCTAGCTTATCGGTTGTGCATAATGTGTTTTATGTTTCCATGCTCCAGAAGTATGTTCCGGATGAGTCTCATGTATTATTACTCGATTCAGTGGAGTTGGGTCCAGACCTGACATTTGAGGACGAGCCTATAGCCATTCTAGTTAGATAGGTTCATAAGCTTAGAACCAAGGAGATAGCTTTAGTGAAGGTACTATGGAAGCACCGTTCAGTCGGAGAGGCAACTTGGGAGATAGAGGCTGATATGCGTGCCAGATATCCCCAGCTTTTTAAAGCTTCAATACTTTCTTTTACTTTATGATCGAGAACGAACATAATTTTTAGTGGTGGATAATGTAATAACCCATTAGGCCATTTCGAGTATGAGTCCTCCTTCTTTCATAAAAGATCCCTTTCTAATATTTAACTTTAGAATTTTAGACTATTCAATAATTATGGTTAATTAGTTGATGGGTGATTTTTAAATAATTAATTAGTTTGTGGGCTAAATTTATAATTTATCTAACACCCTATACCACTTGGTCATGTATAAGAATCATTAGAGTTAAATTGGGTTAACATAATTTAATTCTTTTATACACCGAAGTGCGGCTCTTTACAAAGAAAACGTGCGTACTCCTCTTTTGGAAAAATTTGCTTCAGGTAACCAATTTTGTTTTTCTGAAGAATGATGTTTCAAATTTCAAACACTTTATCTTCTTTCTAAGAATATGCAGCCATTACTTTTCCCATACTTTGAGCCAATATGATTGGGTGGTAAAAAGAGATTAACACCAAAGGTAAGTTATCATGTTTGTGGGTGTGGGTTTCTTTATAGCTAGAAGATAATTTAAAGGCATAAACTTCTAGTTATAATTAAAAGATAGAGGTGATTTAAATCAAAACAGTGCAGCCATGACATTGACAATAGAGGAAAATGAATAAGGTTTATCTATAATTGTTTGTTAATTTCTTCGGGATTCATGAGCTTTTAATAGTTAAGTTAGTTTTGACATACTAATGTATAAGTAAATAATAGGCATATTATGTTATATGAATATCATTATATTTATTTTATTTGCGGAAATTGAGATTTAACCCTACGCTTGAATGCTAGAGAATCGATTATAGAATCGGATGAGTTTTTGTGTCTAAGTTAGACATATAGTAGTATGGGTGTTGTCCTTTTCAGAATCTTATTATGATTATTTATTTGATTAGATTGCATTGATTTGGAAGCCCAACGAAAGGGGAAGGCTCAAATCCCGGAGTAATAGCTTGTTTATTTGAGATAAGTGAATTTCTAAACCTCAGTTTAAACTTGTAGTTGCTTGTATTTCTGTGTTATGTGTACTGGGGAGTAATGAGAATTGGAATGAGTTATTGACTGTATGTTTGTCCTTAAAAATGGAGATGAGGGGTATAAAATGGTGATATAATAACATGTATTGGTGTAATTGATATGTTGTGATTATGAGTTTATTTTGGACATGTGAAATAACTATGTTGGTGTGAGATAGGAAAAATTATTATTGTTTTCATGTTATTATCATTAATTATATGAACATGAATTAATTGCATTGGTTCTGACATGTTGTGTTGAGACTGAAAATGATATAAAATAAAAAGGGTCGGGCCACACGCTCCATGGCAGGTATTATGAAACAAAGGGGTCGGGCAACACACTCTGTGGCAGGATATGTATTTTGAGAAGATGGGCCATACGCTCAGTGGAAGGTAATATGGACAAAAATGTCCCCCATGGATTCCTAACTGTAATTCAGTAGATGTGCACTAATAGGACAGACATGCATCATCTCATTACATTGCATCACATTTTGTTGATATTTGTAAATTTGTGTTTACCACTTATTGCTCTGTATATGTTGAACTTGACTTGATATGATTCACTTGATCAGACTACTGATGAGTATTCGTGGATAGTACTATTATTATTGCGTAGAGTATGGAGTTGGGCAGGTTTTATGCAAGTTGTAGTTAAGGAGGTTCGGTTGGAATGACAGGAGTACTTGTATCTATTAAGGTTTGCTTAGTTTTAGTTATCCACTTATTGAGTACCGTGCTTTTTGGTACTCACCCCTTGCTTCTACACTTGTAGGTTGTGAGCCCAGACCTGATTGATCTTCTCGCATTTTATACCACATCCGAGGCTATCATCTCGAGTGTTGAGGTAGTTGTTATGTCTATCTAGCGGACATCTCTTACTCCTTTAATTTATTTTAGTCCTATATTGTAACTGTATTTTCTTTCGTACATGGGTAATGTATTAGTAGCTTGTACACATTACAACTACTCTTGGGGGATTTTGAGATTATTTATTTATTTTTTACTAAGTTAAATCTTTTCTTATCTCAATTACTTCTGCATTTACTTTACGTTGAGTTTTAGGCTGACTTATCTCGATGGATAGAGATAAGTATCATCACACCCGGGTTTGGGTCGTGATAGGTTTATATTGTCTAGCTCTTTGCTCTTAAAAGGAAAATCAAAGGGTATTTCTTTCAATCAAGGATTTGTAATGGTTACTTGATTGAGAATGATTAAGTATGAGTGCAATTTTAACATGTCTATATTAGATATGTTCATATGTGCCAAAATCTCTTTCCTTCTTTGATTAGATCTTCCTGTAATTCTTCTTCTTCTAGCATAGTGCTTCCTTTCTCATACATCTTGATTTGATAGTATTATTCCTCTAATCTTGGCTTGCAGATTTCTCTTATGAATCAGAAAGATTTTTTCTTGAATGTATCCAGCTTTCTTCGTGATTTACTTGATTGACTGGAGTTTGTCATTTAGGTGTCTTGATTTTTCACTGATTGACTCTCCACATTTGATCTTGGTTTGTTAATTGTCTACGATTTATTTTCTTTCTTTTTTGATCTTGGTTTGTTTGATTGTCTACGATTTATTTTCTTTCCTTTTTGATCTTAATGCCAACGTCTTTGTACTTCTTCTATTGTAATGAAATATTTTAGGTTAAGTGTCGTTTGTCGAAATCTATAAATCGTAATCAAATGGGCTAACAATAGGAATATCAGTTGGTTGTAAACAGGCATCCCAGTTTGCTTTAATAAATCAATAATATAGTTACTCTATCAAAAAATACAATTATTTTAATCTGATAATGACTTTTATACCTAAAATTACTAAAAATATCACGATCCAATCCATCGATCCATATGGGCACCTATACTACCACATAGATAAAGAATCCTCAACCCCTAAATAAGTTATAACATGCAGAAAAATAAACAAATTGTAAGCTAAAACCCTAAATGATTATGAAATCACCATAAATTGAATTAAACCTCCAAAGTTATTTTACAAGGAAAACTACCAACACCACCAAAGAACTAGTCTAAACAGGCACATAAGTTTCTAACAGTACAATTTATAAAAGAAATAAGACACGGCTTCCACCATAATAAAAGAGGTGTAGAAGCTGATGAAGAACATCATCGTCTTTACCTATGAAACATTACTGAATTTCTGCAACCATACTATGCCAAGTATCATAGTAAGAATAGTATTGGTATAAACAATATGTACTGATAAGCATCATCAATCGAAACGAACCTACCACATAATATAAAGTAGATATTTATAAGGGAATATACAATATGAAAGTTACATCACCCTAACTCTCTATCCACATGTTTTCACCATCCCAGGTATAATACCCATAAATTAGTAAACTTTGATCTCAGTATCCTACCTTGTTCCACTGTCAACTCTACCATTAAACATTATACCCACTTGCCACTCTAAGCTTCTGAAGCCTACCCTTTATGCCACTTTAAAACTTCCCAAGCCTACTATTGATGCACTCTAAAGCTTCCCAAACCTAGTTGTGATGCCACCCTACGGCTTCTCAAGCCTATATTTGATGTCACCCTAATATAAAATTATAACCTAACCCTCATATTACATAGAGATTCTGAATAGAAGACCATCACAAACCCTGTTACCCAGCCTACAATCCTGGCCCCTTCAGACCAATATCTGAAACTGACACCTTAAACTAACTCAATCATCTTAACTTAAATTTTCCTTTTAAAATGTGTTCTAAACACCGAACTACCATAATCATTCCTCACCCTTAACCATGCACCAAACCCCCAATTATCAGCCTGACCTAGTAACTACAATTTAGCAAACAAACGACATATAACCACAACCCCAAGTATAACATAGCTTGGACTCCCAGTCCTCACCTTAGATTCATATTCACAACCATAATACTGTGAACACATGCAAACAAATATAATAGCAATTACGAATACATAGCCTCAAGTCATAATATCATGAAATCAATCTATGCATGAAACATGTTACACATGATCACAAATACATATCTATGGTCCTTTTATGGAAGCAAAATTACACATTTTAGGTCTACAGCTGCCTTGCTATAGCAACCTAATTCCCGCTATAGCGGCCTCAGCTTATCAGCATGGGCATTCTTCAGTAAAATGGTCTTACCTTTTTACTCACACTATAAATGATGCAAACTTGACGGTGTTGGAAAGAAGACTCATAGACCTTTAATTTTATAGATCACGGGTAACCTAATTCATTATAGGTTGAGAGATGTGTTCATTTGAAGTTGACCTTAGTTTAGCCTTAAGCCCGCAACAAAATCGGTAGGGGCACTTTCAATTTAACTTTGTAATATGGGCATTGTATGACCTTAATTCATAACTAATGCACTCGCATACCAACGAATTGATCATAACCCTATTACGAATGAGATTTGTATACTTTTACTACAGATATTTTTAGTAACAGCGAAATAAGTCATTATAATAGATATCAATGTAGCTATCATCCGGGGATATCCGATTACTATTATGGAGGAAAAGAACCAAGCCAGAATTTTGAACCTTAACACCTTTTATGTCAAATGTTATATCCGGAGTTCTACTAACTCAAACTCCATTTTGAAAGTTTCTATGTGATACTATGCCCCTCACATATCACGATACCACCTTAAATTTATCAAATGCTACACCTCAAGACACCAAATTCTCAAATGCTACACCTCAAGACACCAAATATCTCTGAACCTCACAATAAAAAAATTTCATTGGAACCCATACTAGCCTGAGATTTTTGTCAACTCTCATCCTAGGCAGAACTTTATCCAGACACTTACACCCTAACAAATATTATAACAGCAAGCCTTGAAAAACTCTAAAGAACCCAAGTTTTTCTCTTTTGAAGTGTCTTGGCTTGTTCTCGGTCTAACAATAATAAAAAACACAACTATCAATCAAAATTGGCCTAATTATACCCAGATTATAACCAAATTCTAATAAGGCCAAAGCATGATCATTTTACCAAACCTAGGGCTTTTTCCACCATTAAATCAAATCAAAACCCTCCCTCAAGAGTAATATCTTACCTTTACTGACAGATTCCATGGAAAATTGGGTAGAATCGGCCCTAAATCACCCTCTCAAATTCTAAGAATAATGTGCAGACATTAGGAGGTTTTGGGGTTTTTTTTCATAAAATCCCACTTTTTCCGCTATAGCGGTCTGCACATGCTCGCTATAGCAGACGCCTCTCACTATAGTAGACTATGCAAACTTTTGAGACTCAAAAATCCCTACAAATCCCATTTTTTACAACATATCTTCGACCCTTGATGTCCCAAACCATCCTCTTCACATCAAATTTGATTTTGGTAGTTTTACACTACAAATTCGATTCCACAAGATCTATAAATTCCTCAATGTCTTGGCTACTAGAAAATATAAACCAATCCTAGACATTCACCCCACCCATTACCGAATGGTCCTAGACCTCGCCTCACACAAACTTCATCTTAGACTAGCCTAGCCTAGAATTTTTATACCACTATCCGAAAAGTTTTCGGATCCGATTTCTTTCACCATTGGCCTTTAACATAATCTTAAGACCCAACTCAACAATGCATAGATAAGAACTCAGCATCAAATTATTTAAAACAGTTATGAAACACTTTAACAAAACCTCTCATAACGACAAACCCCGCTATTATGCAACAATAACTACTATTCCCCATGGTTCCAAACCAAATTCTAGCAGTCCTAAAACTGGAGTTTTTGTCATAGTCATAATCAATCCTTTTTCCCTTACCATTTTTATCAATGATAAGCCAATGCTAGTTTAAAAACTAATTCCAAGATCATTCCAGACATGTATAACATAGACTTTGCATCATGCCCATAAAATATTAGGACTGGACTATACCAAAACATTCTCTATAATTTGCATAGTTATTTACCATTAATTCATGACACATAATCAAGTTAAGACCTTTTCTTGTCCATAATATCACAGAAATACAAACAATCACCTCTCACACAACTTCAATCATTCATGTAGGTGTACTTCTCATATAGGTAGTTAGTCAAGCAATACAATGCATATAATAATAACTATTAATCAGTCGTTGCTAATTTAATCAAGTTCATGAAAACCTACTCACATCATGGATGACCATTAACTAATCATCCATGTGTCCATATGACCCCTAAGGCGAGATACCAATTGGAACCTTCTCAGTTCCAATCATCCCTTATTTTTTACCTTCAGCCACAACAAAGGCATCAAGATTACTTTGTTAAGATACCAACTGGAATCCAGAGATATCAATTGGGCTCAACCCATACCATAAGCGATAAACCACATGAAAAGAGTGAAGGGGTAAGGTAGATTCCTAGAAAGTTGCACATCCCCCTAAAGATTAAAAGTGGATGCTAATACACTAATCCTCAGGACTCTATTCGACATTTACTCTTACTGGGAAATCAATAACATGAGCTCTTATATCAAGTTGTCATGACTCAATCTACCAAGAGACCTAGATAGGAGAATACTTAACTCCCAAATCGTTTATAACATGTGGAAAAATAAAAATATTATAACCTAACACCCTAAATGGTTATGAAATCACCATAAATTGAATTAAACCTTCAAAGTTATTTTACAAGAAAACCTACTAACACCCTAGAGGAACTAGTATAAACAGATGTAAGAACTTCTAAAAGTACAATTTATAAAATAAATAAAATATAACTTTCACCATAAGAAAAGAGGAGTAGAAGCTGTCGGAGATCATCATAGTGTTCATCTATGAAACATCACTGAATTTTTGCAATCATACTATGCCAATTGACATAGCAAGAGTAGTATCAGTACAAATAATACGTACTGATATGCTTCATCGGTCAATCCAAACCTACCACATAATATAAAGTAGACATTCACGAGGGAACATGCAAAATGAAAGTTACACCACCCCAAGTCTCTATCCACATGTTTTCACCATTCCAGGTATAATACCCATAAACTGGTAAACTTTGATTCCAACCTCCTATCTTATTCTACTGCCAACTCTACCATTAAAAATTTGACCCTCTTTCCATTCTAAGCTTCCCAAGCCTACCCTTTATGCTACCCTAAGACTTTCCAAGCCTACTTTCGATACACTCTAAGGCTTCCCAAGTCTTCCTGTTATGCCACCCTAAGGCTTCCAAAGCCTTACTTTGATGTCATCCTAATATCATATCACAACTTAATCCCTCTATCGCATAGAGATTCCCAAATACAAGACTACTACTGACTTTGTTAACCAATCTAATATCCTAGCCCCTTCAGACCAGTACTTGAAATTGGAGCCTTATACCAACTCAATCATCTTAACTCAAATTTCTCTTTTTAGATGTGTTTTAACCACCGAAAAATTATAACTAATTCCCACCCTTAACCATTCACCAAACCCCTAGTCATCTGCCTGACCTAGTAACTACAATTTAGCGAATAGACAGCATATAACCATAACTCCAAGTACAACATTGCCCGAACTCCCCGTCCTCACCTTGGATTCATATGCACAATCATAATACCGTGAACACATGCCAACATATATAACAACAATCGAATACATAGCCTCCAGTCACGATATCATGAAATCAACCAATGCATGAAACATGTCCACATGATCACAAATGCACATAACTGATCGTCTTATAGAACCATAAATACACATACATGGTCCTCTTAAGGAACCTAAACCTAAACTATTAGCATGCTGGAGTGGTACCTAAGACAACTAGAGTTAGTAATTCTTGTACCGGCATGGTACCCAAGTCAAACATTAGTATTTTATGTACCGGTGTGGTACCCGAGTCAATCACTATTAGTATTTCTTGTATCGATGTGGTACCTGAGGCAACCAACAATCATGTACAATCACAAACACATTGAATAATACCACTTTGATGTGAGGCCAAAAATACATATTTTTAATCATTAATTGTCTTACATTTAGTATTTTTATTTATCCTTTTTTAGCATAAATTTTATGGATTGTGCTAACCAGTTTATTTTATTTGTAGGATTAGTTTGACGTGAAAATGAAGAAAGATGAAAGACTAAAGAAAAAAATCAAGTAGACAGCTTAATAGATTAAATTAAATATTATATTAATATTTAAATATATATTCATACAAGCAACAACAAAAACGTGAAAATTGATTCAAATTTGAAGGCATTACTACTGTCATGTGGCAGCTAACCACAAGGCAGCAGTGGTTGAATCTGTTCCTGCCAACATTCACGTGTACAGTAACCCAATTCTTTAGGTTTTGTGTTTCCCAATTAGTTTTGGACTCACTTAATTTATTTAGGATTTTCTACATATATAAATAGTCCATAAAAATAATTTTTTTAGACAACTAACATAGAACTAACACACAACTCACAATTAACTTTTAACCTAGGACTTAGATTTTAATAGCTTGGGAATTTTGGAAGAGCCACCGTGAAGACCGGAGAAAAATGGTTTATTATCTTTTCTCTATTTTTTTATTATATCTTCAAGAATTCAAGATTGTGAATTTATTCTATTCAATTTTGCAAGTTCATAATTAAAATTTTGTCTATAATTTCTAAATTGTGATTTTCAAACTATGAGTAGCTAAATTACATAATTGGGTTTATGAGAACCATGATGAATTATCAAAGTAAGTTTATGTAAAAAGTGATTCATGAATGATTTTTATGCATGTATTGCTTTTTCCTTCGTTTTGATTGCTTTTACTAGTTGCAAATATTAGAAATTGCCTTATTCTTACTTGCCGGATCAAAGAGGTAACGAATGGAAAAAGGGATAAAACAATGAGATTTGGAGGTAATCATCCTCATCTAATTAGCTTGAACGGATCAAAGGATAGCTAAATATGAGATCATTGATAAGGTTTAGTAAAGCATACACTCGTAGATGGATCAAGTTGCGTAGTGAAACTCACTTATTTGTCGGATCAAGGACTTAGGTGAACTTAACTTACCAATCTTACATGCTAAGAACTAAAATCAATTACTAATACAATATTCTAGCTGAGTTATGAAATCATGGGGAACACATTCCCAGGTACTTCTAATAATCTAAATACAAATAAATATTTAGTCCTACCTATTATTGTTCTTTTTATTTTTATTTCAATTTAAATCCCCCCCTTTTTTTAAACAAGGACTATCAAATTAAATTTTGTTATTGACAATATTCTTTCATATTCTCTGTGGGATCAATCCCGACTCATAGTTGGGTAAATATATTGCAAATGATTGTATATTTTTCTTTTCGAGAAGTATATTTGGACGCTATCACACTTGAAAGCCACAAGTCACATAACTAGGTCCAATTGCATGAGATTATCAATATGATGTCCTTTCATATGCTTCCCTATGTCTTCTCCTACATTTATTTAACAAGTGAGACAAATAATAGTAAACATGCATACATACATATATTGGACAATAAAAATCATACCAATGTATCAATGGCCCATATACTAGGACTCATTATGAGTATACTTGAGTTCCCCTTGATTATCACAAGTGACACAAATAACAATAAATATGCATATATAAATATATTGGACGACACAAATCATACCAATATATCAATGGCCTAAAATACTAGGCCCCATTATGACTACACATGAGTTCTCCTTGATTGCCACAAGTCCTAGAAATGGCTATAACCCAAAAATTTTATAACACTTAAGCCTTACATTTATCACCAAAAAATCTCAATAAGGATGCTCAAGATTAACAACAAGAGCAAGAGAACCACTCCTTAGTCATTATCTATTCCTCCCTTAAATACCACAATCAACAATCCTAACCTTCCAACGGATAATTGGAGACGTTAGTCGAGCGACTTTGAAAAAGTTAGCCGACTTAACTCTCCAAATGAAGCACTTCACTACTTGGAGCTTCTAGCTTGTCCAAAAGGCCTCCAAATGTTGCCAGAACATAGAAAATACTGTAATTACAAATCCCAAGAAGTTTCATCCCAAACGGATAATTGGAGACGTTAGTCGAGCGACCTTGAAAAAGTTAGCCGACTTAACTCTTCAAATGGAGCAATTCACTACTTGGAGATTCCAGCTTGTCCAAAAGGCTTCTAAATGTTGCAAGAACACATAAAATACAGTAACTACAAGGCTCAAGAAGTTCCACCTTAAATGGATAATTGGAAACGTTAGTCGACCGACCTTGAACAAGTTAACCGACGTAAGCATAATGAGGAGGTTGGTGTCTATTTGTTTTTGGTCTTGTTGGCTTGTCTCTATGCATTTGCAGATATCTGGAGATACATTAAAGCATGTTACAGTTGGGGACATGTTTACAAGCCACAACACACAAAAATTCCAACAACATACAGCATACAAGGACAAACTATAAGTCCACAATGGACCTGCAGAACCACAGCACAGTGTTTGCTGTGCAGAAGTATTGGAGGTATTTTTCTTCTTGTTCTTTTACTTGTGTAGGTACAATACACAACTACAATCCCCAAGAACAAGTACTTCAGCATACAACCACTCACTAGAACATAAAGCAACATCAAGATAGACCTGCAACAGATGGGCTACAACTGCAGCAACAGCAGTGGCAAAAGGGTTGTTTTTCTTTGCAGATGCAGGGATTACAAAGTGCATGGTTGCACTTGTAGATGCAGCCAACAGATACCATGATACAACACCTGCAACAGCCCTCCTGGATTTTGTGCAGGCACACAAAAACCCTCCAATATCCAAGGCTGCTGGAACATCAGAAGCTGCAAAATTCTCGTTTTATCCTCCTTAGTTGATAATCATGATTGTGATGCTGTTGCATACTTCCCTTGGACTTACTTGGTACGACAAGACGAAAAAGGGCAAAGATGAAAAGAGCTTCTTCACCCCATGCGAGATATAAGGTTCATATACTTGTTCTTCTTCAATTTAGCTATGTATGGTACGTAGCATAATTGAATAGGACTAGTGTAGGTTACTTTCTTGTCTTTTCATGGAAGGGGAGAGTCTCCCTCATTTATGCTTTCTTAGTCGACTTGTATCAGGAGGAGTCCTCTCATAGGTTTACTGCTTTCTAGTTATAGATAGCTCCTTTTGCTACGGGGATGAGTTAGCCGACCTTAATAGGTTAGCCGACTTATGAACCAACATAGGATCGGAGGTAAGGTTTATGTCTCACTCCTTGTATTTTTCTGTTTTATTTTATGTTAAGGCTTGGGGTGATGCTCAACCCCTGACTGTGCACGAGAGGTGGGAGCCTCGTGTAGGGTCTGTTCCCTCAAAAAAAAAACCTTCCAGACTCCGTGTCCGAAGCCTTAGGCATGAAAACTCCTGTCAATCTATAATATATCGTGCAATTGGAAATAGGTCAAAACCACTCAGTTAAAAAAACCTGGTCTACCTGGGCACCAAGCTACTGCAACAAGTAAGTTGTGTCGCTGATAATCTTCCTTCTTCTTTACATTTTTGAAGCCTAAATCATATATTAATAATAATTATAAGAGTAATTAATAAACTACTCTTCCAACTAATGCTTTGGAATTCAAACTCACTAGTTCTACTCTACTCAAAAATTTTATATTTTGGAATGATTAGATCAATTTTTGATACCAAGGATATAATCTATCAACACTAACTCAAAATCAAGAAATGTTCAACCTATTAATTCTCTTTACACCAAAAAATCCTACCTAGATTAACTTTCTACCCCCAACATGATCAATATAATGTTATTCAAAGGATTAACGAATCAAACGAGTGTTAAATTGATAAAAGGATTTACCTTGAAGGAGGAAATTAATGAAAAACTGAAGAAATTGTCTCTCCCTTACTCTAGCCTAACCTTGAACGAGTTTTGGAGAAAAATAATATTTTAGGTCTGAAAATTGCATTTAAATTTGCGCAGCCTCGCTATAGCGACATAATTCCTTCTATACCAGCCTCAGTTTTTCAACATTGATAGTGTTTAGTAAAATGGTCATAACTTTTTACACTGAAATCCAAATAAATTAAACTTAGTGGGGTTGGAAAGAAGACTCATAGAACTTTAATTTGATAAGTCATGAGCCACTGAATTACTTATACCCTGAGTAATATGATCTTTTAAAGTTGATCTTAGTTTAAACTTAAGCATGAAACTAAATCATTGTGGGCACTTTCAACTTAACTTTGTGTCACGACCCAAGTCTAGGTAGAACTCCGTCAACTTTATTCATTTCTTTAACTTTAACATTAAGGTCTTTCATGGATCCATTAGCCTAAGCCTACAAGGGCTCCTATGTTGGCACATAGTTAATGAGACAAGGGGTTGCTACTAGGATTCCCTTACCGAATCTCACATCAATGCCTCATTCGGTGCTAAATCATTCCCATGAAATAGTTTAATACTTTAAAATATTCATAGCATATAGCTTGAGAATTCAAAACATCATATTTTGTGGAATAGTTCATTAAAACATTTGGTTATTTAAACATGCAAGAATTGTCCTTATTGCATAAAGAATCCATCATTCATATCATTTCATCATTCTTTTATGTCATAAGACTACCTTTTGATCATAGATATTACTTTCATAAATATTTATTTGGAGTCAAATATTTCAAGTCAAACTTCATTGAAAACATAGTAATATGTAACATTTTCTAAAAATGTTGTATGGTGTTTCAATTCTCGCCTAAAAATGATATAGCCTCTGTATTATAGGCATAACATTTTATAGGATTGTCCAAATTGGGTGATTCAAATTTTTGAGTAACTACAAGATCATTACCTACAATCTTTGTGAAGACCATATTTTAATTTTCGGAGGTTAAGTAGGTCAAATAAATTAATTATTGTAAGACAGGATGATGTGATAGAATGGAGTATTTATAGAACAAAATTCATATGTCAATGTGGGATTATCCAAATTGGTTGATTCTTAAACTATATCAAACTAGACTTTCATATCTACAATTCTTAGGAAGACACTAAATCCTAATAAGGAATTTATCTTATTCAAATATAGCTCTGAAAAAGAGTATTCTGTTAAAAAGAACTCATTTCACCTACCATGAAAAGATCTAGATACATTTGACATCACTCATTACATCAATTGTCCTCCATTTAATATCACCCATGACATCACAATTTTTCATTAAATTTTCAGGTTTTTTCTTTATAATTATTTTATTTATTGTTAGGTCCCTCCTCCACTATAAATACCTACCTTATTTCCTCATTTTATTCATCAAGCTTTCTCAAGCAACTCTTCTCTCTATACACTTCTTTACTCATTCTCAAATATAGTTTTAGTTCTTAGTAGTGAAGAAATATTATTTCGGTGATTCATATACTCCGGGTAGTACACAAAACATTCCGGCAAGGAGAAAAGCTAGGACTCAAGAGTGTTCATTAAATCCTTCGGTTCCGACTAAAACTTTGGATTCCAGGTATGTAAGGCTTCAATGAGAGTATTCCTTCCACTCTCATGCCTAAATTATTTTGATTATATGATAAATTATGTTTATTTTTTTTAAGCTTTACTCTAAGTTATGTGGTGTTTATCAATGGGTTCTTCCACCCATGTAGTCCAAAAACTCTTTCAATTAAATCTCTCAATTTCAAGTAATATTTTCTTATGAGTAATTCTTATTTTTACTTAATAGCATGAATCATGGTTAAACTAATGATTATTGATCTATTTTGATGCAACATTATTTCATATGTATTAATTGATGGTTACAAGTAATTTCTATATTTATCTCTTTAAAGGTTCTTGAAATTAATAGTGGGTTGTTTAAAGCATGATTTTTAATTAATGGATTTCAAAGTATTTATGTATATTTATTTACATACATGTTTGCAAGTTGAAGAGATTTGAAACCCACCTAGTTTTACTATGTTTTCAATAAAGTTTGACTTGAAAGCTTTGACTCCAAATGAATGTTTATGAAAGCAATATCTATGATCAAAACAGAGTCTTATGAAATGAAAGAATAATGAAATGATATGAATGATGAATTTTTTATGCAATAAGGACAATACTTGCATATTTGAATTACCAAATGTTTTAATAAGCTATTCTACTGAATATGATGTTTTGAATTCTCAAGTTATATGCTATAACTATTTTGAAGTATTAAACTATTTTGTGGGATTGACTTAGCACCGAATGAGGCATTGAGGTGGGATTCGGTAAGGGAATCCTAGTAGCAACCCCTTGTCTCATTAACTATGTGTCAATATAGGAACCCTTGTAGGCTTAGGCTAATGGATCCATGAAAGCCCTTAAAGTTAAAGTTAAGGAAATGAATGAAGTTGATGGAGTTCTACCCGGCAAGTAGTCTCTCCGACCAATGTAGGGGGTTATGTTGGATTCCATTTAATAGCTTGCATGGTCTTAAATGTCGGTTATGGTTATTTTCCCACAAAATGAATATTTTAAAGGATATCTATATGATTTATTATGCATGCATTACATTATGTTCCATATTACATAAATGTTATAATGTTTCATCAATGTTCATGCATCCTTACATACTTAGTACATTCAAAATACTAACGCATACTCTTTTACCTACATGATATCACCATGTAAGGACCAGTGCTCTTCCTCATTCTCCTTGACGTGGCTAGTTGAGATTTCGTTGAAGACTACTTTTGATGAGTTCCCATGTTTCAAAAATAATACTCCTTTATCTTTCTAGCTTATGATATGTTGAGATATTTTACTATGAGATTTCTTCTATTATGATTGAGGGTGAGCTAGGAACTTGTCTTAGCCCCGTTAAATCTAATAGTTAGAGGTATTATTAGACATATGTAAGTTGAAGATTTACTATTATGATTTTCGCTTGTTTATTTATCATCATTACCTATGAAAGGCTAAATGAATGCTAAGAGGCTTGTTTGAGGTACTTTCGGGTTCCTCATTCGCCATGTCACGTCTAGGCCCTAGGCTTGGGTTTTGTGACATAATACTAGGTGGGTTCAAATCACTTCAACTTTCAAACATGAATGTAAATGAAATTATACATAAATACTTTGAAATCCAACAATTAAAAATAATGCTTTAAACAACCCACCATGAATTTCAAGAACATTTAAAGAGCTAAATAGAGAAAATACTTGCAAACCATCAATTCATACATATGAAATTATTTTGCATAAAAATAGATCAATAATCATTAGTTTAATCATGATTCATGCTATTAAGTAGAAATAAGAATAACCCATAAGAAAATCTTATTTGAAATCAAGAGATTTAATTGAAAGAGTTTTGGACTACATGGGTGAAAGAACCCATGGATGTACACCCACATACCGTAGAGTAAAGCTTAAAGAAATAAACATAATTTATCATATAATCAAAATACTTTAGGCATAAGAGTGGAAAGAATACTCTCAAAGAAGCCTTACATACCTGAAATCCAAAGCGTTACTCAGAATCGAAGGACTTAATAAATACTCTTTAATCCTAGTATTTTCTCCTCGTCGGAGCATTTTATGTTCTACTCGGAGTATATGAATCACCGGAATAATATTTCTACACTACTAAGAATTAAAATTATATTTTGAGAATGAGTAAAGGAGTGTATAGAGAGAAGAGCTGCTTGAGAAAGCTTGATAAACAAAATGATGAAATAAGGTGGGTACTTATAGGTGTGAAGGAAAGACCTAACAATAATTAAAATAATTATTAAAAAAACCTAAAAATGTAATGGAAGATTGTGATGTCATTGGTGATGACAAATGGATGACTATTGATGTCATTGATGATGTCAAACGGATCTAGATTTTTCCATGGTTGGTGAGATGAATTTTCTTTTAACAGAATACTCTTTTTTGAGCTGTGTTTGAAAAAAATAAATTCCTTATTAGGATTTGATGTCTTAATATGAATTGTTTCTCTAGAAGTCAAACTGATTTGAAGCATTCTACAATGAGATATAATTTTTTTCTACAAATACTATATTTCATCACAGCACCATGTCTTGCAACAATTAATTTATTTGACCTACTTAACCTCCGAAACATAAAATATGGTCTGACTCCCTTTTTTGTTGTGCTTCGCTAGGTCGGGGCATAAAAGTTGTAGATAATGATGCTCGGGTTATTCATAAATTTGAATCACCTAATTTGGACCACCCTATTAAAAGTTATGCCCAAAATACAGAAGCGATATCAGTTTCATCGAGAATTGAAACATCATATACAACGTTTTTAGGGGGTGTTACACTTTGTGATAGGTACATTGTATGACCTTAATTCATAGCTAATGCACTTGCATACCAAAGAATTGATCCTAATTCTATGGCGAATGAGATTTGTATATCTTTACCACATATAATTTCAGTGTCGACAGAATAAATCGTTACGTTAATTCACATTCACGAACCTTAATTTCACATCAAATTCTGATGCTAAGTTCTTTTCCTCAATGTCATTACCTATAACGTTCATATCATTGCATAAATGATAAGTGCAATCAACTTACCATTTTGTCTCTTTAAAAATAATATGTGCTCTAAATTACTTTGAGAATAGCTATATTTATTCATTTTCAGTTTAAAGCTTTCAAATCATTCTTAGAGATTGTTTCAAATCATACAATGCTTTTTTCAACTTGTAGCTATATTTGTATCACGTGGAGTATTGTAACCTGGAGAAAATTCATATAAATGTTTTCAGATAAATATTCATATAAAATATATTTTTACATCCTATTATTTTAATGGCTAGTCAAAGTTTGCAGAAACAGATAATAAGACTAAAAATATTTTGTTTTGTTACAAGTATAACCTGTTGGGTTCATTGTATAATATGTGAATGGATAATAGTACATAGAATAAATATTAGTGTATTAAAAATGTGAAAGTGTTGCAAGTATGAATGAACTTATTCCATTCATGAATAATCATGTTAAATGAATGCAATTTTTCGTATTTTCATGCAACATTTTATATTTTTAAGCTATCTTTTGACATATAATGCATGAATCATTGTGCAACATCTATTCAGATATTGGAGATAAGTCTCTTTAAAACAAGTTTACAAGGAAAAAAAACACTACATAGTAAGAAAAAGTTCATATTTTTCAAAACTTCAAGTGTGATTATTTCGCTGGACAATAAATTTGTGGTACCTCTATTTGTTTGTCGTGAGTCACTTTATCCTGTAAGGATATATTCCATAAGCTTGGGTACTTGAGGGAGATAATTTTCTTAAGAAATCTTTGTGAATTCAAAGGACTTGACTCTTCTTCCTTTTCTTCTTGTTGATTATATGATTTTTGTTTTCAAAATTTATTTACTTCATATTGTATATTTTATTATTTGTATGAAATTTGTTTGAAAGTATTTTCTTGAAAAAAACTTAACACAACCATCTCTTGATAATCAACACCAAATATGTCTGTAAATCTACGATCAACCAACCTTGCTTTATATCGATCAATTGTACCATCTGACTTGTGTTTTACTCAGAAAACTTATTTAATCTAATAGATTTGTTTTCCTTTGATAAGGTCTCCATATTGCTAACGAAGACATAGCTAAAAATTCAAAAAACTTCTATAATATCAATTCAAACAGAAAAAAGTTCCCAATATTATTCCTTTCTTCAGGAGCTAACTAATCATGAAATAATAATCCTTATTAGGGCTGTACAGGGCAAATCGATAAACCGCACCAAACCGACAAATCGAACCAAATCGAAAAAAAAAACCCGACTAGTGGTTTGGTTTGACTTGATTTGGTGTTTGGAAAAAAAAAACCGACCATTATAGGGTTGATTTGGTTTTAACTAAAAAAAGTCAAACCGAACCCAAACCGACCCGATTATAGATATACTACTTTTAAATTATGTTATACATAAAAAAATTTATTAAAATATAATTTATAAATATTTTTAAAAAAAAATTCATAATTTTTTTTCTTACATTTAGATTTGGACTTGAGAAGCTCATCTAAATAATATACAAAAAAGTTCATCTTATAAAGTTATATTATAAAGTTAAAATTTCAAACAGTGTTCTGCCTCCATCTTATATGTTGATATTTTGTACTAGAACTCTTTTTAAAAAGCACTTCTCTGTGCTTTTTATTAGATACTATGAAAAACCCGAGAAATCCGAAAAAATTCGAAAAACCCGAAAAATACCGAAAAACCCGAGAAAAATTGATATCGAAAAACCCGACTTTTATTGGTTTGGTTTGATTTATAGATTTAATAACCCGACACAAATGGTTTAATTTGGTTTGTAAAAAATCCGAACCAACCCGGTCCATGTATACCCCTAATCCTTATTATGAAAACAATAAAAAAATATGACTTTTTCTTGTATAGAAAAAAAAACATATTCTAAGGTAACAAAACATTTATATATTAAATTCATATAATATATATCTTACAATTAAGGAAAAAACTACTCCATTTTTATTACCATAAGTGACTCACATTTTTTTAGGATATGATTGTACGATTCAACACTCTACATGTTTTGAATTCCAGGACTAACACAGACCATAGTATATAAGTTATGAGTTCATTCAAATATAAATTTTTTTGACTTGAACTCTATATATATAGGTTAAAAATCACTAAATAAGCACAAGTACTAAATTTCAAATTGAGAAAAATCAAAATAAATAATGATAAATGTTTTTAATTCAAACTCATAAAATTCAGATATGAATGCACCTATGTTGAACTTGGGAAATTATTATAATAGGAGTTAGAGAAGTATTTGTTTGGATGCTCATTTGTAATTATTTCTAAGAGGCTTAATACATTGATAATTTCTTTAACTTGTCAACAAATTTCATATAACTTGTTCCAATTCAACATCTGAACATATGAAAAATGTTCTGTATTAGACCATACTTTCAGTTCGAATTTTGAAATAACTTTTGCGCACATTCTTTAAATGTTCATTAGATATTTAAGTTAACCATAAAAAATATGACACCTCTTTTAATTATACGCATCAACATTAGTTGCAACATGCCTAAGATTTTATAACTTATTAAGGCTAATACATATAATTAAGAAAGTGACATACTTTAAGAGGTTAATTATCTACGTAATGAATACTTGATAATAAATATACACACAAATTATTTCAAAATTTGAACTAATAATGTCCATTGAATTTTTTTTATCATACATTCAATTGTACAATTGAAATAAATCGTAATTCAATTGTTCAATTGAAACAAATTTAAACGACTATTCATATATTAAGCTTTCTAAAACAAACGTACTTTAATAATATCTTTAAAAAGATAGTTATTCCTACATGTTTCTAGAAGTTTTCTTTAAGAAAAAGATATTCAAAAATTTCCTTCAAAAAGTCGTTCTAACTGTGTAGTCTTCAACCAAAGATTCCGGCACCAAAACGGTTTGAATCCTAACACCAAAAGGGAACCCTCTCTTTAAACACATACTAAAAATGGACAGTTCGCTCATTTATAAGTGAACAATGACTAATATCTTTAATATCGTCCTTCTCAATTAACTCTAAATTCATCCAAAATAATAATACTACACAAACTTTAAAGGTAATTCGCCCACAAATGGATAAACTACAATTCTTTTTATTAACTTCTCACGTGAAGCTATATCATATTTCATTTTTAAGTGTATTGTGAAGTATGTTATACATAAAATTATGACTTTTTTCAATAATAAAAGAACAAAAAAAGTCAGATTTGTTTTCATAAAATAAATTTTACTATTTATTTACTTACAATCAATAATAAAAAACTACTGAGGTCGATTGGGACAACAATTCCTCTTATGACCAGTTTCCCTACATAAACCACATCGTTGTGCCATGCGACCTGGAGCTATGTCCATTTCATTTCTACGACCTGCAGTATTGTTGACTTCAAAAATTTTCAAATATTGAGTATTTGCAATTAAATTGAATGGAGAAGGTGGCCAATATGACTCATCGCCCAGTGAAAAAAATATGTCGTTGTAAGTCTGCTTGTAATTCTTTGAGAACCTTCTCCCATTGGGTGATGAGTCATATTGACCACTTTCTCCATTCAATTTAATTGCAAATACACAATATTGAAAAATCCGGCACCAAAACGGTTTGAATCCTAACACCGTCGACCTCAGTAGTTTTTTACTATTGATTGTAAGTAAATAAATAGTAAAATTTATTTTATGAAAAAAAATTCTCAATTTTCTTATACTTTTATTATTGAAAAAATTCATGATTTTGTGTATCAAAAATCCTTCACAATATACTTAAATTTGAGACATGATATAGTTTCACGTTAAGAATTAATAAAAAGATTTATAGTTCGTCCATTTGTGTAATATTTTTTCAGATAAATTTGGAGTTAACTGAGGAAATGACGGTATTGAAGATGTTAGTCATAATTTGCCAATAAATGAGCAAGCTGTCCGTTTTAATATGTGTTTTTAGAAAAGATCCCTTTTGATGTTTAGGGTTCAAAAAATGTCTGTTTTGATGCCGGACTCTTCAACCAAATGACATTGGGATACAAATCTATTGACAAGACACTCGATTAGACCTATAACTTATGAATAAATAGAGCCTAAGTCATAAGTTATTTTTGATTTGTTTTTATTATTTTAATTTACAAAATAAATACTTAAAAATAGTTTTTATTTATGTAGATATTATAAAAATATTTTTAAATACATAAAATAAATTAATCCAAACAAGCTCTTATACCTCAACCCTCCAATAATTTGACCTTTTCTTGGTGTAACAAGGTGGGATTTAAATTTTGAGTCATTACGATATGCATGCTCATGAATTGCGCATGTATTTTTCAATCATCCACTTGAAAAAGTCATTATGGAATTTTTAGGCGAATTATTAACAATTAATGGTGACTCAGCCTTTGGGTCGAATTCCATATGTGCATGTATGAGAAATATATATGAATTTACTCTTTCTTTTTTTTTTGTCTCAAAAATCACCTTGTCTAAAAATTTAATCCATTTTTATTGAAGATGTATTATCCAAGAAAATTTATTAGCTTTCAACATGTTATCTACTAGATTCATAAAATATCTTATGATATTAAAGGGAAAGAGTTTGGTTTTTTTTTGAAAAAATAGAAAATATTCAACCAAGATTTAAAAAAACAAAATAATTATATCTTCATTTAAAGGCGGAAAGTATGGCTTCGTGTTCCATGTGGTTCCTATGACTATAGTATGCCTCCTATTTCTATGTCAAAGCTAGAGTCCAAATGAACATGTCACTATAGAAAAAATATCTACTAGGAAGGACATTTTGATATTTACTTAAGTATCTACAAGGAGGGGCTTTTTTGATAATTAATTACTACTTGAGGGGTAAATTTTGAAATATGAAATAGTATATAATTTTTTTTATATATATATATATATATATATATATATATATATATATATATAGTTTGTTCACAAGACCTTTTCTCTTTTACTTTTCCTTCACTTCATAAGAATCAATAGTGGTCGAAGTCCAGCTATTTATTGAAAGTGATATGCCTCACCAACTAAAATTAGTTTCTTTGGACGAGAAATTATTTTATTTAGAGGTGGTTTGGGTCGAAGATAAGTAAATGCAGATATTATTTACACGAATTTTAATATAGCAATTAATAAATTTTGTCTACCCTTTGCAAGCATGATATTGACGCAATGAGCAAACTCAAGAAACTATTTTGCTTATAATAATTCATGCACAAAATGATATTAGTACTAGCTTAAGACGAATTTAAAATGGTAATCAAAGGAAATATAAATAATAAAACTTTTTATTCGAAAACTATTCTCCTTTACTTATAATCCAATGTTGCCTAGTGTTAGAGCTCTTCCACTTTTAATAGGGGTGTCAAATGGTTTTTAAAAGATCTACTTAACCTACCGAATCAAATCATATCGAGCTGAATTTTAACTTTTTAAAAAAGAATTGATGATTTTTATATAAATTTATAACCATACCCAATAATAAGATTGGTTTTTTATTTTAATAAAAAAATCAAAAAAAACGAACTGTGCCAAATAATTAATATAGGTGTAAAATATATTTTATATATGAAATTTTAAAAATAATAAAATATTAAAAATTTTGCTTTAGACCAAGGCAGATGGAAGCGACAACATAACTAACACTCAAAATCCTACCACTAAGGCCTCATTTGTTTTCATTAAGATCATTAAGACTTTTGAATCTGAATCTATATCTGAATGACTAATATTTTGTCTTTATATCTAAACGCTTAATGATCAAGAATTAAAACTGTTTGTTTTAAACATCTGAATATCAATAGTTTATCGATATGTAATCACAATACATATTATACTTCATATAAAATCGTTGTTAAATATTGCATCAACAAAATAATCGAAAAAACTTAGTTCTAGAAAAAAATTATTATTTAATAATAGTTAAAATATTTGAATATATAAATATTTAATAATAGTTAAAATATTTGAATATATAAATAAATATTTTAAGTTTGATTAAAAAAAAGTGAAACTACCTAAACTACATAACAAAATTATATTAACAAAAATAATTGCTAAACGTTATTAGAAAAAATGCAATCATCATCTTTTACCAATTTTCGCAAATAATTTTATCAATTTTTGATGACCAATCAGTACGATCAAGAATTAAACATTATCAAAATAAAAAGGGGAAATAATTTGGATAGCTGATAGTTGGAGAAATTGAGAGCGTGATTTTTTTGCAAAAGAGAAAACATATGGAGTGAACTTTAATAAAAGTATGGGTTTCAAAAGAGTTTGAGTGAGATTACTCTATCACAGATCTGATTTAAGACCACAAGCAATTATGACAAGTTCATTGCATAAAATTGACAATAAGATATTATTTCACATTCATTCCTATATTCCTTAAACACGTACTGTACAATAATACTAATGAACAGTTTACATGCACACAAATAAACAAAAAGCCCAATATTAATCCTATTTTAAGAGTACACATTCGTTCTCAGAAATTTCCTTCATTTATACCGAACTCAAAAAATCGCTAGAATCCAGTAATGTCTTACACTTAGTCCTTTCTAGTGCCTGAAACCACCTCAATTTTGATTTCCCATAGATTAAGAACCCCAAAATAAACACACATCAATAGTAATAAGGCCAACATCACCAACCAAGTCCCTTACCACCCTAGCAGTAATAATCAACACATTTTAGCCATCCAGACTCCGCAGCCAAAGGCCTAAGCATAAAATTTCCCTCAATCTACATGTATCATGTAATTAGAAAATAAGTCTAACTACTTAGTTAAGCTGAGCATACTTGGGCGCCAAATAGTTGTTGCAGAAGTCTGATCAAGAACTTTTGACATTTTTTATGAAGCTTTAACTTGATTTCGGTCTAAAAATAATAACACAACACAAAATAAATCCTTAACGGCCTATATGACCCCGGGTTATATCTTAAACCCAAACCAAAGGCCAATAACATAGTCATCCCACACAACCCAGGGCTCCTCCACCATTAATTCACCTAGAACTACTGATTTTATGGTTACACTAAAGAATTATAGTTATGTGATCATGAATGAACAATTTTTAATCAAAATTCAATGTTTTACACCCCACAATCCTTGTCACACATATTTTGTTTCCACCTTAGGTTAAGCCCAAACCCTCCCCTGGTATCATAACTACAACATCTAAGGCAAAGGATTCGAGATACCAAATTGGAGGAACGAATTACTTATCTTTATGAAGAATTCTAATAAAATAACTAGTGAAATTAGCCCTAAGTCGCCTCTGCACTTCTCCAAAATATTCTTGAGTAAGAATGAGCAATTTTGGGAAATTTTTTACATTAACTACAACTTACCCTGCTATAGCACTCTGATCGCAAAATTGCCCATTTTGCAACACACCTTCAAACCTTGGCATCCTAAGCCAACTCTTCATGCCGAGCTCGATATCGGGATTTTTACTCACCCAAATTCAATTTCGAAAGTCCTACATACTCACCCAAATTCAATTTTGAAAAGTCCTACATACTCAACATCTTAGATAAAAGTACAACTAGCTTTGTAATGCCCCAAACCGTCATTACTTAGGTGGGACCAAACAATTTGTGGAATAATTTGATCGGACCTGTACCATCCCACAATAACGGGAGTATTCCCACCACAGAGATGCCTCTATGGTGGCATAGGAATCGCCATAGCAGGACAGTCCGGACAGAAATAAAAGACGCAAATTATTTTCCTCCTTCTTTTGTTAAGTGTAAAATTAGGCGAGGGTCACCTAGAAACCCTCAAAAAAGATGATGTAGCCTTGGAGAAAAGGGAGGAAGAGAATTCTAGTAGAAGGGAGGCTATAAACCACAGATTTTAGGCCCGTCTCTATTATTTCTCCTTTCGAAAGTCAGAAATCATGCGATAATCCTTCTACAGCTGCTTGGCGCCCAAGTAGGCTAGGTTTTCTTAATTAAGTAGTTGTAAACCTGTTTTCACATATACGATACCATATTTTAATGGGATATTTCATGCTTAGGCCTTCGGGCACAGAATTGAGATGGCTAAATGTTGTTATTACTGTGTAGGATAGTATTGTATGGGTATATGGGTCTTGATTAGCTTGTGATTAGTCGTAGTGGTTCCGTTTTTGAATGTAAGCCTTGGTAATACATATTGAGAGGTATGATAATCATCATGAGGCTAAGTGTAGGGTGATTTTTGGGTTGTTATGACAACAAATGGAGGTCCAGTATTGATTATTCGGGTATATAAAAGGATATGCCTGCATGCACAATTGTGTGTGTCATGCTGATTATTCTCATAAAGTATATGAGTAATGTGTATTCATGAAATAAAATGATGAACGTGAAAAAACTAATGTAAGCAATTGTATGAAATGAACTTGTTACTTGAATGTGCAAGCTGTGAAGTATTTATTGTGTTTGTGATTATGGTTGTTGGATCGGGTATCACGTCAGTACATACTAGATTAGGTGTCATGTCGATACATACTAATAATCGAATCGGGTACCACAGCGATACGTATTGAATCGGGTGTCACACCGATACATATTGGATCGAATATCACGCCGGTATAAACTAACATTTTGGATATGGGTTCCATGAGATAATCATTATTGATTGAATATAAATTCATATGCATGGACTATTGTATTTGAAATTGGCATAATTGTAATTGACAGACTCATCCTGTATAATAATTAATGTGAGAAAACTGAAAGTTCGAATGTTATCTGTGTTATTACATGATAGTAAAGTCATTTATGAAATTGTATATTTCGCCTGAAATAATAATTAGTAATGTGTTCCTGCATATGTCTGATTTTATCATATTGTGGTGGCCAAATATGTTCGGTATCTCGAGTATGGAAAGATATAAAAATAAGAACTAGGATAGTCAACTTGAGAATGAATTGGCTAGGTTAAACCTTGTAAAGGAAGCTCAGTCCAGGATGGTAAGTTCTGATATGGTATACTAGGTGATCAAGGGTCAGTTTGTTGTTGTGGAGACTTAATTTTTAAAGTGTAGTAAGTAGGCCAGACTAATTTGGGGTGATGTGTAGTCGAAAACTCATCCAGGTGTGATAGAAAAGCTAGGCCTTGATCTATATTAGAATTGGAAGTGGACCAACTAGAAGGAATAAGTGCTAGGCTTGAATGGTAAGAAGGAGGTAAAGTAGGGATAGTAGAATTTTGTGCATAAAGGTTAGGGAGGTGTATTTTCTTAAGTGCATTCTTCTTCTTGTTAATTGTTGTATATTATGTTGTGCACATCGAGTTGACCGATGATGTCTACCAGTACCTGTTGGTTGTACTAATACTACTCTTTATATGCCATTTGGCATAGTCTGGTTGCAGGGTCAGTGATGTTTCTTAGGTGAAGACGAAGATGATTCTCCAACAACTTCTATTCTTCCTTCCTTATGGTGGGAGTTGTGTCGTTACTCTATTTATGTACAGTATCTATAGTAGCTTTTGTACTTGTTTAGACTAGAATTCTTGGGGGTATTAGAATATTTCTTGTAATCAACCTTGGAGTCTTAAATAATAAATACAACTTCATAAATTTCTTGAGCCGTTGTTTTGTTATTTTGTTAATCTTCCGCATGTTTTTCCTTTTATGGGATTGAGGGCTCTTGTAACACCCCAAAAATTTCTATACTAAGATGCAAACCATTCTTCGTATGCGTATAGGTCTGAAACTAATAAATTCTAATTGTAATATAATTATTATGACTGATTCTTGAGTGTTTGAAGTGTGTTTGATATGAATTAGTGTCACAAGAATCCTCTATCACAAAGTCGAGTTGAAAGCTTCCTTACCGATTGAGTCTCGGTAAAAGATTTTACTTGGTTCAACTTCAAACGATTATATCTCCTAGAATATAAATAATTAGGTGGCCCATGACCTATCAAATTAAAGGACTTTTAGTCCTCTTTCTAAGCCACCAAGTTTGCTTCATTTTGAGTTAGGAGTAACACTTTATGACTATTTTACTAGAGGCTGCCAGATCATCAAAAGTTACGACTCAAATCTACGACCCATAGAGTTTTCTACGAGTCATAGGAACGATTAGTAGAAACCCTGAACACTTTGAAAAATTAAAGTCTTTAGGTCTTTTCTATGAGTCTTGATTACGACCAGTAGAAATTCTTACGATTTGTAAGAATGAGTCGTAGACTTTAGTGTCACATTCCAGTAGCTACTGGAAAGTGCACAAAATTCCTACGAATGGGCCTTACACCCGTAGAAAAAATTACGACCAGTAGAAAAGGGATCCATAGACCCCAAGACCAACCTCCATAGAATCCTACGAGTGCTTTCCATGATTAGTAGAAAAGTCTACGAACAATAGAAGCTTGGTTGTAAACTCAAAACACCTTGAACCAGTGAGGTCCAATTTTGGGCTATAGTCTCTACGATTGGTCTTCTATGATCCGTAGAAGGACCTATAGAGGGCCAAAAGTGAGTTTTAGTGAGGGATATTCTAGTCTTTTCCCATCTTTCTCAAACTGAACCCAAGTCGTTTTGGGACTAAAATCAGTTCCTTATTAATACCCAACGTGTCATTCCTCTCATTATTACTTATAATGTTTTGAGAGCAAGGATTGGGGAGAAAAAGAGAAGTTGGGGTTCAAGAGTTTCAAGCTAGAGTTGCAAGTTTTCCTTTGATAATCTTCGTTCTAGTTATGTAAGGCTATCATAACGTTGGACTAACTTCGTCCTCATGTCCTACATCCTTTTACAGTCAAGTTGAGTTTGAGTTTGAGTTCCCATCCCAATAAATTGAATTCTTGGAGTTAATTATATTATTTATTATTAAGTTATAGTATACGTTTGATTGTACATTGATGGGTTGAGTTCTTGAGGTTATGGATTCATGTTTGCATTCACATAAACCCTAAATGAGTTTTGCCCTAGTTATTATATGCATAAATTTTGAGTTTAAAAATGACTATGTTCATCATTTAATTGAGAAAAAAATTGACATGAGTATGAGTTTGAGAAGCCTTTCACTTATCATCTTGAGCATGAGTTGAGTAGTCTCTTGATTTTTATTTTGAGCATGAGAAATTTCGAGTATATACATATGAGTTTAGCACTACTACATTTAATGTCTATTTTCAGATGAGTTGAGTTTGAGTTAAGTCCAAAAGAGACTAATTGAGTTATGAGCATAATAAGCTATATTTTGGAAGTAGTATTGCACACCGATTTGGTGAGAGAATAGAACAACTCGAACCCGATGTAGCCAATGTAGTATAGGATTGTACCGTCCATTTGTCATGACCCCGACCCACTATGTATGGCACCCACACTAATCCTCCATTAGGAGAACCATTTTTACAGTCAAAATAATCAAACTTATAAGATAAAACAGTTAAAGACTTGCAGAAGAAGGAATTAAACCAGAATAAGACTGAGTTCTCATAAACTCAGCAAAACAGTTTAAATATCACACGAAATGTGGAAACATCCTTGGAATTGAAAGTCGTCCGTACCAAAACTCTAACCAAATGTAAATAAAAGAAAAGGGAAATACTCTCCAAAAGAAGTCATAATATTAAACGATTGTCTGAACATCTGAGTCCCGGATGAAGGACTTAGACAATGAGAAAATCCACAACAGCATTACAAAATAGCTCACTCTTGGACTTTGAATAAGCTTCTACTCTTCTAAACGAGATCTCTCTACAGCCGGCTGAATATGCCCTATACTCAACAAAAGGCAGAGCAAGAGTAGTATCAGTACACAAAAACAACGGTATACTGGTAGGATCACGTGGTTAGCTAGTAAACGGATCATAGACAAGTAAATTTCACACAATAGGCATATACATATATATAATATCTCAACTTATCTCAAGTTCAACTATATTCAGCAATATCACAACTCAATATCTTCCACATGCTATAACTTCACACAAGGGTCCTCTCAAGGGACCTACAAACAATCAACTTTGTGCCAGAATGTGATACACGATCCAATTTTGTATCGGAATGTGACACCCGATCTAAATATATCATGTCAAAATGTAACACCCGATCCAAATATGTGTTGAAACGTGACACCTGATCCAAGCATACCATAATCACAAATACATTTAGTATTTACAGTATTTATATTACCAAGAACAAGTTCATCACAAAAACAGGCCAACAAGTGATCATTTCACACATAATCTAGCATGTTCCCCCATTCAAATATACATATGCATATCATTAAGCAATTTAACAAGTATATGAAATACATACGGGAAACTAGACTATCACCTACCTAAAATTCAAGCTTTAACAACTTTACAATGCAAGAACCTTTCCTTTCCGAGTTCGTTCTTCTTGTTCTTGGTCTAGAAAATAGTAAATACATATAAAGGATTAATAAAATGGCCTAACTATCATGAAATATAACACAATTCACACTTTAAGCCAAACCCATGATTCTAACACCACCCTAGGGCTATTTTCCACCATTAGTTTTCAGTTCAAACCCTCCCCCAACGATTACCAACCATAGTTTCTAGGTTCTAGAAATCAAAGAATGAATTTAGGGAGTAAAATCCTTACCTTAAGCGTGGAAATCCATGGAAAATCGTTAGAAATCTCTCTAGGTCGCCTCCTAAAGCTTTAGGAATGTTTGATAGAAAAAGACCGTTCTAAGTGTTTCCCCAACTTAAATCTCGTCTACCCCACTCTGGCGGGACCCATCCTACTCTTGCAGGGCCGCTCTAGAGGGAGAAATCCTACTCTGGTGGGTTGCACAGAAACAGTGAGCTCGAAGTTTGATCTTCAAGCCCCCATTTAACAACAGACCCCCTTCCCCCAAAAAATATACCCTTCATGTCAAATCTAATTTCGAGAGTTTTACTCACTCGAATACGATTCTACGAAGCCGTAAATGCTCCATATCGTCTTGGCTATCCTCATATCCAATTAAATCAAAGATTTTCTCTTCCATGATTCACATGGTCACCCTAGACTTCACTTGACTCAAAATTCGTTCAAGTCTAGCCTAGGCTAAATTTTTCTGAAGTTACTACCCAAAGTTTTTTGTCCCAAAATCCTTCCCCATTGACCTAATACTAACGACGGGGACATGTTGTTAAACCATTGGGCGACTCCTCATTGTACCAAAAAAGGACTTTTATTGGATATAGAGATGAGTTTGCGTCTTTTATCCCAGCCAGGTATTGGACATTTGTGACAACGACAACAGTTTAGTATATCATCACTAGCTCATAAGTGGTGGTTGTCAGATAGAGAAACTCCTCAAGAAGTAAATTTATTATATTTTATAATTGAGTTGCATTGCTATTCTTTAAAGAATTGTTTCTTATTATATTTCATTATTATTTGAGTGGAGCTGTTTCTAGAGTTGAGTATTCTGAGTAAGTTTCCTTTTGTCATTTTACATACTTGTATATTCCATGTACTGACGTCATTCGACCTGCATCATTTTATGATACAGATATAGGTGATAGAGATCCTTAACCAACGCATCGTTGAAGATCAGTTCTACCCAGCTTTTGGTGAGACTTATTTGCATTCAGAGGCCTCCTCGAGTCTTTATCCTTTCAGATATTTACTATTAGTTTGAGGTAGCTACGGGCATGTACTGGTACCTATTTCAGAGTCAGTTCTAGATACTTCATAAACTAGTAGACAGAGTTAAATTTATCTCCTTGAGTATGTTTTTGAAATATTGAGTTAAGTCTCATATATTTTACGCAATTGAGTTTCATGATTGTGTTAAAGAGTATTAAATTGCATGCCTTATTTTACCCATCCAAACTATTTTATGAGTTAAAGTCTTCCGCTAAGTGAGTTAGCCAGGACAAGTGGTTCGCTTAAGACCAACAATAGTTTTTTGGTGTCGGCCACGCTTAGGGTGTTTGCTCGAGGCATGAAAGTTCTCTTATTTAGGCATTAGAGTAGATGTCCTTACGACCTGGTTGATTGGGCCATGACAATTTGGTATTAGAGCCCAAGTTATCAGTGTCCCAGTACAAGAGTAAGTGTGGAATAGAATTCTATGAATTGGTGTGTTGACGTCCACATCTAATTTTCAGGAAGCTATTAAGCATTCTAGGAAGTCGTTCCATTTCTTCTCTCTTTTCATACGGTCTATCGCTTGTGGTATGGGTTGAGTCTAATTGGTATCTCAATAAGTAAATCGAATTTCATCATCGCGGCTAAAGGAACACAAGCAACAGAAATTAAAACCAAGAAGGTTCTAATTAGTATCTGGCCTTAGAGGCAGTGTAAGTGCATGAATGATCAACTAGTGGCCACACATGAAGCAAACTATGTAATTATTTGACTTGCTTGTATGGTGTAGTTTAAATTTTGTGATTTGTGCATTGTGATGCATGCCTGGTTAACGATGTGTGATTTGTGCTTACGTTAATAATATGATGTGTGAATTGTGCTTGCACAAATAATATGATGTGTTGTGAATTTTGTGTTGCCTTAGGTAAATGCCTATGGGTGAAATGTACTTGCGTGAATATTGAAATTCGCAAGGAGGAAGAATTGCTTAAGCCTTTATGAACTGGGAATAGAAAAAAGAGTTGGAACTCGTTGAGAGTAATGATCTAGTGCTAATCTGTAAGGTTATTAATGAACAGATTTTTGTGATGTGCTTGTTGTTTATGCCAAAGTAATGAGGAAACGTTTTGTGGGTATAATGTTGGGTTCAATCTTGGGGTGAACTCCACCGAATCTATTTAAGAGAGGGTCATCTATGGCTTACTTTTAATCCAGAAGTCAATAAATGATCCCAAGGAGTGGGGAGGGAGAGGAAAACCTTCAGGAAATTTCCCTTGGAAACTAGTCCCTGCCTAGGCCGCCATAGTGGGTTGACCTCGCTATAGAGGAAATTCTCCCTCCATGGTGGGTTAGGGTGAGATAGAGTCTCTGCCTTTTCTCCCCTATTTTATAATTCGATTTTGGAGCACGTAATGGTTAGTTCCAGCTTCCAAACTAGTGTAAAATAATAGAGAAATGAGTTAAAATGGACTAGAATTCATTTACGGCTAAAGGAATTAAGCGATTCAGCATCCACATGCTTACAAGAACTGAGTTAAAAAAATAAGAAATAGAAATAATTGTTACATTGCCCAAACGAGGCAAACCAAAATAAGTAGAAAAAATCTCTAACTATAGGGAGGGAGAGTGTCGGCATTAGAATCTAGTCCTCCAGGGCACGGTCACCTATCCGAGCATTGCTCAGATGAGGGAACTCCGCGAAATCCTCCTAGCCAAGTGTAAAGAGCTCCTTTTGGGGGGCAACACAAGAGAAGACCACCTTAATGGTATTCCACATCCTGGCCATCAACCGATCCCTCACTATACCTTTATTCCTCTCATGCCTCAACTAGAGGCAAAGCATCTCGACCTCAAGGGCGGTGGAAGGTGGAACCAATGAAGAGGAACTAGTAGTGGTACCTCCTAGTGTCCTCTGAATAGTGGCCAAGTCCTTCTCCACGTGGTCGTCGGAGAGTGGGTGTTGTGACTAGGAAGGCAGTCGTCCTCATCATCATCCTCCTCATCCTCCACCTCTATTTCTGCCCTACTACTCTCGACCCCTCCCATCCTCATCTTCTTCATGCCTGCGGTGGAACCCTACTTGATCCAGAGGGGGTGGAAGAGGGGATCCATGGGGAGTACTCACCAGCATCCATGAGTGGCACTGCTGCCCGCTTGCATATCGCTGTCACAAGCCCTGTAGGAAGAAGGCCTTTTTATTTCCTAGGCAAACATCTTCCATTGGGACACTATCTGTGCCCCTACGTTCATCCTGATATCGCTCATGGCACAAGCCAGTACTAAGGCTTGAGGGTATGTCATAGAAATCTGATTGCCCAAAGGGCGAATCCTTCTGGCCTCCAAATTCAGCTACCTCTTAGCGTCAAACGATCAGTGAGTACTGGTGATGCCCTTTAAAGTAGCCCAATAGACTCGGTCCTGGAACTCGTCCTCTACCAGTATGTCTTGTAGTCACACCAGGTCCATCTACCTCAGCTTGACCCCATAAGCAGCATTAGAGACCTCTGGTACCTCGAGCACAACATTAATGAACTATGTGCTCATCGAGATGTCCACCCTGTGAATGCAGATGAAAGGGTTGGGATCATCCCAACACACGGTGGGGAGGAGGGCATACAACTCCCTCACCTATCCGAAAAGTGTTCTCGAAGGAGTCTCCACTAATGGACCCCAACCAAACTTCACCAGTTATGCATAAAAGGTCAAAGCTTTTCCCTCCAAACCTAGCATGTGGAAGGCCCGCTCGCAGAGGAATTTGTTTTATCGCTAGTCTCAGTACCTCTCTTGACTGGCATGGTCGAGGAACAAGACAAAGGGTAGGTTCACCTCATTGATTTTGGCCATTGATGTTGTTTAAAAAAATCTGCAATTCATAGGAGTATAGGTTAGAATCTGGTTTAGATAAATGAATGCATGTAAAGGAAAATGATTAGACATGGACTGGGAAGTCACTGTTTTGCAGTCTCTCGCTATGTCACCATGATCCCGCCATAGTGAGGCCGTCATAGCGGTAACAAGGCTGCCATGGAGGCTTTCATCTTGTTAGAACTTCAAGGGTGTATCCATGGCACCCCTTCGCCCAAAAACTTCATTTTTACCAAAATTTCATCAGATTAGTGTTCCTAAGGTACCCTAGCACCTAAATATGCTAGATTCTAGCACTTCATCCCCTAAATCATGCCCAAATCTAAGTGTCAACCAAGAACACCATTCAAACTTCCCCACCCATTTCGAAAATGTGTTGACCCTATTTTTCCATAATCCTTACGCTCTGAACATTGTAGGGAAGTTGTGAATGTAAAAGAAGTACCTATGCTACATTTATTACATCAAATCAAACAACCCATTTGAGTTTCAAAAAAACTACCCAAAGCCCATTCTACCCAACCGATTCTCATAATACAATCGTTGTTAAGTAAATGATGAAGCAATTAGAGTAGAGAACGAGATTATTACCTTAGATTCAACGTTCGAAGCAAAGCGTTTGAGAGTATTTTGAGAGTTGAGAGTGAGTAAAGAGAGAATTGAGAAGCCCATTATACCAAACTGCTTCTCCTCTAAACTGATCTCGTCATTCCGCCATGGCGGTAGAGATCCCGCCACAGCAGCCACGCTAGGGAGGGATTCCCTCGCCATAGCGGGGTCAGGCTGGGTTTATGGGGCAAATTTTTGTCCTTTCGACTCATTCTTCCTAGTTCAATTCTTTGGCAAGGTCCTTTTGCATTTAAGCCTCGAGATATGAGGTCCTTCATTAGTCAATGATGAGTGGCCCCGCTAGTCCTTGAGGAATTCCAATCGACTAAGGCCTAATCCTCTATTATCATTCAGAGATGAACGTGTGGTAAATTTGTACCTATTTTAACAACACAAACCATCGTTATTTAGGTGGGACCAAGAATTTTGTGAACTAAGTTGATCAGAACTGTACCATCCCGCCACAGTGGTGCCGCCATGGTGACATAGGACCCGCCATATCGGGACAATCGAGGGCTGAATTAAAAGACGTGAATTTTTATTTCCTCCTTCTCCCTTTAAGTGCAAAATTAGGCGAAGGTCATCTAGAAACCCTTAGAAAAGCTGCTCCTGCCTTGGAGAGAAGGGAGGAATAGAATTCTAGCGCAAGGGAGGCTACAAACCACAGATTTCAGGTCCGTCTTCATCGTTTCTCCTTTCAAAAATCAGGCATCATGCGATAATCCTTCTACAACTGTTTGACATCCAGGTAAGCTAAGTTTTTTTAATTGAGTAGTTATAAACCTATTCCCCTAATATTTTGCTATTATCCATAATTAAGTAAATATACCTATAAAATTATATTTAATGTTAAAATATTATTGTTTCGATAAATTTCCCTAATATCAACTAAGGTTTTTCCTTATATACTACTAATAGCAATCTTAAATATTAAACTTTATGGGTAGATCGTGGGCCAAATTGTTCTAGATTCTAAATATTAGGAAAAATACATAAATGTATTTTAAGAAAATAATTAAATTAATATTCTTAAATATTTAAAAATGTCAAATTAACAACACAAACCTTCTTGTACATTTAAAATTATAAATTTTAATTTCTAAATTTATGTCAAATTAAATTATTTGATTTTCTCGCAAATATAGTAGTATGGTTCTAGGATCCTTCTTTCTTCTATCCCTAATAACCTCCCTTTTAGGGCGGCTTAGTATAATATTGTTATAATTTAACATTATTTTCTTGTGTTGAATTAGGGTATTCTCAATAATTTAGTTGAACACAACTATTCACTGCATACAGTACAAGTATTTATCATCTTTCTTACTGCAAACAAATCTGACACAAAGATTCTCCCTTTTCTTGATTTTCAGATTTTCTTAAACAATAGGAGAGTGATTACCTAAACAGATTAAGCTTAGTAAATTCTACATTATTTTCTTGTTTGTCCTTTTCTGAGCCCGTTCAGGGTTTTTGGTTCTTGATTCATACATATATATATAGAAAAGAATAGATTTTTTTGCTTACCTCTCTCAGAAATCATTCCTCTTCCCCAAACCTTATCCCTCTCATCTCCTTCTCTCTCGCTTCCTCTTCCTCTTATATTCATCTGTTAAAGGTCCAATCTTTGAGTTTTCTTGGACTTGACAGAGAAAGAGGGAGAGAAAGACATAGAGAGAGGTCTAAATGGAAGGTGTTTTACAAACAAGAGGGTTTCTTTCTTTGCCTTCCAAACCAAAAATCAAGGCTTTTTACCCACTGCCTCAAGGGGGTCTAAGGAACAGATTCAATTCTTTAAGTACTTTAAAACCTAAGCCCCCTAATGGGTTATCTCTATCCTCAAATGGGTTTCAAAAAGTTGAAGGCTTTGACACGAAGCTTCAGTTGTTTGGCCAAAAGAACAGAATTTTTCCAATATGCAAAGCTGAGGCTTCTGCTGCTGCTGCAGCTGATGGCCAGCCACTTTTTGTTGAAAAGGAGCCACCTAAGTTTATGGGGATTGAATTTGTGACCCTCAAGAAAATTATACCACTTGGGGCAATGTTCTTTTGTATTCTTTTCAATTATACCATCCTTAGGGACACTAAGGATGTATTGGTTGTAACAGCCAAAGGGTCCAGTGCTGAGATTATCCCTTTCTTGAAAACATGGGTGAATTTGCCTATGGCTATAGGCTTCATGCTGTTGTACACAAAGTTGGCTAATGTGTTGTCAAAGGAGGCTCTTTTTTATACTGTTATACTTCCCTTTATTGCATTCTTTGGGGCGTTTGGGTTTGTTTTGTATCCTCTTAGCAATTACTTTCACCCTACAGCTTTTGCCGATAAGCTTCTCAATACTCTTGGTCCAAGATTTCTTGGACCAATTGCTATATTGAGGATCTGGAGTTTCTGTTTGTTCTATGTCATGGCTGAGCTTTGGGGAAGTGTGGTGGTTTCAGTACTCTTTTGGGGATTTGCTAATCAGGTATATATGTGTCCATGAATATATTTTGTGCATTAGTAACCATTTTAAGGATGCATAATCTTATTGTGTGGATAATCTGTTTAGTTAGATTCTGATATTATCTAGTATTTGCACGTTACTCTTTGTTTCTGAATGGTTGCTGCTGCAATTTTTCGAGGTTAAACGGATCTCTTTATAGCAGGAACAGTCTGATATACATGTGCTACCAGACTCTTACGTTCTTGGTGTTACTTTAGGGAGAGGAGGCAAGGTGGTATAGCATAAGGGTGAAATTCTATATTGTTAGAATGGTGGATGGCTTAGCTAAGAGTTCTGTTTGTGGTACAGCTGTGCTCACTGAGTCTTAAAATATTATCATCATTTTATCATTGATTCATGTCTTGGTCTGCTGTTTTCTTAGTTGCAGTTGGTCAATCAAATTTGTGAACGTTTCATTCTGTTCCTTGCTGTTATTACCATTCGAACCATTGTTCTCGCCAGTTATAATATGATCATCGACATATCTATATGTTTATAATCACTACCCTTGAGCTTTGGCCGGGGGAAGCTGTTATTGAACCTACCAGTGATTGTTTTGCATGATTTTTTGCAGATTACGACTGTCGATGAGGCTAAGAGATTCTATCCTTTGTTTGGACTTGGTGCAAATGTTGCTCTTATTTTCTCTGGTCGCACAGTGAAGTACTTTTCTAGCTTGAGAAGCTCTTTAGGTCCTGGAGTTGATGGTTGGGCCATCTCCCTGAAAGGGATGATGAGTATTGTTGTGTTGATGGGTGGGGCAATCTGTTTCTTTTACTGGTGGGTGAATAGAAATGTTCCTCTCCCAACTCGTAGCAAGAAGAAGAAGGTAATTCAAACCCATATGCCATTGCTTTGCTATAGGCAGCAGTTACTTCCGAAGCAACTAGTTGGTAGTATAAACTATTTGTCTTTTAGTTTCGTATAAAGCACTCTCTGTCATCAATTTGTTTCTGAGAAGCAGATGCACCACCTCTTTGTCCCTCTTCTATCTCTTTTACTAAAACGAAGATTCATTGCTGGTTAAATCGTTTCAAATTATTTATCAATTGTGCTTTTCAGGTATTATGCAAAGGTATTTTAAATTGAAGAACCATGTTTACATATTTGCATTATCTGACTGATGTCTTTTGTCAGGTAAAGCCTAACATGACCACAATGGAGAGCTTGAAGTTCTTGGTCTCTTCAAAATATATCAGGGATCTTGCCACATTGGTTGTAGCATATGGCATTAGTATCAACCTTGTTGAAGTTACGTGGAAGTCGAAGCTCAAAGCTCAGGTGAATTATTACTGAGTTCTATTTTTTCTTTACAAGTTTTGAATTCAGATTTGTTTCTCATTTTCACAGGCTATCTCATTCAATCTTTCTCCCTATCACTAATGTGCAGTTCCCAAGCCCTAACGAATACTCCTCATTCATGGGTGACTTCTCAACTGCTACTGGAATAGCAACTTTCACAATGATGTTGTTAAGCCAATGGATTTTTGACAAGTATGGGTGGGGAGCAGCAGCCAAGATAACACCTACAGTCTTGCTCCTTACCGGAGTTGGCTTCTTCTCCCTGCTTTTGTTTGGTGCCCCTCTAGCACCTACTCTTGCCAAGTTCGGAATGACTCCTCTTCTAGCAGCTGTCTATGTGGGTGCAATGCAGAACATTTTCAGTAAGAGTGCGAAGTATAGTTTGTTTGATCCCTGCAAAGAAATGGCCTACATTCCTTTGGATGAGGACACAAAGGTATGATGATATACTTGGTATATACTTATTTAACTTTATGGTATCAGTGAGCTAGAAAGAGCTCTCCAAAGTGCTGAGTTATATTCACATCAGTGCAATCATGCCTTCATGTAAGAAATGAAATTTAAACATGTGTATCTGAAGCCTTTATGTTAGTGGTACATATACATTCTTGGTGATATATGTCACTGACATGACATATACATCTGGTTAGTTAAGTATGACCAGAAAAAGTTCTAGTATCACTTAACAAGCCAACTGATTTGGCTGAAAATTAATATTGAGTAATTTCCTGTATCAGGTTAAAGGGAAGGCAGCAATCGATGTTGTCTGCAATCCACTGGGAAAGTCTGGAGGAGCTTTGATACAACAGTTCATGATTTTGACTTTTGGTTCACTTGCCAGCTCGACTCCCTACCTTGGCGGTGTGCTTTTGGTAATTGTTCTTGCATGGTTGGCAGCAGCCAAGTCTTTGGATGGACAGTTCACTCAATTACGCCGAGAAGAAGAGCTTGAGAAGGAAATGGAGAGAGCATCATTGAAGATCCCTGTCGTGTCTCAAAATGAAAATGGAAATGGTCCTCTCTCGAGTGACTCAACTAATGCTTCATCTGAACCCTCCTCCCCAAGGAGCCTGTAATATCATTATTAAGATCACTTGCAGAACAGGAGGAATAAAAAGCAAATAGATGCGTCAGGTGGTATCTTGGTTGCAGTCCAACTATAGCTGATGTTGTCAAATCTTTGTTGGTTATAGGAATTCATTTTTACTCAGAGAAATAAATTTAGATATAAGAGAGGCATGTCACCAAATTAGCCAACCTGCCATCCCATATTTATTTCCTGGTAGTTACATTTTTTCTCAGTTTTGTAGCTCCGAGTTCTTGTTGAACAACTTTCTTTTGGCAATGTAAGCATGTTTTGTTTCTCCAGAAACGTAGTTATCTTGGTGATGCTTTTATCTGACTCAAGAATGTTTCATGTTACTTTTGTGAAGGAGGTTTTGCATGATGAGATTACTGAAGCTCTTTTTTTTTGTCCTGCAATATAGGGCAATCTTGTTTAAAGAATTCTCCGGTTCTTGCATCTTCATTTCAATCTTGAAAATCATGTTCTGGATTCTTAAGTCTGTTGTACTGGGATTGAGTTTGTAGTGAATTGTCTTACTGTCACTCCTTTCAATGGAATTTGGCTGTGAAAAGTGCTAAATATTCTGTTCCTGTCATTGCCAGACTTCATTCAGAAACTCCAAAGCTCATCAGCAATCATTCTATCTGAAAATTATATGAAAGGTCAAGCCAACATAGTTGATAAACAACATATTTTTTTTTAAAAAAGTCTGCAAAAAATATGACGTTAAAGAAAAAATTGTTTGATTCCCTGAATAATTACACACATAAAATGTGAGGGAGTAGTTATTTTTTTCTTACAACTCTTTCCTCTATATGTATCAACTTACTACAAATTTTCATGAAGTAATTCTATGTACTCATCATCAAAAACATAATTCCATAACGTAATCGTTTGAACATTAGATATATTCATAGCTCAACTATGAGTTTGGCGTTGAACAAACAAAAGCATCCATTTGAATATTTTTGAGATTTCTATAAACTCGTCGGAAAGTTTGGTGGGAGGATTGGTGAGTCGGTGCTTTTCCTCTAACTTGTTTGTGAGGATGTTGAATCCGTTTCTAATGGGATACTTGGGGTTGCTTGCTGGTATAGAACTGGCAATGACATCAAGTTATATGAATATAGCGGAAGAATCTTGTATGAACTGTGATATTGGTTTGTGCCGCTTTGTCATTAACAAGGTTTAATGCAGCATTAGTGTGATATTCTGCTATGTTTTGCCGTCGAAATCGAGGCAAGTTGATTGGAAAATACTGCTTATTTGCACCCAGTGATATTCTTGATGTTGATTCATTTGGCTTTAGGTATTGGCTTTCTTTTCTCTGCGGGCTGTGGAACTTTGTAATAATTGTTTACTTGGTTCAACACAAGGTTCTCATATGTCATTATCAGAATTACATAAATGTAATTATGAAGACAGATTCCAAGTCTCAACTTTATTTGGTTGCAGATGTCTACAAAACATTTGTTATTCAAATGTCAATTAGAAATGATTGATGGTTTCTTGTACCATGACTTCTAAATAAGTTGAAAGTCTGTGAGCCTTTTGTTTTCCACCTGAAGAAACAGATTTCCTTCTTCAACATGGCAATTCTTCTTTCATTTGGCTTCCACCTAATTCTGGCTATCTTAATGGTTTTGCTGATTTCTGCTCTGTCATTTTCAGATTTTGAACCTACAGAGGAGCATGAGGAGGTCAAAAGTATTTGCAAATTTAAACGCCTCACAGAAGTTGAAAGGGAGTGCAAACCTATTTTATCAGTGTCATCTAAAATGAAGCTTGGAAATGATAAAATATATGGTATGGCTAAAGACCTCTCTTTCCAGAATGGAGACTGGGTACAAGAGGCTGGCAGTGCACCCTTGATGCCATTTGATGAGAGTGATATGCCAAAGAACTTTTCTGGTATTGGTTCCACACTGAAACTAGCTTCTTTCTGGTTAATGGGCATGGATTTTAACCGGCAAGCAGATGATGTATTGGGTATCTGTGGAATCTTATCCATTGGAATTACGCGAAACAGGACTCTTTCGGACATTCCACAAAGATGGTCTCCTTGGTTCCATACAAGCCCTGGCTACACTGATTTGACAATCATTTTTGAAGGACTCTATGTTGAGGAAGCCAATGGAGGAGACCGCCTAATGTCTCTATTAGGGACTTCAGTGTCCCCTTTTTCCGAAAGTTCTGTAGACCCTTATGAATGGTCCTCAAAATACAGTTGCAAGAAAAGTTTTGAGCATTCATTCGTGAAGTATGATAGGATAATGCTTATTCTTCGATACCCTCAGATCTTCACTTTGACTAGCAGAGCAATTCTTGGTGAGTTGAGAAGTCTAAATAAGAAGTCAGATCCTGAATATTTCGACAAGGTCCAAATTTCTTCACAGCTGAGCTATGAATCGAAATATCATTTTGTATCTGAGCAACTTGTATCTAGAGCTTGCAATCCATATTCATGTCATGAACTTCCAGATTACAGAATTTCAGTCCACAAAGCGTCACAGTTTTGCAAAGTTCGTCATATTTGGTTCTGCAACATTTGACATTCATGTGGGTTCAGAGTGCCATGGCATGAAGCATTGCAAGAATCTAGGACCATTTGTCCATGACTTGAAGATCACTGAAGGCAAGAATGCTCTGTCCAAGAAGTTTAAGCTCTTAATTACAAATTTGCGCTGCTTACCAGAAATCAATTTCCCTAAGACTGCAAAAGTTTCTGCTGTCTTTAGAGCACTCTCTCCTTCAGAAGATCGCTTGTATTCAGGATCAAGAACCGGTCTTTCTAGAATGACGATTTCTGCTGAAGGAACATGGATTTCTTCCACCGGTAAGCTCTGCATGGTTGGTTGCATTGGCCTAGAGAACGACGCTGATGGATGTGATTCACGAATATGCTTGTACTTACCAGGCACATTTTCAATCACTCAGCGAAATATTCTTACTGGAACCATCTCTAGCATAAAAGAGACTTAACTTCCTTTACGTTTTAAAAAGGAACTCCGTCCTCTGGACATCTGGAACAGCTATCATGACTACAGTAAATCCTACTTATCCTACAGGTTTACAAAAATTGAGATGGTAAGTGCCTTAATGCATAAAGACAACAGTTACAATTTGGGGATGCTTATTACGAAAATAATCCACGGATTTCCAGGCATTGAAGACGATAGAAACTTAACACTACTCTCTTCTTTATCCGATGAGCATTCTTTCCAGGTTAAAGCTTTTCCACATGCCATGTGGAACAAGACTATCTCCAAAACATATCTTTCACTCGAGGTCCTCTCGTTAGGTCATTTGTTTGGAAGTCATTCGTCATTTTTAAGGGAGCATACTTGCCAAGAAGAGAGTAAAGTTCCATCTTTTGTTACTTATGATGATCAAATGATACTTTTAAATGTCTCAGCACAACTGACTGTTACTGAAAAGTATAGTCACGTTGCAAAAATCTTCCTCGAGGGACTTTACGATGCATCCAGGGGGGTGATGCATACAGTAGGCTGCAGGGAAATTCATAGCCAAAAGTTTATGGATTGCTTGATCGAAGTTAAGGTGCAGGTTTCCTCCAAGTCTACTAGGTGGTTGATAAATCCTATTGCCAGTGTAACCATTACAAGTCTGCGGAATCCAGAAGATCCATTTATTTCAGTCCAATCAACTTAAAAACATTTTTGATTCCATATAGAGACAACTCCAAGGAGGTCATGTTTCGCCTGAACTTCGAGACTTGCTTCCGTATATTTGTTCTTTTTGTTGAATTTGACAAGATTCTAGATGAATTAATGTGAATATTTGGTAGGAAGATAATTCTTCTTTAGTATAAAAAGTCAATGTAGGAAATTTATAATTTAAATATTGGTAAACCATTAAATGGTTTCACAAGATAAACCTTGACATTTTAACCCATAGTGATGTCATAAATGACATCAAGAGGAAGATTTCATTCCTATAAATTGGTAGCTCTTGGTTCATTTGTAACACACCTCTCACTTGCCTTCTCATCTCCTAAGGCATTTGATCTTCTTTCTCTTTTGTAGTATTTCACTTGTATTCTTTTGGAGTGAAATAAATATTGGTTGGTCGTGTCCGAGGATTAAGCAAAAGAAAATAAACTTTTGTCCAACCTTGTAAATTTCTGGTATTTTTTTTATTGTTATCCCATTTACTATTTATTAGCTGTCTTTAGATATAGTAATTGTGATTTCATCACTCTCTATATATTCTTCTTTCGCAACAATTGGTATCAGAGCCAAGGTATTATCTGAGTATGCTCTGTAATTGCAGCACAGTCTGAACTTCTACATCAGAAAAGATTTAATTTGGCCTTTTGCAATTGTTAGCTAATAAATAATATTTGTATCAAAATGGGAGATAAGAAAAATGATGAGTCCACATCGAATGTCAATAATATGTCATCGTTGGCATCTTCGCTTATGACAAGAATTGTGTCAAATGCGAAGTTTGTAGTTGAAATTTTTGACAGGTCAGGACATTTCGGAATGTGGCAGGGCGAGGTCCTTGATGTCATTTTTCAACAAGGACTAGACATTGCCATAGAAGAAAAGAAGCCAAACGGTGTAGGAGAAGAAAATCGGAAGATTATCAATCGTGTTGCTTGCAATACCATTCGATCTTATCTTGAAAGAGAACAAAAGTATCCATACACAAAGAAAACTTCTGCAAGTAAATTATTGAATGCACTGGAGGAGAAATTCTTGAAGAAAAATAGTCAAAATAAACTTTACATGAAAAAGGGACTGTTACGCTTCACATATATCCCCGGTATCACAATGAATGATCATATCACCACCTTTAATAAGTTGGCGATGGATTTGCAGATTATGGATGTAACTTTTACTGATAGAGATTTGGCTTTAATGTTGTTAAGTTCACTTCTCGATGAGTTTGAGCATCTTGAAACTACTCTACTTCATGGGAATGATGAAGTACCTCTCAAAGAAGTTTGTTCTGCCTTATATAGTTATGAACAAAGGAAGAGAGAAAAACAAAAAGGTTCAAAAGCAGAAGCACTGTTCGTGAGAGGTCGTTTTAAGAATCAGTCGAGAACGAAGAAAGAAAGATCCAAGTCAAGATCCAAACCCAGCAAAGATGAATGTGCCTTTTGTCGAGAAAAAAGGCAACGGAAGAAAGACTGTCCAAAGTTGAAAAGTAAGACCAAACCAAACAATAGGAAGGTCATCAAGGATTTAAATGTCGCTAACTGTGATGACTCTGATTTCTCGCTGGTTATAACAGAGCCATCCAAATCATCTGATATATGGTTGATGGACTCAGCTTGTAGCTATCATATGTGTCCCAATTGAGACTGGTTTGTTGATTTACAAGAAGGAGAATGTGGAGTTATTCACACCGCAAAAAATAATACTGCATATGATGTTGGTTCAATCCGATTAAGGAATCATGATGGATTGAGCAGAACATTAACAGATGTTCGATATGTATCGGATTTGAAGAAAAATCTCATTTCTGTAGGAGCCTTAGAGTCAAAGGGGTTCAAAATTGTTGTAGATAATGGGGTGATGAAAATATGCTCTGGTGCACTAGTGGTAATGAAGGTGATTCAAAGAAACAATAATATGTACCACTATTAAGGTAGTAGAATTATTGGAACAACAGCAACACCATCCAGTGACGCTAAGGTGATAGAAACGACTAGACTATGGCATATGCGCTTGGAACATACTGGAAAAAAATTCTTGAAAACTTTATCAGATCAAGGATTGTTGAAATGAGTAAAAACTTGCAACTTGGAGTTTTGTGAGCATTGTATCAAGGGAAAACAAACAAGGGTTAAATTTGGAACATATCCATAATACTAAAGGTATTTTGGATTATGTTCACTCTGAAGTTTGGGGTGATTCCAAAACACCTTCATTAGGTGGGAAACACTATTTTGTAACCTTTGTTGACGACTTTTCTAGAATGCCATGGGTGTATACAATGAAAACAAAAGATAAAGTATTGAGAATTTTTCTCAAATGAAAGACAATGATAGAGACTTAAAGTGGGAGAAAGATCAAGTGTCTTCGTACAGACAATGGTGGAGAATACAAAAATGATCTTTTCCAAAAGGTTTGTGAAGATAATGGCATCGTCAAACATTTCACCGTAAAAAATACACCACAACAGAATGGAGTGGCAGAATGCATGAATAAGACTTTATTAGAGAAAGTTCGGTGTATGTTGTCCAATGCTGGCTTGAGCAAAAAATTTTGGGCTGAGGCAATAACATATGCATGCCATCTCATTAATCGTCTACCATTTGCTGCTATTGGTTGCAAGACACCATTAGAAAAATGGTATGGAAAACCTGCTGAAGATTATGGATCTTCATATGTATTTGGCTCAACTGCATATTATCATGTAAAAGATTCAAAATTGGACCTAAGAGCAAAAAAAGCTCTATTTATGGGGATTACTTCTGGAGTCAAGGGATACTGTTTATGGTGTCCAGAAATAAGAAAAATTATTTTCAGCAAGGATGTTACCTTTAATTAATCTGCCTTGACAAATAAGGCAACGATTGAAGATGTCAAATAAATTGATGGTGCTTCAAAGCAGGGGGAGTTTGAGGGAAAAATAACTTTACCAACACAGAGTGAAAACGAGGAAACAACAAAAGATTTTTCTCTGGAAGAAGAGCCAGTTGAAATGGAGATTCCATCTCAAGAGCCTCAACCACAACTTGAATCAATAGCAACCAGCAAGCTAAATAGAACAATAAGAAAACCTGTTCGACTCATAGATTTGGTGGCTTGTGCAGACTCAATTTCAACTGATGGCATTCTTACCACTTATAAAGATGCAGTCCAAAGTTCAGAAGAAGATAAGTGGAGGATATCCATGAATGAAGAAATGCAGTCCCTCTATATGAATCACACATAGAAATTGGTCAATCTCTGAGAGGACAAGAAAGCAATTAGGTGCAAATGGGTATATGCAAAGAAAAAAGAATTTCCTAACCAAGAAGATGTTCGCTACAAAGCAAGATTGGTGGCCAAAGGATATGCTCAAAATAAGGGAATTGATTATAATGAGGTATTTTCTTCAGTCGTGAAACACTCATCCATTAGAGTTTTGTTGGCTTTGGTAGTACATTTGAATTTGGAACTAGTTCAGTTGGATGTAAAAACTGCGTTTTACATGCAGACTTGGAAGAAGAAATCTACATGACTCAGCCAAAAGGATTCAAAGTTGATGGAAAAGAAAATATGGATGTAAACTTAAAAAATCGTTGTATAAATTAAAACAATCATCTAGGCAATAGTACAAATGATTTGACAAGTTTATGTTGCAGCAAAATTACAGAAGAAGCAAATACGATCATTGTGTGTATTTGTGCAAGCTTGAAGACGGATCCTTTATATATCTCCTCATGTACGTTGATGATATGTTGATTGTTTCTAAAAGTCAAGAGGAAATTGAGAAGCTGAAAACTAAACTAAGAAAGGAGTTCGAGATAAAGGATTTAGGTAAGGCGAAGAAAATTCTTGGCATGTAGATTAAAAGAGATAGACATTCAAAGAAACACTTTTATCTCAAAAGGAATACTTGAAGAGGGCACTAAACTGATTTGGTATGAATGACAAAACAAAGTCGGTTAGCACTCCGCTTGCTCCTTACTTTAAGCTTAGTGATGCTATGTCACTAAAAACTGAAGCTGAACAAGAGTATATGTCAAGAGTACCATATGCGAATGTTGTTGGTAGCTTGATCTATGCAATGGTTTGCATAAGACTAGATATTTCACATGTCGTGAGAGTTGTAAGCAAGTATATGCATAATCTTGGAAAGGAACATTGGCAAGCTGTAAAATGGATTCTACGATATATTCATAATACTGTAGATGTTGGTTTAGTTTTCGAGCAGGAAGATAGTCAATATCTTATTGGATATTGTGACTCAAATTATGCGGGTGATTTGGACAAATGAAGATCAACTACTGGCTATGTTTTCACTATTGCAAATGCATCAGTTAGTTTGAAGTCTACTTTGCAGTCAACAATTGCTTTGTCTACCATTGAGGCAGAGTACATGGCGATTACAGAGGTTGCAAAGGAGGCGATTTGACTTCAAGGATTGCTTAGAGAGCTTGGTATTGAACAAGAAGGTATCACAATATTTTGTAATAGTCAAAGTGCTATTGATTTAGCAAAGAACGAAGTTTATCATGCAAGAATGAAGTACATTGATGTCTGATATCATTTTGTACGAGAAATCATAGATATTGTGACTCAGATTATGCGGGTGATTTGGACAAAATAATATCAACTACTGGCTATATTTTCACTATTGCAAACACACCAGTTAGTTGGAAGTATACTTTACAGTCAACAATTGCTTTGTCTACCACTAAGGCAGAGTACATGGGAATTACAGAGGCTGAAAAAAAGGCAATTTGGCTCAAGGATTGCTTAGAGAGCTTGGTATTGAACAAGAAGGTATCACAATATTTTGTGATAGTCAAAGTTTTATTCATTTAGAAAATAATAAAGTTTATCATGCAAGGACGAAGCACATTGACGTCCGATATCATTTTGTACGAGAAATCATAGAAGAAGGTGGAGTCATAGTGCAGAAAATTTGGACTAAAGATGACCCTGTCGATATGCTGACAAAAGTGGTGACTACGATCAAGTTTCAACATTGTTGAACATTGAAGATTGAAGTTGAAGACACCATCAAAAGTTGTTGAGAGAAATTTAAAAATGGAGAATCTTGCCAAGGTGGAGATTTGTTGAATTTGACAAAATTCTAGATGAATGAATATGAAGATTTGGTAGGAAAATAATTCTTCTTTGTTATAAAAAGTCAATGTAGGAAATTTATAGTTTAAATATTGGTAAACCATTAAATGGTTTCACAAGATAAACCTTGATATTTTAACCAATAGTGATGTAATGGATGACATCAAGAGGAAGATTTTATTCCTATAAATAGGTAGCTCGTTCATTTGTAATACACCTCTCACTTTCCTTCTCATCTCCTAAGGCATTTGATCTTCTTTCTCTCTTATAGTATTTTACTTGTATTCTTTTGGAGTGAAATAAATATTGGTTGGTTGTGTCCAAGGATTAAAAAAATAAAATAAACTTTTGTCCAATCTCGTAAATTTCTGGTGTTCTTTTTATTGTTGTCTCATTTACTATTTATTAGATGTCTTTAGATATAATAGTTTTGATTTCATCATTCTCTATATATTCGGCTTCTGCAACACTTTTAACTTTTGCAGCTTGTTTGTTGAGCCAACTCTATTACATTGAGTAAAACATAGACGCTACTTTTCTCATTTCTGTTGTTACGTTAGTATTCAACTTATTGGTTATGGTATTCCTTTGGTCATGGATACCCCTATTCTTTTTGCATGAAAGGAATACCTTTATCCACAAAGTCGATCATTGCATACTGGAAGGACTAATATATGGTTCCAATTCGTGATGAAACTTCTTCTCTTGATCATTTTTGTTCTCACTCTAAATCTCTTTATGAAGGTATGGGATTCACGAAGGATCACTTTGAAGTCCTTATCTTTGAATCGCAGGCCAAATGAACCAGAAGGTTCTCCTGTTTGCCTCAATGATCCATGTCATCAGTTTTGCAATGTTTAATGTGTGTCATAGTATGTAGGTAGGGAAAACAGAGCTAGTTACTCAACTAGACAAGTATTGGGTTATAATTCAAGATTGCTTTTTACTTTCTCAAATAATTTATCTCATGGAATGTAAGTGCAAAACTAAGCCTCTTATTAATGCTTATTACATTGGATTCACCGTTGTGAGGTTTATTCTTTGTGGCTACGACTACCTTAGAGATTCTGTTTTCAGCGTTTACTTCCATACTGGGACAGTGTTGTAAGTTCCCAGTTTTTGTCAGAATTTGAGAATGTGGGGATGATGATGATTATGTCATTTCTTGCAATAATATATCACATCCAACTGCAAAACTTCAAGACTAGCATTTAAATGCTGACTGTTTTCTCTTGATAATGAAACAAATATTGTCTTTCAGCAATGATGTTGGATCATAATGTCAATTCCAAGTTGTTTCCAGTATGTGGAATAGATGCCTATGTATGAATTTTGTATTGTTTCGATTTTATAAGTTGTGGTTTCCCTTTTACCTTATTCCTACAAGAGGAAATACAAAGATGATGTGGTGGTGTAATGACCCGTCTAGTCGTTATGGGTGATTAGGGCAATAATACCCTAATTTATCATGATTCAAATAGTTGTGGGTGGCATCCACATTAATCTTTCGGTGGAAAAACCATCGAACCCAAGACTTAAGCCAATTTAAAACCATCCAAAAATAAAACAATATTTAAATTCAAATAAGTTTATAAATAAAAGCCAATACTTTCGTTTAATGCAAAAATAAACCAGCAATTGTATCTAAATAAATTCTCTAGACCTGAAAGTCATCGTACAAGAGCTTATAAAGCAAGCCAAGTCTAGTAGAATATTCAAAACTAATCAAAAATAAAAGTCTCATTGTCCGGAGGATGGACAAGACTTTCTCAAGGTCTAATTCATTACCCAAGGGTTATTTCATCATGCAATAGTTTTCCCGTGATCACAATAGACCAGTTCATGGAGTTTCTACTCCATTAGCCCTCTTAATGCAATTTATATGCTAAAGAAAATCATTTTCATGGCTTTAGATCACCACAACACCAAGGACAAGAATTAGATCATCAATTCCATCCTAAGAAGAGTTAATGAACAACTTAGAGTCAAAATAATCATGAATTACTTCAACCCATATATTTTTTCTACAATATTCATGAATTCTAGGGTTCTAACCCATAATTCACTATTAAGACCGCTCCCTTCTATTCTATGATGTTAGAGAATCATTACATTAAAGGATTGATGAAGAAGACTTTTCTCGAAGAAGAAAATAACCCTAGCCTTTGAAAAAATTGTCTCTCTCTGGGTTCTAGGTCATTTTCTGTAAGTTATGAGGAAAGACTTGAATAAAACTGACTCAAACGAGCATTCTACCTTTAGTCATCCGTTGCAGCGGTCGTCCCTTTTGCTATAGAGAAACTGCTATGGAAAGCTCTAGCATCTTAGACCCATCATCCTAGGCAGGTCCATGACTGCTATGACATCCTCACAGTAGCGAAACACCGAACACTGCAACAGAGGCCCCCATAACTAGTAACTCGAAGAAAAATAGCATAAGCCTTATTTCACAACACAATTCTCCGTCACAATACATTACGACATAAAAAAGATGCGATAACCACCACAAATACTTTTTTTGAGCTCTCTATTCATTCTCAGAGTCTCCTACGGAGATCTAAATCACTAGATTACCTTCTAACGGGACACAACACAACATAACAACACGAACCATCAACATTAAACAGGAGATATCTATTTTTAAACTCTCCCCATCTTTGAGTTCTTATTAGCTCAAGTCACTATGGAGACTCTAATGATGTATCAACTCATCATGTTGTTATAACAGCTGTTAGGATTTCAGTACCTGGATAGAGTTTCCCTAGGTTGAAAGTTGGTTAAAAATTTAGGCTAGGACAGTTTTTGATGTAAATATGATGTTGTGAAGTTCAGAGATCATTTGTGATCTGTGGTATAGCGTGTAATATTTTTGAGTTTAGATTATGTTAGTGAGGGGCTTAGGAATCCATAAAAACTTTTGAAATGAGAAATAGGTTAGTAGAACTCCAGTTATAGCAATTTTCACGATTAGATATATCCGCATTGTTCAAAAATTTAGTGTGCATTGCGAAATGGGGAACCTTGAAAACTTTCCCAAGTTACTGCTAGTGCTCGTTGTAGCGGGTCCCCCCGCTGCTATAACGACCCTCAACCAAGCTGAGGGACCCCTATAACGTCTATTTGGTCGCTGTAACGGTCAAGTGACTGCCATAGCGGCCTTCGACAGTCACTTTAGCTATTTTTATGATTTTAGAACTTAATTTCTCCCTAATATTCAAATATTTGTCCCTAGACTTGAGAGAGACGATTTCAACCTACTAGGGTTTTTTAAAATCATAAATGTAAGATTATTACTCCTTTCTAATATCGATTAATCCATTTAATTCATGTGATCATTAGAATGGGGAATTCCCGGGTCTATCCCCTAAGTTGATGATTGATGAAAATTACTTATGGGTACTTCTAAATGGGTGTAATAATAATTCTAGATTGTTAGATTTTATTTCTAGAATAATATTTCTTCCCTTTAACATGAAATATAGGAAACTGGGGTAAATTGATGAATGAAAACCCCTAACTTGATGGTTTAGGCTACAAACTAAATAAACTCACTGGGGTTTAGTCTCTAAGGCCTAAAGTTATAGAATATGTGAATGAATATTGTATATTTTAAACCATGAATGATCCGAAGCTTTGAGAAAAGAGAAGGCTCTTGTGAATTAGCTTGCATTTGGACTCTTTGATAGAGATAGGTTATGATTTAATTAGAGTTTAGACTTTACTTAGATGCATGATACTCTTAAACTAAATGCTTGTTGATTGGTCTTCGTACATGATTGGTCTTGATGGCGTGATTTTAATGCGGAAGATTGTATGAGTTATCACTTGATAAAATCATTGAATTTCTTGTGTTGTAAGTAGTGTCAGCAATTTAGGCCCATTTTTCACTGACCCGCCCATTAAATATGGGTTGAGAGAGCGAGTTTTAAGTATGGGCAATATTTGAGCTTATATGTCATACCCCAATCTCAACAGGGTGTGATGGGCACCCAACCCCGTGCTCGGAGCCGAGCGAACCCGCTAATTCATATTACATTCTCAATCTCTTTAGAATTTTGCATCAAAAAGAAATGAAAAACATAGCTACGCTTTCCGAATCTTGCTATCCAAAATCCATCATCTCATAAACTCATGACATACTACATAATAACATATCGGTTGGTGACGCCGCTTACAAAGCTGACACTCTATACCCACGACTCTGTCTGCAAAGTCTCTAACTTTGAATGAAACATCATAGCGCATATACTCTGACTCGGCAGCACTCCAGGAACAAGTGGAGTTGCTAACCCCGCTGGAACATCTTCTATAGTAACTTCTACTTGTGTGTGTACCTGCGTGGCATGAAACGCAGCCCCCAAAGAAAAGGGGGTCAGTACGAGTAATGTACTGAGTATGTAAGACATGAAAATCAGCATAATAAAGAACATAAGGTATGAACAACCATATCGTAGAATCATAGACATATAGTGAGATAAGAGAGTAACCTGTACATATGAGTGCCCTTTTAGTCCAGATGCCATGCATGCTTGTCTTATCATATAAAACATATCTTTTTCATATGCATAGAAAATAGAAGTCATATCACCGAACAACGTCGGCGTGCCCACATATTTCCCGCGTCCGGGCATCCCGCGTCCAGGATGAAAATTACTCCAACTGATCAGGTGAGAATGCGTCTATAGCACCACATATACACCTCCCCATATCCCACATATACATATACATATACATATACATATAGACAGCATGCAGGAGAGCTCAACGAAAGTTGTGTATTTATCGGAGTGACGGAAGGTCGGTAACCTCCGATTATATTATGAATTAATCACAGTCGCTTTGTCTCACCTTGAAGGAACAATTATTATAGGATGAGACTATCAACGAAAGATAATATTAAGAGAACGTAGAATAAGGTCACAATCTTATAAGGCGTCAAATCGTATACTTATGCACATAGGACCAATTTTCAAGACTCATAGAATAATCGGAATGAGCTATGATGAACAAAACAAGATAAGAGTCATGTCAAGTACCTTTCAAAAATTACTATGGATTATATCAAAATAAAACTTTTGAAATCATATACGCGTATCTAAGCACGAGAAAATATCCTTTGGAAACTCAAGAAAATTGGCTATCCTAGTAGCTCTACGAATAAGACTTCCTTGAAATTGTATAAAAGGTCATATAATTGTTTCATAAAAATCATGCGAAAAAGAAAGAGTAGCTCTATATATTTATGTCAAAACATGCCAAGAGAAAGAAGGGTAAACCTTTGTTTTGGGAAACTATAGACATTTTGGAAAACATTGACGGGTTATGGAAAAACAAATAGTCATTCCCTTGGGACCATTGACACCTAAATTTTGGAAACAAAGAAAATATGGAAGCACTTATGAAACCATAACATCGGAATCATGCCTTGAAAAAGAAGGGTAAGCCTTACATACTTATACCAAAGACATGCCAAAAGAAGGAACGATTAGCTTTACATACCTGTACCGCGCCTTACTAGCTTTTCTTATTCTTCCAACTTGTTAGTCTACATTCAAGAGAGTTGACATAGTCATTAGATTCATCACCATATACTCGTCTTAATCCTTCAAACAAATTAACTTCTAATCTGCCAAAATTTTGGCAGCATCTCCCCTATAAATACACCATCCCCGAGATCTCAACTCGGCCACCATTTCAACAATCATATCAACAACAACAACCAGCAGTATATATACAATCAAATCACCTCAACTTTACACAACACAAGCTCCAAACAACTAGCATAAAACTACGATACCAAAATAGAGTTTTTAACCTTTATTTCGTAAAATCTTTAACCATACCAAACGGGGGGTCGTGTGGCTGCAACCAGCAGCAACCACACCCTTTTTAAAATAATTTAAAGCCCTGCAACATACCATCCAACCAGCTGCACCCGCAGCGCCTCAACGACCATACACTACGCGACTTCGATTTAGCTACTACGACTTTAATTTAGTAGTTTCCAACATCATGCCCCCTTATACATTTTCTCTGCTTCCAGCCATATTTAGGACACGTAATACACCTCATAACAACATCATAAACTCCAATTTTAAAGGAGAGACCTTACCTTTATCAAAACTCTCCAAAACTTGCCTCGGAAGCTCTCCTAGTGCGGCTAAAACTTTGGGGCTGTTCGGTGACGTTTTGGGCTGCTCCAAACCATAAAATTTTATTACTAATACCTTCATAACATCATGGTACACCCTAGATAATTAATTCACGGAATGAAATCGGAAAACTCAATTTTTTTTCCTCTTGGCCGCCACTAGTTTCTCTAGTTTCCTAGAGTTTCTTTTCTTCTTCTTGCTCTTGAATTTTCTCTCTTTGTCTTGAAATTTCTAGAATAGTATGGACTTGATGAGTCAAGGGACACATATATATAGGCTACTTTTAGGGGTGACATGTGTCAATCCCTAAGTGGTGACACATGTCAAGCCCTAAGTGGTGACACATGTCAAGCCTTCATTGGTCCAACACCTCCCTTCCTCCAATCACGGGCTGCCATGTGGCATGTGGGGCCCACCACCTCTTGCTCCAGCTGCTGCCACGTGGAACTCTCCCATGCTGCCACGTGGCACTCTCTTTTCCTCCTCGTGGGCTCGTAATCTTGTTTTCTTTTACGAACCTATGTAACCCTTGCTACGTAAGCTTGGTACGTACTCAAGTAGCTTAAATATGTGAGATTTCCAAGTTGTTAGATTACGTATGTGATGTATCCAAGGTAATAATTTATGCAAGTAAGGCGAGTCCTACGACTCACTACTTGGCCTCCAATTCCTTCCGGATTATTATGACCCCTTTCTCCATTTTTCTAGAATTGTCTTTCAAAATAAAGATGACTTATTATCTTGCCAAGTACACTTTGGTTCCTTCAAGAACATTCTTGAACGCTTTGCTAAATTCCCGTTTTACCCCTAGCCTTCCACAATATTACCATAGGCCACTTAGCGAATTTTCCTTTCTGCCCTTTACCTTTCCCAATATTTCCAAACTATTAATGTTCATAAATAATATTCATAACCAACTTGTGTGCTAAACAAAATAAAATATGGCCTTGTTTTAAACTTCCCGCAATTTTTCTCGAATTATCTGAAAATACCAAAATGCGGGATATAACATTATACCCATATGTAACCCATTAAAATATGGGTATTTTATGGGTAAACTATGGGTCATATATGGGCCTTGCAGAGTTTTCTCCAAACTTTCAAAGATGCAGCTGTTTTCAAGATTTTAGAAGTGATCTTTCAGCATTAACTTCATTGAGCCCGCAACTTAAAGCCCCTTTTTTAGCTTTTGGACGTGTTTGCCTAATCCAAACTTTAAGCCATAAAGTTCTTAAAGTCAGTCAAAAATGAGAAGTTAAGATTTCTAACTTTTTTTTAAGTACTTAAAGCCATTTTGTTTGACCATAGAAATTACTTTTATATCCCTTATATTTTAACTAAATTCTCAAATTACCATTTTTATTCTTTTAATCCTAAAATTCAAATACTTATTTTCAACATAAACACTTTTATCCAAACACTCAACTGCTTATTTATAAAAGCACTTCATACATAAAAGTTACTTTTTTAAGCTCATCCAAACGAGTTCATTGTTTCTTCCACGAATCACAATCACAAAGATAATCTAGTAAGTCTCTTAATTTTCCTCCCCTGAATCCTTCTTCCTCATCTTCTCTCATTCTCTTCTTTTTCTTTTCTTTGAAATTTAGGTCTAGGGTTTGTGATTAATCCCCTGAAATCCTCTTCCTCGTTTCTGAATTCTATTATGGTAAATGATTGCTTATCTATAATTATTGTAAATGTAGTTTACAGTTTGAATATATTTTTCTCTAGAATAGTTAATTTAATATTTTTGGCATCTGTTTTTGGTTTGCCGTTTGTATATAAAATTGTTATTTATGTTAGGAAAAGATGTCAATGGAGGCTAATGAAGACGTCTACGAGGAATCTTGTGAGATTAGTTCATCAATCCCTACAAAATGAGCAAAAAAAAAACAAACTTCTGATGTTTGGAAAAGTTTTCTGAAATTGCCTCTTGCTACAAGTAATAAAGGTTAAAAACTCAATGTAAGGTATGTAAGAAGATCTTTATAGAAGACTCTATTTTTGGAACTTCAAATTTGAAATGACATATTAGTATACACTTAGTCAAAACACAAGAGCATCAGATATCGCTAATCGATCAAATCATTTAACGTGAAATAGTATCTGTGACCATTCTAAAGCATAATTATACGTTTAGCTTTTCCGAACATCAAAGAAATAGGGATATCCATTTATACTTAAGTCCAACTGTGAAAACCATTTCAAGAAATACTGCCAAATCTGACATTTTGAAGATATATGATAGGGAAAACAATATCTAAAAAATGAGCTTGCAGTGATTCCTAGTGGAGTGTGTTTGTCTTCAGACATATGGACTTCTTTAGAGTCAAATGGATGTATGTGTTTAACAGCTCATTATGTTGATTTGAATTGGATTCTTCAGAAAAGAGTGTTGCTTTTCCGTCATGTGTCCCCTCCACATTCTAGTGCCGTTTTGGGTCCTTTACTAATTGAGTTCATTAAGGAATGTGGTATATATATTGAAAAAAAATCTTCACACTTACTTTGGATAACACTATTTGTAATAAGGGTGTGGTAGATAATTTAAAAGAACACGCATCTTTGATGCCAGCACTAGTTTGTGATGGGAAGTTCTTTCATGTTCGTTGTGAAAACCACATCTTGAATTTAATTGTGAAGAAAGGTTGGGATAAAGATGATGCATCTATTGTAAGGATTAGAGAAGGTGTTAAACGTATTAAACATTCGAAAGGAAGAATTTTAAGAAATGGCAAGTCGTTGGAATTCCACGTATCTGATGCTTGAAAGTGCGATACTAGCTCTACCAACAAGCTTATATTCAATATAAATTGATTGATACTGATTTTAACACATGGTCTTTCTGAGGAGTAATGGAAAAGGGTAGAGACGATTGCTTGATATTTAGAACCATTTTATAACATTACTACATTGTTCTCTAGAGGCCAATATCCAACTACTAATTTGTATCTATATAACATGTGGACAATTCAGAAGCTAGTAGAGGAAGAAAAACATAATTCTGATTCAGTTATGAGTAAAAATGGCTACATCAATGTTAAAGAAGTTCAAAAAATACTAGAAGTCTTATAGTATGATATTATCACTAGCCACTGTTCTCGATCCTCGATATAAGCTTAAGTTTGTGAAATATATGTGCCTTCGACCTCAATTTCCTTGTCGAGGGAAACTAGTAATGAAATGAGGGATGAACTTGAGGAGTTCGATATGTTTGATAACCAGTTGGGGTGTGGTAAAACTAAAACACAACTGGATTTGTACTTGGAGGAGCCTAATCTTGACCGTAAAGTAAATTCAGATTTTGATGTACTTGCCTATTGGAAGGAAAATAGACTAAGGTATCCTGAACTCTCATTGGTGGCAAGAGACATCTTGAGCATACCTATTACCATGGTAGCCTCTGAATTGACCTTTAGCATTGGAGGTTGTATTATTAGAAAATTTATGAATTCTATTTTACCTGCAAATGTGGAGGCGAAGTTATGTACTAGAGATTGGCTTTGTGGGCAAGAAGGTAAATCATTCAACACATATTACATATTTGGTTTATTTTGTTACAAATTGGTGTTCTAGTAAATAATTTTATCTTCTTTTTATTTGTTTTCTTAAGGTTGCAATGAATCTGATTTCAATGATGATGAGATTGCGGTAGACCTACGGCCGTATTTTGATAGAGTGCAACATGCTTGCAATTGATCATTTATGTTGACATGCTTCAGATGAAGTGTTTGATGTAAATACATTTTCTTCTTCTTATAAATGTTGTTTTAACAACTACATTTAGCTTCTTCTACATTTAGCTAAATTTTCTTTTGGAAGATGGCCACAACATGTGTTTTCTAGTTTGTGGTCAGCATTGAGATTTGGGGGTGTTTCTTGATTTACATTTCTTGAAATATTTTGATCAAAATTTCTATATTTTGAGAAAAAGACCTTCTGCTTCAAAGGGGTTTGAAAGGAATTTAGGATCAAGCTATTTTTGGTTCCTTTCAGTTGAGGAAAAAGGGTGCTACTAATTGTTTTTGAGTCTTAAAGGTTGGTTCTTTAGCTTTTTTTGTACTTGATTTCATGATTAGAAAGGGCCATGCTGCTTCGATAATCTATGTTGCTCGGACTCTTCAGAAATGTTAACAATGCGTGTCAGATTTTCTAACTGCAGTGTATTTTTAGAGAATCTGACACAGATGCGGCATCGAAAGTGAAAAATCCGCGCAACTTAGTCGATAATTAGTCTATTTGAATTTGTGCTACTAATTATTTTTTTGTTTTTGCTTTACATTCCTTAACCTGTGCCATGTCGTGATTTCCTTGTAGTTAACCCTTCTATACCTGACTCTTTGAAATGTATAACCGGTGCAGAAAATTCAGACTTTGACACAAAATATTGGAGTTTTCTATAGGTACAATCTATTATATGGTATAGAATAAAAAATTTCTTATATGCATGGTGTTTTTTTGTAGTTGGATCGAAAAATCGATTGGTGATTTGCCTTGCTTATCTAGTTGCTATTCACTAGAACTTGTAACTAAAAACTTGTTACACATGGAAGGATGGTACCTTTGAAAGATGATTTTATTCTGTTGCTCTTGGTGCTACTTCTGTCCTAAATTATCTAACAATATCAGCAAAGCATCAATATATGTCTTGCAAATGGTCTTGGTTCTCTGATATGTCCTTCCAAGAGATGATTTTTATGTTATTGTGTTACCTATGATGATCTCTCTATACCAACATTTTATTCCTTCTTCTAGTGGCATGGGTCCTGATTTTTGTGTTTTGGTTCAAAAAAATAGAAAGTCAGCTGAGCAATATTACCGACTCTACATGGGGATAAAGCTGTAGAGATGAAGAAAGAGGCTGCAAGATCTATCAAAGTGTTTTTGTGTGTTTCTGCTAGTGTGTTGAAAAGAATATGAAGTTAAATGAAGAATGTTGCGTACTAGTAATTTGGAGCTATCAAAGTTTTTCTCTATGTGTGAGGTATTTTTGTGTGTTTCTGCAAGTTTGTTGAAAAGAAAGAGAACTTGTGTAATTGTAATTGTTTATGTTAGTTGCTTTCTGTTAACACTTAACTCTTCTCTTACATTCTGTATTTTTATTTTTTGTGTAAAGCATGTACTTTGCTAAGAGATTTTCTTTACTTTGGAGTCCATTTTAATCAATTAAAGCACGAGATCAAATGCTTCATTATTGTGTGGGAAATAGAGTTATCAAAAATGCTTCATCTCATTTTTTCGGAGATACAAGATTTGTTGGAGAGCTGATGCCCTTCAAATGGGTTTAACTTGTATTTTAACTAATTCATATTATACCCAACCCATATTTTACCCATATTGAAATGGGAGGGTTGAATTACAATCCATTTTTTTCTCAATTCATTTTAATCCGCCCAAATTCAACCCTTTGCCTCTATAGTTGTAAGCATACTTATAATTGTGGAATCCTTAGTTACATTTGTAAGAGTGGTATGGAAAATAATTTCTTTATAGTTTTATGAGTATCTCAGAGCTGAGGTGAGCTTCCAAACGAGCGGTTACATATACTGGAAGGATTGAATACTACGTTGATACGGTACATAGATTAAGATGGTCTCTTGTAGGTCACAGTTATTGCACATAAATAAGACCCTTAGCGTGTGTGTTCACCTTATTGTTAATGTGTGAGTGTTATTGATATTTCTAATTTCTTGATACATTGATATATATGCTGGTTATGTGAGATGTTATTTGATATGGTCTATTATGTTGTGATAACACTTGTTGGTTGATAAGTTGTTGCTATGTGTTGATTGTCTGATCTAGTTGTGATTTGACTTATGTGTTATGTATTTTATTAGTTGACCTATGATGCCTATCACTACATAGTGATTTGTACTGATACTATCTTGTACTCTTATTTTGTTTAGGGCAGAATACGTTCTACAGGCTCCTTCGAGATCTTTATTCTAGCATGTGCCAACATATTTCTGATTTAAGGGTGAGCGTTCCATTTTCAGGTTTCCATGGATCTTCATATTAGTCCGTAGAATTAAGTGGGTTTGAATTTTCAAGGCTATTATTTGAAGAATAGATGATTAAAATTTCTTATCTCTATTTGTTTTAGACTTTAAACATTTTGAGGCTTTAAGAAAAGAAAAGACTCACATGAATTAACTTAGTTTATTTGAACTCTTCGATTGAGGTAAATTATATGTCACGATCCGAGTCTACATCCTAGACGATACACTATCACGATCCGATTTCTCAAGTCATGATGACACCTACTACCAATCCACAGTAGGTAAGCCTAATCCCACACTCCGGAACCATAGGAAATGGACCATCACAAGCGGAAGGAAAGAAACGAATAATAATAATACTAATAATAAGAAAAGAAGAATGATAACAATACAACAACATAACCCCCAAGATCTGGTATCAGTCGGTAGTCTAGCTACTAAGCTAAATAAGAAAGTACAAAGTTTATACAAATACAATGATGTGGCTATCTCCGAATACAAAATAAAGACCAGTCTAAGCCAAAACAGGGGAGATAGGCAATTTCAAACGCCAAAAGATCACCCAAGTCTCCAAATCCAAGAGTTTCTTCGCACGATATCTAAACCAACAAACAAAACCCGCACTATGATCTGCAGGATGCAGAAGTGTAGTATGAGTACCAACAAGTGGAACTCAGTACGCATAGACCGAATGAGCTCCAAAGATATAACAAGTATAAAGAACATGTAAACAAGGAGTATATATCACAAGTAACTAACAAGAATAGAATAAAATCCTGCAATAAAAACATTTGATATAAGGAAGGAAGAAGATAGGGAACAAACAAGGAAAAAAAGGACGTACCTTGTGGCGCTAGCCTAGACCTAAGCACGATAACACACAGATATCACATAATGTCCTAAAAGACCATATCAACTAAATCCCTACACAAAAAGGCTAGATAAATAAGAACAAGGACAATAACTACCTTCAAACAATAGACCATCCTTTATACTGCAACAAGTTCACAAATAGTCAGACAATACCTCCCGAGTCCCTGTGTGCCCAGGAGGTTCACTCACAAATAGGTAAATTCGTATGGCATCCCATACTACCGACAGGTACAAACAACTATACTGGTGATAGGAAATGCATATATGAATGAGAGTTAGGCAACAAAACCAGTAGTACCATCAGTTCCAAGTGCCTCATACCAAGATATATACACCTACTTTTAGTCCTGACCAGGAAGTAGGACCCATGTGCCTTTCTAGGATTGCCGGAGGGGTTCAATATATATATATATATATATATCTGTATTTGTCGCGGTGACCAGAGATAAAAAGTTAAATCAGTATAGAAAGGTTCAGAAGTCTCTATGACTATGCCAGTACCATAAAATGAGCGCATCCTCGATGCCTCGAATTAATATCATAAAATAAACGCATCCTCGATGCCTCTAGTCCACTAAAAATAGTAGTAATAAAGGTAGTACGACCCCCATTCAAAAATGAGTATAAAATAGTTTGGGTTACAACCCAGCTTTCTCAAATCAATGCTAAGAACCAATGCATGTACTGAGGTTGACTACATCCGTGAGAAAACAAAGATTCAATTTAATGCATGCCATCACCAGCACCCAAACAACACATACAATCACATACAATAATGACACCACAAGCACCTTACCTTCTACAGCATAGAACCACAACTAGCACATGTAATTGACTTCTAACCAAGGCCTAGGGCTAAAATCTACTCCTCTAACTCAACAACAAAGCCCAAAAGGGAATTGAACCCTAACTGGGTAACAAGGAGGAGGAAATGAGGAAACAGGTGCTTAGCTAGTCAATCAATACCTCCAGATTCAACTGGAATACAACCTCGAGATCAAAAACACAGGTAGCCCCGCTAAACGGCAAAAAAGAAACATCTAGGGTTCTAGCTCTAAATCCATAAATGGGATCCAATGGTAATTCTCAAGCCTAACTGGGTGAAAACTACTACACTAAGGCTCAAAAATAGGTGCTACAGTAGAGAAGGACACTAAGCCTCAGAAATCCCTGCGAACAATGACTACATCAACTAAGGATGAACCCAAACTCAATTTTAAGGTACAATTCCGCCAACCACCATAAACATCGCACAAGCACCCCCTAAAATAGGCTAATCAAGGCCAAACTAAGGAATAATCAATAGTCTTACCAACTAGAATGGAAGCCTCATAAAGGCAACCTAGCCTAAGGCTTACACTAGGACAAAGAACCAAGAAACTAGGAATTAAGCCTACCGTCACATACAATCCAAACCACATGTAATTCATACTAAAAAATGGGTCCCACACCTATGCACTATTTTGCCAAATTTACAAGGAGGTTCAAATTGAGACCGAAAGCCTCGAGAACCGTATGAAGGGTCGTTCTTGACCAAATAAAATATTCTGGAGCTAAACACACTGACGAAATTTCAATCCAAGTGTGTTTACCAAGAATGTTGACCAAAGTCAACCTTTGACTAAATTTCAAAGGCTAAAGTGACAAATGGCCCCAAACTCGCACTGATTGCCCTCACACTCTTGCCGACCATGGTACTAGCCTAATTTAGCCATTTTGCTGCTGATGGAACCGTCAGAATTTCATTCAGAGATCATTTTTGTGAAGTTTTGACTGAAGTCAACTTTTCAAGTTATAAAGGCTAAAAAATGGGAAAACGAACATAAAACCCGAACGAACTACTAGGCGACCAAACCGTCATTACTAGCAAGTCACAAATGACTTGGATTCGCCAGAGGAAAGCTCTAAAAGCTAAAAAGATTGAAAAAACAAAAAATACCTTGTGGGTCATTACAAATACGACACTTAGAAGCATGAGTCATCCAAGCTAACCCTTGTCATAACACATCAAAGCATATCATAATAAAACTAAGCTGAAGCTGAAACATATTCATAAAAGGTCTTAATAAAAAGACAACATATCTATGAAGACTGAAAGTTAATGTTTGAAAAACGCCTGTAACATCTGAGCCAAAAGAAATAAGTTTTCCAGGATATGGACCCCGACTACCATTACTCAGTAAAGAAAAACTGTCTAAAACTACTCCATAAAGCCCCTGAATAAGGAGGACTCACCAACTGCTGACTGGAAACTGCTGCTACCTCACTAGTCACGTGTCTGAGAACGAGCATCATAATTTACATCATAAAATAACGCAACACAGAAAAAGTGTGCTTTCCTTTACTGAGTATGAAAGGAGAACCAACATACTCAAATAACATATAATAAAGGGAACAGTAGAACAAGGTTTTTAAAAATCATATACATAGTGAAAGGACTTAAAGAGAAAACTGTTGGAGTTCATGTCTAAATACCATTTAAAATCTTCTTTCAAAAGCATATATATAGATGAGTCTATTTCTTTATTCTTTAATAAACATATACATAAAATAACATACTTAAAATGACCATAATAAGTGAAGATCATATCTGAAAAAGTGCATAAAATCGGAGAGTTTCTTATAACTAACATACATCATGTAAGCTCATGATGTCCATTAGCTAACCCAAGTGGGAGGGCGGTTCTATACCTTGCCATGACGTAGGACCATATCTTATCTAGATGGATCCACTAGTTTGTGCCTCTCAAGGGCATATAGAGTTGCCTAACAAAGTTGTACACTCAATTCCTACATTGGCGCATAGTTATGGGATTTGTGTCTTTCTAAAATCTACGTCCTCTCGGTGCTAAATAGTTCTCCCAAAATACATAAAATATATGCGCTCATAAGCATAAAAGTTGTTCATATATTTGAATCATATGTGAGACTAAACTCAAAATTCATATCTTAAAATAGCCTGAGTTTAGTCTATAATTAATTTCATGCAAAATTTCAAGCTTTAGAATCATAAGGTTTATGGAACCACAAAAATTATGTTAATTCAGTATAATAAGACTTCTAAAATCAAAAAGGAAACAATGAAAGTATGAGTTAATGAAGGAAGATCATAATTTCATAAAATCCCTAAGTACACTTCATAAAATCTTGCAAATCATATAAAAAGAAACAATCATTTAGGCATGAGCATGAAAGGATACCTTCATTGAGGCCTTACATACCCGGAAGGAAAAAACACTGACTTGAAACCTTGAACTGAGGCTTGAATGTGAAGAACCTTAGCTTCTTCCTTGAGAGAACTTAGAATGTAGGAATTTGATTTGTCTGAGGATTGGGCATGAATGGGGAGGTTATTAGACTATAAGATAGACTTAGAGAAGTTAATTGAGGGTAAAAGATCAAGAATACCTTTTTGGGAACATAAGAAGACCCTAAAATCAAAGAAAACAACCTTTTAAGAATCTCGTTGGCCAAATCAATGATCTGGAGGTCTCCTGAACCATTCAGCTAGTCTCCGAAAGGGAAATGAAAATGCCAAAATATTCAGAGTTTGAAGGTTTTTAGACCCATTTAGTGAGCTATATCATCTATTCGCCGAACCATTCAGCGAGTCGCTATATTAGAAGCTGAGCTCGCCAAATTATCCACTCCGGACATGCTCCAATAAAACAACCATAACATATTTCTCTGAACTCCAAATGATTTAAAATTGGCAGTGTTTGAAACAAGACTCATAGACCTTTAATTTTGTAGGTCGTAGGCCACTTAACTCTTTATATGCTGAGAGATATAGTCATTTGAAGTTGAACCTTATATGAACTCATGTGAAAGCATAGCCGATAGAAAAGTTATGAACTCAACTTAGTGCTATAGATCTATTATGACCCTAGACCACATCGAATATACTTCCTACACTTGGTAAGGGACATTAACACACATTAAAAAAATAGTACATTACCCAGTATAAGCTTATACACTTATGATGAATAGTTTGAATTCTTAGGATAGAACTTGTGGGGTGTTACAATATTCCTCTCTTGAGATCATTCAACCTCAAATGAAGGTTAAGATAGGGAAAAAAAATCTAAAAAGGGCTACAATTGAAATTATGCTTACATAGGAAAGGCATGGGGGTTACAACATATGAATTAAGATACGTAAACATAGAGCATAGGGACTGGAGTTGAAATATCAAAAAGGTTATTACCTTTGGAATCTTCATCATTAGGAATGAAAAATTGCGGATATATAGCTTTTATATATTCTTCATCTTCCTATGTAGCCTCTCCGATGAACTTATTCCTCTATAAAACTTTCACTGATGCTACCTCTTTGCTTCTCAACTTGCGAATCTGATGGTCTAAAATCTGAAGTGACACCTCCTCAAAAGACAAGCTATCCTTCACCCCAACATTCTCTAATAGAACAATGAGCGAGGGGTTGCCAACACACTTCTTCAACATGGAGACATGAAACACATGACTCACAATTGCCAACTCCATAGGCAACACTAGTTCATAAGATACTTTCCCAATTCTACTCAGAACACGGTAGGGGCGAACATATCGAGGACTAAGTTTTTATTTCTTACCAAAACACATTAATCCCTTCATGGGAGAGACCTTTAAGAACACCCAATCATCAATCTCAAACACTAAATTTCCCCTTCTTACATCGTAGTAAGATTTTTGTTGGCTTTGAGTAGTTTTCAAACACTCTCGAATAAATGCAACCTTTTACATAGCTTGGTAGACCAAGTCTGGTCCTATCAACATAACCTCACCCACCTTAAGCCAGCCAATAGTTCACCTACACCTTCTCCCATACAATGCTTTAAATGGGGTCATGTGGATACTAGAGTGATAACTGTTATTATAAAAAAACTCAATAAGAGGTAGGTGATCATTCCAATTCCCTTTGAAATTGATCATGTAAGACCTCAACATATCCTTCAGAGTTGGAATGGTACACTTTGCTTGACCATTGGTCTATGGATGAAAAATTATACTAAGGTCCACATGGGTACCTAAACCCTCCTAGAAAGACTTACAAAAATATGAAGTGAAAAGAGTGACCCTATCCGAAATGATGGACAAAGAAACTCCATAAATCTTGACTATATATCGAGTATACAAACTAGCATAATCCTCAGTGAAATCTAAAGTCTTAACGGGTAAAAAGTAAGCTAACTTGGACATCCGATCTATAATCACCCAAATGGAATCATACTGTTGGTGAGTACGAGGTAGACTAGTGATGAAGTTCATATTGATTATCTCCCACTTCCACATTAGAATACTTATATCCTAAGCCATACCACTAGGTCTCCGATGTTAAACTTTCACTTGGACACTTCTTTACAAATTCAACAATGCACTTATTATAAAGTCCCACCAGAATACTTCCCTCAATTCACGGTATATCTTGGTAGAACTAGGATGAATGGAAAATCTAGAGTTAGCTTCTAACAAAATTCGATCTATCAATCCATCTACATCAGGAACACATAATCTACGTTGATATTGGAGAATTCCATTCTCACCAATCGAGAAGGTCTCAACCTTCTGCTTGTGAACTTTATCTTCCAATTGGAGCAATATGTGGTCACTATCTTATTTTTCCTTTAGCTCTATCACCAATGAAAACTCAGACCGATTCTGAACTACCACACCATCCTCATTAGAATCCATAAGATGAACTCCCAACTGAGCAAGTTGATGCACCCCCTTCAGAAGTCCTTTCTTACCTTCTTCTATATGTGAAACACCCCCAATAGACAATCACATTCACCTTAACAAGATGGTAGAGTACACTCATTTCATAATCCTTTAGAATTTCAAGCCACCTCTTCTTTCAGATATTTACTCCTCCTAAGAGAAAACATATTGTAGGCTATTGTAATCTGTGAAAATATTGACATGTACACCATATAGGTAATAACGCTAAAGTTTCAAAGCAAACACCATGACTGCTAACTCCAGATCATGAGTGGGATAGTTCTTCTCATGGACCTTAAGTTTTCTGGAAGCATAAACTATGACTTTCCCATTATGTATCAAAACACAACCAAGACCCACTCTAGAGGCATCATAATAAACCACAAAGCCGTTGTACCCTCTAGAAAAGTCAAAATCAGTGTAGAAGTTAATTTGGCTTTTATGTCCTAAAAACTCTTCTCACAACTCTCAAACCACTAAAATTTGACCTTCTTCTCCATTAGCCTATTTAAAGGGGGAGAAATTGATGAAAACCCCTCAATAAACTTTCTATAATAATCGAATAGACACAAGAAACTCCTAATATCATTAGGAGTGGTGGGCCTAGGCCAATTCTTCACTGACTCAATCTTCTGATCATCAACTCGAATGCCCTCAATAGAAATGATGTGGCCCAGAAATGCAACTATCTTTTACCAAAATTCGCACTTAGATAACTTAGAGAAAAATTGTTTATACTTGATAGTCTAGAAAGTAACCATGAGATAATTAGCACGCTCCTCTTCACTACGGGGAGTAGATCAGGATAACATTAATGAACACTATAACAAATGTGCCGAGATACTATTTGAACACCTTGTTCATAAGGTCCATAAAAGCTACATGAGCATTGGTTAGCCCAAATGACATAACAAGAAACTCGTACTAATTATATCATATTTGGAAGGCAGTTTTTGGAACATCACACTCCCTAACTTTCAACTGAAGGTACCTGAACCTAAGATCAATATTAGAGAAATAGGTGGCACCCTAAAACTGGTCGAATATGTTATTGATTTTGGGAAGTGGATACTTATTTTTAATGGTGACCTTATTCAAATGACGATAGTTGATAAACATTCGGAGATAGCCATATTTCTTTCTGACAAAAAAGAACTAGGGCACCCCATGGAGACACACTAAGTCTAATGAACCCCTGATCCAGAAGATCTTTTAACTACTCTTTTAATTCAGCAAGAGCCATTCTATAATGAGGGATGAAGATAGGTCGCATATGAGGAAAAGTGTCTATCCTATAGTCTATCTCCTTATCAGGAGAGACTCCAGGAAGATCATCTGAGAAAACATCTGAAAACTCACATACTATAGAGACTGTCGAAAGAGATAGGGTCTCCATATTAGAATCTTTAACCCAAACTATATGGTAAAGATAACCCTTAGAGATTATCTTCCCTGCCTTAACATATGAGATGAAATGACCTTTAGGTAAGGTAGAACTACCCTTCCACTTTAAGATTGGCTCATTTGGGAACTGAAATTTTATGACTCTGGTTCGACTGTCTACTAAGGCATAAAACAAATGCCACCAGTCCATGCCTAAAATAACATCAAAGTATACTATATCTAACTCTAGCAGATAAGTTATGGTATCCTTATAGAGGACTAACATAGTGCAATTTGTATATATTCACTCAACCAACATTGACTCTCCGGCAGGAGTAGAAACGGAAAAGGGGTTCCAAAAGTTGTTCAAGGTTGAAGCCAAACTTGACAACAACATATGGAGTCACAAAAAACAAGGTAGCACTAGGGTCTGGCAAATCATAAACATCAATAGAGAACTTTTAACATACCGGTAACAATATTGGGAGAGTTCTCCTGGTCCTAATGAGAAGATAAAGCATAGAAGTGGTCCCGACTACCCTTTGCACTAGAAGTGGTGCCTTTCTGAAAGTTATGACCTACTGAAGTTGAAGATGTAAAGGTATGGGGTCTGATACCACCGTTTTCCTATCTGGATGAGGGGAAATCCTTGAGCTTGTGACCTGCTTGACCATACCTGAAGCACCTATCTATACCAAAGAGACATTCACCAGAGTGATTCCTACCATATTTGCCGTAACTCGAATAAGGTGTGTACCCATAAGTAACTTTACCTTGTGATTGAGAGCCATACTCCCTGTCTTTGAAATTATTCCTACACTTGGATATGGGAGCACTAGCTAAAGACAGAGCTGGTCCATATGACCTTTGCAGAAAGGATGATCAATTCCCATTTCCTGTCCTCTACTATTCGAATTCATTATTTGATGTCTTGCCTCTCTTATTTCAAAACTCTTCCCTATCCTTCAACTTATACTTCTCAAACTACTGCACATAGATCATCAGCCTAGCTATGTCCATATCTGTTTTTGGAGGCATAGTGTGCAATACATATGAGAATGAATTAGAGGGATAAATAGAGTTAAAAACTCTATCAGATGAGTAAGACTAAGAAATAAGGGAATTATTTCTTAACCACCTTATAACCCCCCCTTATAAGTGTGGCGTGCTTCACACCCATAAAAGGACCTCCATTAGATGATGACTTTCGAACATCCTAGGATACTTAAATATAGTGCTCTGATACCAAGTTTGTCACTATCCAAGTCTATACCCTAACTGAGATACGGTACTTTGAACTATAAGTTATCCCAAGCTAACCCTTGGCATAACACATCAAAGCATATCACAATAAAACTAAGAAAAAGTTGAAACATATGCATAAAAGGTCTTAATAAAAAGATAATATATCCATGAAGAATGAAAACTAATGTTTGAAACAAGCCTCTAACATCTAAGCCAAAAAAAAATAAGTTTGCTGGGACATGACCCCGACTATCATTGCTTAGTGAAACAACTAATTAAAACTACTCCATGAAGTCATCGAATAAGAAAGACTCACCAACTATTGGCTTGGAACTCCTGCTACCTTACTAGCCACATCTCTGAGAATAAGCGCTGGAATCTACATCATAAAAGATGCAACGCAGAGAAAGTATACATCGATACATGGAATATAATGAGTAGCACCAACATACTCAAATAATATATCTTAAAGGGAATAGTGGAGCAAGGTTTTCAAAAATCATATACATAGTAAAAGAACTACAGAAAATAATTTGAGTTCATGTCTAAATACCATTTAAAATCTTCTTTCAAAAGCATATATATAGATAAGTCTATTTCTTTATTCTTTAATAAACATATACATAAATTACATACTTAAAATGACCATAATAAGTGAAGATCATATCTGAAAAAGTGCATAAAATTGGGGAGTTTCTTATAACTAACATACACCATGTAAGTTCATGATGTCCAATAGCTAACCCAAGTGGGAGGGCAGTTCTATACCTTGCCATGACATAGGACCATATCTTATCTAGATGGATCCACTAGTTTGTGCTTCTCTGGGTCTTATGGAGTTGCACGACAAAGCGGTACTCTCAAGTCCTATATTAGCGCGTAGTTATGGGACTTGGGTCTTTCTAAAATCCACGTCCTCTCGATGCTTAATAGTCCTTCCAAAATACATAAAATACATATTAATGCTCATAAGTATAATTGTTTTTTCATATATTCGAATCATATATGTGACTAAGCTCAAAAATCATATCTTATAATAGCCTGGATTTAGGCTATAATTCATATCATGCAAAATTTCATACTTAATAATCATAAGGTTTATGGAACCATAGAAATCATGTTAATTCAGTATAATAAGATTTCTAAAATCAAAAAGGAAATAATGAAAATATGAGTTAATAACGAAAGATCATAATTTCATAAAAACCCTAACTATACTTCATAAAATCTTGCAAATCATATAAAAAGAAAAATTATTTAGGCATGAGGATGAAAGGATACCCTCATTAAAGCCTTACATATCCGAAAGGAAAAACACTGACTTGAAACCTTGAATTGAAGCTTGAATGTGAAGAACCTTAGATTCTTCCTTGAGAGAACTTAGAACATGGGAGTTTGATTTGTCTGAGAATTGGGCATGATTGGGGAGGTTATTAGACTATAAGATAGAGTAAAGGTAGTTAATTGAGGGCAAAAGGTCAGGAATACCATTCAGAGAACATAAGAAGACCATAAGAATCTAAGAAAATGACCTTTTAATGAATTCCGTTGGCCAAATCGGTGATCTAAAGGTCTCCTCGCTGAGCTATTCGGTGAGTCGCCAAAAGGGAAATTTAGATCTCTAAAATATTTAGAGTTTTAAGTTTTTTGTGCCTATTTGGTGAGCTAAATCGGCTATTTGCTGAACCATTTGTCTTATCGCCATATTGGCAAGTGAGCTTCCCGAATCGTCTAGTCTAGACATGCTCCAGTAGAAAACAACCATAATATTTTACTCCGAATTCCAAATGATGAAAACTTGGAGGCATTGAAAAGAAGACTCATAGATATTTAATTTGATAGGTAATGGGATACCTAAATATATATATGATGAGAGATATGGTTTTTTGAAGTTGACCCATATATGAACTCATGCAAAAACTTAGCTGACAGAAAAGCTATGAACTCAAGTTAGTGCTAGAGATCTCTTATGACCCTAGATCTTATACGGTATACTTCCTACACTTGGTAAAGAACCTTAACATATATGAAAAAATAGGACATCACCCTATATAAGCTTATACACTTACAATGAATAAATCAGATTTTTAGGGTAGAACTTGTGGGGTGTTACATTATGATTTACTTTGAGTTAGACTTGATTAGTCCATTATATGTGGTTTGAGTCTATCAAGTATGTTTATTGGTCTTTGGACATATATATTCTATGGTTGTTGTTGGTTTGACAATGATTGTATGAATAAATTGTAAATTATTAAAATTTGTCTTTAATAACTTATGATTACAATATGCACTTGTGATATTCATTTGGATTTGTGTGTTATCTTGAGAGATAATGAAACAGAGAACATACTAAGATATATTGATATAATAAAGATACATATATGATTCTGATGATGAGTGGCTTAAGTCAGATGTAAGCTTATGGGTGAGAGGTTGTGTGTGATAGATTGGGTACCAGATCGATACAATACATATCTGCATGATGAATAAGGTACCACACTGGTGCGGTACATGAACACCTAAGGTCCCACACATGTCATGACTAGTTGGTCAAGATTAAAGACTCTTAAATGTGTGCATATATGAGTGATTGTGTGAATGACTAATGAGACTAATGACATACAATGACTATACAACTGCGATTTAGTGTGGATGAAATTCTATGATTGCGTGTGACTGCTTATATTATGCAGAGATTTGTAATGACCATTATGTCTGTTGTGGTGGATTATTATATATCTAGTGATTGTTGACATTGATATATTAGGAGTGAGATTAACTTTCTAGGTGATGTTGGTTGCTTGGCTTGCTAAATATTGATTATGTGCAGTTTTACCTGTCTATTTGTTTTGTTGGCTAATCTTTATATATTTTTTTAATAATCTTAGTCGGCTATGATGCCTACCAATGTATTTGTACTGATGCTACTTCGATATTTTTCTTTGAGTGCAAACTGTGATTCAGAGTCTTCCACGCGACCATACATCTAGCGCAATAATATTTCCAATCTATGGTAAGCTAATCTTACCTACACTGCTACAAATATTCTTGGTGATCGATTTCTACTCCCTTCAGACATTGTTTATTTTAAATTATTTATTCTATAAGTATTCTTAGACATTGCTAGTTAGAGTCCTCTACGATAACTTTTAGATTTTGAGATGTAATAGTTAGATTTTCCGCACTTTATTTTATTTATAATTCTAGAACTCTTTTTCTTATGCTTAAATTGTGTTGAATAAATCAATAACATGATTTAGTTGATAAAAGATGGTTCACCCACTGAGAAATTAGTGTGGATATCAATCACGACATATTGAATAGTGATAACTGATATTAATGAACATATGATCTCAGTTCTCTCTCAATTCTTCTCGATGTGCTTTCATCCCCAACTACCCTACCCCTACCAAATTAAATGCATTAATATATAGATGTTATATTTGTTTATTTATGGGTGTGTGTCGTGTCTCGTCTAAATGAAGGTAAATTGAAAAGCTTAGCCTTTTAGAGCGGACCAATCTACCGATCTTCTTGTATATTATTTTATAGTCTTTATCGTAAGAGGTTTTAGTCATGCTTAATATAGTTTATTTTAGTGCCCCGACACAGATAAAACAAAAGAAATAGAACTCATGGAGTGGGAGAATTGTAACAATGTAACCCTTTATTTTAGTATTTGCATTTTAAATTAAGGAGATATCCAGAGGCTCGAGGTGTTTTAGTTTCTTATATTAGAGCGACAAAGAACATGTAAGATGGAGTGAAGACCCGAATAAGAATAGTGAGAGGAGACTCAACACTTCCCAATCCATATGAAGTTGCACCAGGGATCAATTCTTAGTCCATTTCTATTTGTCTTAGTAATGAATGAACTGATGAAACATAATCAAAGTGATATTCTATAGTGTATATTGTTTGTAGATGATATAATACTGATATATATATATATATATATATATATATATATATATATATATATATATATATATATATATATATATATATATATATATATATATATATATATATATAACATTGTGATGTCCATCAACAAGAAATTGGGTTCACCATCGAAACCTTCATATGATTTTGCTGCAGAAATTGAAATTACAGCCCCGCAGTCATGAATTCATTAGAGAATGAATCTGAAAATCATGAAAATGACCATTTTTAATTGTGTTATGTATTTTAGAGGGAGATTTATATGGTATAGGAAACATGTGTATTTAATAATCCAAACATGCACTATTTATTTAATAATCATAGCTATATTATATAAAAAAAGAGAAGAATAAAGTCCCTTTTTAACTTGCACCAGTTTTTTCATAGATACCTTAAGTTTGCAGAGATCCTATTATCCTCCAACCCACCCCCTCCCCTGAAAAATTTGGAAATAATACTATTATCTTCTTTTTAGTCATCCCTAGTTTTAAAAAAATGATTATCATGCATCAATCCCTGATTTCCACGTTTTAAAATTCCATAAATTAGAAAAAAAAGAAGAGAAAAAACTCTTTAATTAATAAAAAAATAAATTTTCCAAAACCTCTTCCCCCCAATGACCCAACCTATTTCTCCCCTTTTCATAACCCTCTTCAGCAGTATACAATTTCATCAAAAATGAAAAATAAGAATTAATGATGTTTTTGGGAACGATGAGTTTATTTAATAACACAGATAAAAGCTAAATAGATTTATGCTATGAGAATCAACTAACTTGGGCTGGTGTGATTTTCACTTCTGGTTTCATTTAACATTTTTACTTCTTTTATTATACCTTAATGGTGGATTTCTTTAGTCTTGTTATGATTCTTTTCATCCATTTCTCAAAGGATTAATTTTTATTTTATTTTTTAAATTATTTTTTATTCCAATTGATTAGCAAGTTCAGTTACGTTGCAAGAAAGAAAAAGTACTTATAAATGTCTATGATGAGATTCTTAGTTATTAATTACTTTCGTATTTTGGCTGGCTGAAAAAGCTTTTCCAACAACTATCCATGGTGGGTTTTGGGAAAGATGGGAAAATGAGTCTATTTAATAAAGAAGAGAATTCAAATTGGCAATAACACGAGGCTTTTTTACACTGATTTAGGATTGTATTTTTACTCCTTCATGCGCCCTACTAACGTGAGAATACAGATTGTGTAGAAATGGATCAAAAAGGTGTATTTATTGTAGTTGAAAATAATTCTCTTAGGGTGATAGAACTCCCACAAACTTTAACCCTCAACTTTCGTTTAATAACTAGTTTTACCCATCGTTATACTATTGGGCCATTTATATCCTCACCGTTATGAAACTTATCACCCATACCCCTCAATTGAATGAAAAATCCTAAATTGAAATAAAATACCTACTTATTTGGATAAAAACAAAACAAGAAGTTACAAATTTGAATAGAAACAAACAGATTATAAGCAATGACATGTTTGGTAGAAAAATGTTAATAAAGTGTTTCTTGAGTGACAGTAAAAATATGTCATTGAGGATAAATTTAAAGTAATATTACTTTTAAATTTAAATATTTGTAATAATGATTTAAAAAGCAATGAATGTGACATAAAATTGTGATTGAGAAAATACTAATCATTAACATGCAGTATTGCTAAAGTTTTTACATGAATTTTTTGAGAGTGACGTGTAGGGAATTATATCAATAACAAATTGTGAACATAAACAATCCAACATGAAATTCCACCATTTGTTTAAGATCTTGAAACTACATGATTTTTACATTAAATCTATAACTGCAATAATTCAATTAAGAATAACTACCCGAGTCAACCATAAATATTTTCTTTGCTGAAATTAAGCGGAAGCATTTTATCTTCGATTTTTGATAAAATAAGTTTTTCTTTTCTCTCTCTTTACCTTGTGTGTATTCAGAATATCGTATATAGAGTAGGTTATTCCCTTTTAATAGGCAGAGAAAAGGACCAAGCGGTCAAATCCCACTGTCCATCAAAGTGGATTTGAGGAATTATCAAAAATAACATCCTCAATAAATTAGAATTTAGTAATTATTTATTAAACTGTTATGACCCAACCCCCCAGACGTGTAGACACCTACTCTAATACTTATATAAGAGAAACTTCAACCCTTAACCAGTAATAGCATGCAAAAAATAAACAAATCGTAAAATAACACCCTAAACAGTAATGAAATTACCATGTATTGATTTAAATCTCCAGAGTTAATTTACAAGAAAACATATCAGCACCCCCAAGGAACTAGTCTAAACAGATATAGGAGTTTTTAAGAATACAGTTTAGAAAATAAATTAAGACACAACTCCCACCATAATGAAGGAAGGAAGGAGTAAAGGCTGTCGAAGATCATTGTCGTCTTTACTTATAAAAAATTACTAATCCTGTAGCCAGACTATGCCAAGTGTCTTAGAAAATATAGTATCAGTACAAATAACACATACTGATAGATAACATCGTTCAATGCAAAACCTACCACATAATAAAAGTAATCAACCAGAAGAAGAAACGCCATAAGAAAATACACCACCTCAATATTAATCCACACACTCTGACCATCCTGATTACACTAATCTCCCCAGTACACAAGATTCCATCCCTTACCCTATTCTGCTATGAACTCTACCATTTATCACTCCAGTCCCTTAACCTGCTAATGCTTTCCAAGCCTAACACATTATCAAATCATAGCCTAACCCTTCTATCACATAGAGGCTCTCTCAAATACACAACACCACTAACTCTGTTTAACTAATCTACCACTCTTTCTCAAGCTCTCATGCTAACACCCTGACCCTTGACCATTTTAATGAATTACTGCAAGATCACAACGAGTAAAACAGACAATACATTATCTCATTATGAATATAGATCACTCGGACTTCCAGTTCTTACCTTCATTTTATTATAAAAACATGGGAATAATCAATCACAATATAATAGCCAACTAATGATTCTCTCATAGAACCCACACAAAAACTATTAGTGTAACAACGTGGTACCCGATACCAAATATAGTTAGTGTACTAGTGTGGTACCCGATTCAATTATTCCACCATGGAACTCGATCCAAAAATCACATATCACAATTACAACTCAGAATGCAACAACCACACTTGAAGACACAAGTAAATCAAACAGGTTTATTGGATGAGATTATCAATATGAAGTCATTCATATTCAACAATTATTTTTTGAGTATGCATTACACAAGTAATTCACATAGGTAGTCATACGGACACACACACAAATATACCTACTCTTCTATATATAGTCATAGACCAGTAATTGACCTCCTTATAAGTACGCCTTTGTTCTCAAGAATTACCATAAGTCTTAGGATTTTACCCTAACCCATCAATTTCCATGCTCATGATCTCACAAGAATTACCAACCACCTTAATAGGAATTATCTAGGTTAATGTAAGACCCTAAAATTGGAAAGTCAGAAAAATGGACTTCAAAAGAAGTTTTTTAGAAAATCTTGACTTTTGGCACCAGGTGGTCCTTCACGGAGCCCTTCATGGCCGTGGAGAGAAACCATGAAAGTGCACTAGTGAAATAGAATTTTGGAGAAGGACCATGAATGGCTCTATGGTATGTGGTGCAAACCACGATCCATGATAACATTCGTGAACCCAAACTACTCAGACTTCAGTTTAGGGTGAGTACCACAGGAGGGGCCACAACTATCCTAATCCCTCCTAACCTTCTCATTCACACCCAAACACCAAAAACACAAAATCTTCTTTCTAAAGTATTCTCTTAAGAGTCTTATTCTTCCTCAAGCAATTCAAAGAGGAATTCAAGTCAAGTCTCTAATCAAGAGCAAAAATTAGGGCTTGCTAGATCAAAGGTAGGTGGGAATTCATCCATGAGCCCTTTCAACCATGGAGTCCCAAGGTTCTTCTCAAATTCTCTTTATGATTTCTTTATGAATTCTTCTACTAAAGCCCTAGTTGAATGAATTTGCATTGGTTCTTCTTAATTATTATCTATTCCATTGTTATTAGTCTAAATTATGCAAAACTCACATCATATTGCTTGATTTCAAGTTGAATTACAAGACCCATGCTATATACTATTTTCAAGTATGTTTTCAAGGATTTATGATCATGAGCTATGAAGGGTTTCAATGAATATTTTATGAATGAATCATGAAAAGTAATTAATGATGATGAACTATAATGTTCCAATGATGCTTCAAGCAAAGTTTAAAGGTTGTGATGAGTTTTTCCTTACAATCTCATAATGAAGATGATAAATGAGCTACTCTTACATTTATTTTATAATAATGGATTGGTATCTATTATAACATTTTCTAATGATGTTGCTGAGTATGTTTTCATGAATTTCTTGTCACGACCCATTTTTTATTAGGTCATGATAAAACCTACTATAACCCTCTAGTAGGTAAGCCAACCCGTCAACCCGGAACTTCAAATAATAGGTTTAAGGGCAGAAACTAAATAAGAGTATCGAATTATAAAAGTAAACAGAATGAGTAAGCGGAAGTAACCCAAAACATGTTTTACACAACTAAAGATCTCTCCTAGAACCTGGAAGTCACAAGTACAGAGCTGCTACAAAATAAAATACGAGTACAAGTCCCGAAAGTGGACCAAAAATATATATAACCACTGGCTAGTCTCAGAAGGCAAAAGACGGGCCATCGATGCTGAAGGAGACAGGAATGATCTAAAAATGCCAAGTACTCACCCTAGTCTTCGAAGTTGACTGCAACAGGCTCGATTTATCCATGGTGATAGATGGTGCTCGGTCCTGCATCATGAAAGTAGATGCAGAGTGTAGTATGAGTACCAAAACAACAGGTACCTAGTAAGCATCATAGGCCGACTGAGCAGAAAAGGTAAAAACAATATGAAAAAGAAGAATAGCCTAAATAAGAGTCAACATAAGCATCAAAAGGGAAAAGAGTACTACCTATGAAAACTACAGCTAACTATACCCAACTGGCCCCCCATAAACCCAACCGGGACACTCGTGCGCAAGTTAAATAAAATCTCGAATGAACCACATAAGCCCGCCGAGTACACAGAATAGCTACAACTACCAAGGCTATGAACCAAGAATCTGTGATGTTAGGGGCCGAAGTACTATATCATTTCCAAACCCAAAATCTCTAAGAGTCGATCGATCTAGTGGTGACTTAGGGGTCGAGGCCGGGGCTGGGACCTAGATGCTCACCCGAATGTTCAAAATGGCCAAGGCCAGGACTGGGTACCCGGATGCTAGCCATAATACATAAGTGCGGTCGAGGCCAGGATTGGGTACTCGGATGCTCGTCGTAATACATCAGTATGATCGAGGTCGAGACTGGGTATTCGGATACTCGTCATACTAGCAAGTCGGTAGAGGCCGGGGCTGAGTACCCCGATGCTCCCCGATAATTCGGAACGAAGGCCGGGACTTGATACATGGATGATCACAGATAATTTATTTTAGGATGACAAATATTCTACTTCCCAACTAGAATACAACAGTACCAAAAATCTTTTCCCAAATGAATCAACCGATATACCGCCAAAAATGGAACTGGAGTCAAATTCAACGATCATGAAATCTAATATTACCGACGTATTACAAAAGTCACAATTGTATTGATTTATAGATGAAGATATTTTTAAGAGCAAGGGTAATGCCTAACCAAGGCCAAACTACCAGGCACTAGCCCGATACACTATTCTATAAGGATCTAAGTCCATCGGAATGACGCCGGGACATCTAAAGCAAGTTTACATCCTATACTAAGGCCAACATACCCCACAGTATCAACAACATGCTCATTCAACTCTCCTTATAATACTGACAAATAACGACAAGATACACATGCTTCTAAATATCCGAAAACCCCGATAATAAGCCTAAAGCATGATTTCTACCATCTAAGATATACAATCAAACTACCCAACCCAAATTCTAACTATTTCAACATGCTTTCACATATTCTATATCAATCTAAAGATAAGGTAAACTATAGCCTACCTTTAGGCTAAACACACGGGCTCCAAATCACTGTGCCAGAGCTTTTCCCTTCTGAATTATCTCAGAATGTTTTCAAGCTATCAAAAATAGAACTACGACATCTATACGGTCGTTTAGACAATAATTTCATAATTTTTGGAGATGAACCAATTTTGGAGTCGAAAATGGGAATTATGGGACCCACATACGAAATTTTGGATTTGACCCCCAAAATAGGTTCTAAACATCACCCCAAGATCACAAATCAGATTTATAACACAATTCGGGGTGGAAAATTATGTAAGATGATCAAATAATCAATTCTCATATTTTTAAAATAAGAAAATAATATAAGGCAGCCTCTTTACACATCGATTTCTCAAAAATGAAAATCTATCAATCAAAACAAATTATACCATGACGTTTCTTGCGAAAAACCCCACAATGTAGCCTCAAGAATCACTCAAAATGGAGTTATATTGACCAGGATACACTCTTCCAAAATTCCACAAAATTTTATTCTGAAAATGACTAAATTAGTAACTTAAAATACATTTTTACCTCAAACGACGCTTCTCCTCACATTTATGATATAACCACGAGATTACTCACGAAATTCTCTTGAATTTGGACACTTGAATCACCAAAATCAGGTTTATATAGGTCAAGAACTAAATTCTCAAAATTCAACAAAAATTGATTTCGAAAATAGAAAGGGCAGCTGCTATAATGCGAATTTACCTCAAACGAAGAGTACCCAGCAGTCACCAAGAACTCCAATGCATAGCCATGAACTTCCCAAACACACTGGGTTTTTAATCACCCAAAATGGAGCTCTAGAACTCAAGTTATGAAGGTTCAAAATTGAGGAGAAAATCTGAAAATCTGCACTCTTTGTTGCAGATTTTTTCTGATTTTTTGCCACAATTTAAAGTCTCCGAACGAACCTTCGGAATTCGTTCGAAACCTAATAAAAATAAACCGAATATACTAACACACTAAATTTGATGTTCCGGACTCAATGGCGTATTCAGAATTCCCATACGTGTTTATTTTAATAAAAAGTGGGTTCCACATCCAAGTGTTATTTTCCACAATGGGCCTTGATATTAGCTCGAGAGTCTCGAGAAGCGAACGAAAGGTAGTTCCTGACCAAAATTGACATTTAGGAACTAACTGCGCTGTCAGAATTTTCATTCGAGCGCGTTTTCCAAGAATGTTGACCAAAGTCAACCATAGGCTAAATTTCAAAGTCAAAAGCACCAAATGGCTCCAAACTCGTATCGATTGCCTCGATAGTCATTCCAATAGTTTTACTAGCCTAATATGGTCATTTCGGAGCTGATGGAACCATCAAAATTTGAACTCAAGATTTCGTTGACCCAAAACTCGAAAAATCGCAACTAAACCAACTTAGGCCTTCAAAATATCAAAATGAACTCTGGACCTCTAAAAATTCAACCAACACTTCTTCTAGACCAAAACCGTCTCCTGAATCCATCGGAGTCGTCGGAATTCCATTCCGAGCATCAAAACGCCAAAAGTTGACCAAAGTCAAACCTTTGCTTAAAGTTTCTCATATTCTCAACTCAAGGCCTCAAATCTTCATTACAACTCCAAAAATAATCCTGTAAAGTCTCCTAAGCCTATTTTGACATTTCGGAGCTACTGGAATCGACATAATTCCATTCTGAGACCCGTAGCTTCAATTGACCCCAAATACCACTTTTTAATACTTAAAGCTTATGAAAACTCAAAATTTCCAAGGACTTAACGTTTCATGGGATTTTCTAAAAATCAACACCCAGTAATAGTTAGAAATGTCTCGAAGCATCTAAAGGGAGGGGTAAAATGGTCATTTTACAAAAGTCTAAAAAAAAAAACCTTTAGGGTCATTACAACATCCACTACTAAAAGAACTTTCGTCCGCGAAAGTAAGGACAAGAGTATACCTGGAGGGTCAAATAAGCTGGGGAACTGCTCTCATATCTCCTGCTAGGTCTCCCATGTAGCCTCCTCGATCGGACGATGGCGCTAATGGACCTTAATCACAGGGATGGACTTAGAACGAAGCTGGCGAACATCTCTGGCTAGAATATCAACTGTCTCCTCAACAAAAGTCAGGCGACCATCCAACTCAATAGAGTCATACTGAAGCACGTGAGACTCATCTGGAATGTATCGGCGTAGCATAGAAATATAAAAAATAGAGTGTATAGCTGAGAATGCTGGTGGCAAAACCAACTCATAAGCAACCTCTTCCACTCTCCTCAGAATCTCAAACAGCCCGATATACCTGGGGCTGAGCTTACCCCGCCTGCCGAATCTCATCACACCCTTCAAGAGCGATACCCATAAGAACACCCGATCTCCCACCTCGAAGTGCAAGGGCCGATTCCCGCGATCAGCATAACTCTGGTGCCTACTCTGAGCTGTCCTCAACCTCTCCTGAATAATCCAAACTCTGGCTATGTCATCCCAAAGTAAATTGGTGTTGTGTGGCCTAGCATCTGAAGACTCAAACCAACCAACCAGAGTACAACAGCGCCTACCATATAAGGCTTCAAACGGGGCCATCTGAATACTAGAGTGGTAGCTGTTGTTGTATGCAAACTTTGCCAAAGCTAAGTACTGCTCCCAATGACCCTTGAACTCTAATACACAAGCTCGCAATATATCCTCCAGAACCTTAATAGTACGCTCTGACTGACCGTCGGTTTATGGATGAAATGCCGTACTAAGATCAACCCAGGTGCCCAACTCTCTCTAAAAGGCCCTCTAGAAACTAGAAGTAAATTAAGATCCCCTATCTGATATAATGGATATCGGTACCCCGTGCAGATAGACAACCTCCTGAATATAGATTCGAGCTAGATGATCTACAGTAAAAGTGGACTGTACTGGCAAGAAATGCACTGACTTGTTTAATCGATCAACGATGACCCAAATACTATCATTACCTCTGGATGATCGAGGCAATTCCATCACGAAGTCCATGGTAATTCGTTCCCATTTCCACTCGAGAATGGGTAATCTCTGAAAGACTCCACCAGGCCTCTGATGCTCCACCTTAACCTGCTGGCAACTTAAATAATGAGATACATACTCAGCTATATCTCTCTTCATACCACTCCACCAGTAATGTTATCTCAAATCTTGATACATCTTTGTGGTGCCTAGATGGATAGAATATTTAGAATCATAGGCCTCGTGAAGGATCAACTGAATGAAATCTCCAACTCTGAGAACACAAAGGCAACCATTGAACCGTAGTATGCCATCTAAATCTATAGAAGCCTTCCCACCCTCGCATCATAATAATAACTCTCGAAGTTTTACCAATTCTCCATCCTCAAACTGCCGGCCACGAATCTGATCCAGTAGAGATAATTGAGCTCCCACAAAAGCCAAAATCGGTCCGGAATCTGAGATTTCCAACTTGACTATCCGATTGGCCAAATACTGGATGTCTAAGGGTAGGGGTCACTCCACAGCAGACAAGTAAGCTAAACTACCCATACTCCCCGTCTTCCGGCTTAAGGCGTCCGCTACTACATTCGCCTTGCCCGGGTAGTAAAGAATAGAGATGTCATAATCAGCCAGTAGCTCAATCCAACACCGCTGTCTAGAATTAAGATTGTTTTGACTCATAATGTACCGTAAGCTGCGATGATCTATATATATATCTCGTAATGGACTCTGTATAAGTAGTGCCTCCACATCTTAAGCGTGAAAACTACCACCGCCAGTTCCAAGTCATGGGTGGGGTAGTTGCACTCGTGCATTCTCAACTATCTCAAAGCATAGGCAATAACTCGTCCACGCTACATCAGTACACACCCAAGACCTACACCAGAAGCATCACAATATACCGAAAAGATCTCTCCCTCAACTAGTAGGGTCAGAATAGAAGCAGTGGTAAGAAACTCCTTAAGCTTTCGAAAGCTCGACTCACACTCCTCGGACCACACAAAGGGAATATCTTGGCGGGTCAAACGGGTCAATAGGGCGGCAATGGTAGATATACCCTCAATGAATCGTCTATAATACCCAACAAATCCAATGAAACTCTGAATCTCCATAACAGATGTGGGCCTAGCCCAATCACGAATAGCCTCAATCTTTGTCGGATCCACTCTAATACCCTCTCTGGAAACCACATGTCCCAGAAATGCCACAGACTTCAATAAAAACTCGTATTTTGAGAATTTAACATAAAGCTGCTAATCTCTCAAAGTTTGGAGCATAACCCTCAAGTGTTGTTTGTGTTCCTTCCTACTCTGCGAGTATACCAGTATGTCATCAATGAATACAATCACAAAGGAGTCAAGATAAGGTCTGAATACTCAAGTCATAAGGTCCATAAAAGCTGCGGGGGTATTGGTAAGCCCAAAAGACATCACAAGAAACTCATAGTGGCCATAACGAGTCCAAAAGGTAGTTTTAGGAATGTCTGCTACTCTAATCCGCAACTGATAGTAGCTAGACCTCAAGTCAATCTTAGAAAACACGATCACACCCTGAAGCTGATTGAATAGATCATCAATATAGGGCATGGGGTAATCAACACATATCCAGATAATCTCATATTTTTTCTTAACAAATAAGACAGGCGCACCTTGCATCGATATACTCGGGTGAATAAATCCCTTACCTAGAAGATCCTTAAGCTGCACGCTGAGATTTTGAGCTCTACAGGGGCCATATGATAAGGTGGTATAGAAATAGGCTTAGTTCCTGTCTCTAAATCTATGGCAAAGTCAATATCTCTCTTTGGGGGTAGACCAGGTAGGTCACTAGGGAAGACATCAGTATACTCCCTAACCACAGGAACTGAATCAATAGTAGGGGCCTTGCTCGACACATCACAGACATATGCTAAGTACGCCAAGCACCCGGACGCAACTAGCCATTGGGCCTGTTTAAATAATATGATCCCAGTCGGTGAGCGACTATAAACACCCTGCCACAAGACCGTGGGAATACCAGGCATGGCTAATGTAACAGTCTTGGTATAACAGTCCAAAACCGTATGATGAGGGGATAGCCAATCCATGCCCAGAATAACATCAAAGTTTAGCATATCAAGCAAAATAAGATCTGCCCGAGTCTCATGCCCTTGAATAGTCACCGTACAGGATCTACAAACCTGATCCACTACTAAAGAATCCCCTACTAAGGTCAAAATATATAACGGGACCTCAAGTGACTCATAAGGAATACCCAAATGTAGAGCAAAATATATAGACACATAGGAATATGTGTAACCTAGATCAAATAAAGCTGAAATAGTCTGCTGACAAATAAGGATAGTACATGTGATAACATTATCTGATACCTCAGCCTCTACCCTCACCAGAGCAGCATAAAAGTGGTCATGTCGGCCTCCTCCATGAACATTCACCCTACCACCTAACCTGCCTTCCCGGGAACCTCTCCGAATACCCTACTAACCATCACCATGGACGTGACCCCGATCTATACCTCCTGGTAGAGGTGGTGCTACTACTAATAGTTTAGCCTGGATGGGACACTCCCTAGACCAGTACTCCAGTAAGCCATAATCGAAACATCCTGAAGTTGAGCGACCCATGATAACTCATCTGTGGTAGGAAGAAAGCGGACCTGATCCCCTCGAGCTCTGCCCTGCGATAGAACCCCCCGAATGGGGTTGACTACCTCAACTATTGGTAGGGCGGCCTGAATCAGCCGTTTGGACTGACCCTGCTGGTACCTATCCTGCTGAAATCGCTGGCGGGGCCTGTCATAACTGTCATGGCCTCTAGAATGGGACCCACTGAAGCTACCCTGATGCCTGGGTCTCTTATCACTGCCCCCTTGGGCTTAGCGATGAATAATCTCGATCGTGCTGGCATGATCTACCATATCCAGAAATGAGTAGCCCGCAGAAACAATGTGCTTATTCCCCAATCTCAAGTAAGGTCTTAATCCATATACAAAACATCGTACCCTCTCCTCTTCAGTAGGTAGAATCATAGTGGTATATTGGGAAAGCTATTGAAATCTAGCCTCGTATTCTGCAATCGTCATGTGGCCCTACTCTAACTAAGTAAACTGATCCCAAAGTTGGTCCCAAAAACTTCTAGGGATGTATTGAGCCAAGTAAGCCTCTGAGAACTGGGTCCATGTTAATAGTGGTGAACCAGCTCGTCTGGACTGCAAATAAGAGTGCCACCACTCTATGGATGCCCTTATGAACTAGTGAGCAGTGAAGTCGACACCTCTGGACTCTACAAGACCCAAGGAATAGAGTTTCTCTTGACAGGTAGCCAAGAACTCCATGGCATCCTCGCCAGTAGCCCTAGAAAATATCGGGGGAGACAACCTCTAAAATACCCCTAATATCTTCTAATCCTATAATAATATCATACCCCCTGGAACTGCTGGCAGGGGTGCAATAACTGGTGGAGGCAGTTGAACCTCAGGTGTTAGTTGAATGGGCAGATCCCGCGATACTGGTATGCTCGATACTAGGGTCGGGGCCTATAGTACAACTCCAATAGCCGTAAGGAGCTGTACAATCGCTGCCTGTAATGCTGGGGTCATAACTGGTGCAGCTGAAGGTTGTGCTGGTGGTGGTGGTCCCTTTGGCTGAGTAGGAATATGAGCATCTTGATGCTCCTCTACCTGCTCTGGTTCTATGTCCAGGTCGGGAGCTGGTGTTGCTCCCCTACCTGTCCTTCGAGGACGACCTCTATGCATGCCAGGCCTTGGTGCATTATCACGATTGGTGGTACCGCACGTATGAACCATTCCGACGAAAGTGTAGAACAAATGAGATTTTATGAAATTAATAAGACACAACACTACACGAAATGATACAATATAGAGAATATTCCTAATAACATCCTGTAGCCTCCCGAAGTTAAGTTATGGACGTCTCCGTACCTATACGCGAGACTCTACTAGACATTAGCTCTATACAAGTGAGACCAATGAACCTAGGAATCTGATACCAACTTGTCACGACCTATTTTTTATCAGGTTATGATGACACCTATTATAAACCTGTAGTAGGTAAGCCAAACCGTCAACCCGAAATTTCAAATAATAGGTTTGAGGGCAGAAACTAAATAAGAGTATCGAATTATAAAAGTAAATAGAATAAGTAAGTGGAAGTAACCCAAAATATGTTTTACACAACTAAAGATCCCTCCAAGAACCTAGAAGTCATAAGTACAGAGCTGCTACAAAATAAAATATGAGTACAAGTCCCGAAAGTGGACCAAAAATATATATAACCACTGGCTAGTCTCAGAAGGCAAAAGACGATCCATCTATGTTGAAGTAGACAGGAATGATCTAAAAAGGCCAAGTACTCACCCTAGTCTCCAAATTTAACTACAGCAGGCTCGATTTATCCACGGCGATAGCTGGTACTTGGTCCTTCATCACCAAAGTAGATATAGAGTATAGTATGAGTACCAAGACAACAGGTACCCAGTAGGCATAATAGGCCGACTGAGCAGAAAAGGTAAAAACAATATGAAAAAGAAGAATAGCCTAAATAGGAGTCAACATAAGCATCAAAATGGAAAAGAGTACTACCTATGAAAACTACAGCTAATTATACCAAACTAGGCCCCCATAAGCCCAATCGAGACACTCATGCACAACTTAAATAAAAACTCGGACGAACCCCTATAAGCCCACCGAATACACAGAATAGCTACAACTACCAAGGCTAAAAACCAAGAATTTTCAATGTTAGGAGCCGAAGTACTGTATCATTTCCAAACCTAGAATCTCTAAGAGTCAATTGATCTAGTGGTGACTTAAGGGTCCCAGTCCCGGTCTCGACCTCTAAGTCACCACTAGATCGATTGACTCTTAGAGATTCTGGATTTGGAAATGATATAGTACTTCGGCTCCTAACATCGCAAATTCTTGGTTACTAGCCTTGGTAGTTGTAGCTATTTTGTGTACTCATCGGGCTTATAGGGGTTCGTCCGAGTTTTTATTTAACTTACGCACGAGTGTATCGGTTGGGCTTATGGGGGCCCAGTTGGGTATAATTATCTATAGTTTTCATAGGTAGTAGTCTTTTCCCTTTTGATGCTTATGTTGACTCCTATTTAGGCTATTCTTCTTTTTTATATTGTTTTTACCTTTTTTGCTCAGTTGGCCTATGATGCCTACTAGGTACCTGTTGTCTTGGTACTCATACTACACTCTGCATCTACTTTTGTGATGTAGGACCGAGCACCAGCTATCGCCGTGGATAAATTGAGCCTGTTATAGTCAACTTCGGAGACTAGGGTGAGTACTTGGCATTTTTAGACTATTCCTGTCTCCTTTAGAATGGATGACCCATCTTTTGCCTTCTGAGACTAGCTAGTGGTTATATATATATATTTTTGGTCCACTTTTGGGACTTGTACTCATATTTTATTTTGTAGCAGCTTTGTACTTATGACTTCTAGGTTCTGGGAGGGATCTTTAGTTGTGTAAAACATATTTTGGGTTACTTACACTTACTCATTCTGTTTACTTTTATAATTCGATACTCTTATTTAGTTTCTTCCCTCAATCCTATTATTTGAAGTTCTGGGTTGACGGGTTGGCTTACCTACTAGAGGGTTATAGTAGGTGTCATCATGACTTGATGAAAAATGGGTCATGACATTTCCATTGGGATAATAACTAAGTACCGAGAGGCCTTTAAGGTGGGGTTCGATTCGGTAGCCATAATAACTATCCAAGGGAATCCTAATAGCAAGCTCTAGTTCCTCACTACATTGACCGCATAGGTTTAATATGCCAATATGGCATATCTAGTGGATCCACATATAGCACAAAGTTAGAGGAAGTACCACCACAAAGTCTACCTTAGCAAAGTAGCCTCCCCCTTCTCGATGTTGGATACATCATATTCCATGTTATAGCTCACATGCTCTAAAGTGTTAGTAAAAATCCTATCCCACATCAAGGTATATGAAAATGTATAAGGTTCTCATGATGATGTTCTGATGAATTGACCATATGATTATGATATTTCAAGGTTTTCATGGTTTTACTCATGTTTTAAGATAGTGATCATGCATCCTAAGCTTGTACTCATTGTTTATTCATAATTCTCACATAGTTTATGCATTCCATGTACTAATGCATACTTTTTGCCTATATTGTATAATAATGTAGGATTGAATGATCATCGCACACCTCCCACTCGTGGCTAGCGTTGAGATTTACTTTTCTATTGTTGGTGAGTCCTCATGATTCGAGGACAATACTTTTATCTTTTCATCATTTTTATGACTTTCTTATATTGTCATGTGTGATCTAGGAACTTGTCTTATTCCCCCATCTAGTTTAATAGAGACATATTGGATGTTATAGAGTCTATGTTGTCTTTCATTTGATTTGAGACTTGTTCTATTTCATTAAGACTTTATTTATGCTCCTATGTCTTGGCTTGATTACTTTAATTAACTTATGTATGCTCACAAATGAGATTCTAAGAGTCTTTGTTAGGGTTCTTTGAGATTCCAATTGCCGTGTTGCACATAGGGTCTAGCTTGGGTCATGATAAACTTTGTATCAGTGCACAAGGTTTATAGTGTCCTAGGGATTCTAGTATTCCATTTAAAATAGAGTCTTATTCATTGTTGTGAAGCATTCCACATCTATAAATAGGACTCTATGAGATATCTTAGGAAAAATATCACTTCTTTTATGATCTTATCATGCGATAAATTTGAACTCTAAGGCTTCCTCCTCTAACACTTTTTCTTTGTGATTTAAGAAATATGCCTCCAAGAAGGAACCCCATACAAAGGAATGTTGAGGAGGAGAAATAAGCTCCAAATGACCCTTTGAATAAACAAATGTCTCATGTAGAGTTTTGAGCTGCTTTCCAAGTTCTTGCCAAAGATATGACAGCTCAAGTTAATTGAGAGGTGGTAGCTTCTGTGAACCCAAATGTGGATATAACAGCTAGCTGAGTTCATGATTTCACCCGTATGAATCCTCTCAAGTTACATGGTTCTAAGGTGGATAATGATCCACAAGAGTTCATGAAAGGTATTCATAAAATTGTTGACATCATGGGTGTTAGCCCAGTGGAAAAAGTAGACTTAGCGGCATATCAAATCAAAGGGGTTGCTTATGTTTGGTATGACCAATGGAAGGATAAAAGGTGAAGGTTTGATGGTCCCATTGATTGGGAAGAGGGGTTGATCAAGTTTGGTATAACCAATGGAAGGATGAAAGGGGAAGGGATGATGGTCCCATGATTGGGAAGAATTCACGAGTTCCTTTCTTGACTAATTCTTTCCGTTGGAGTTGAGGGAGGTTAAGGTGCAAGAGTTTATCAATTTTCCCTAATGTAATATGAGTGTGAGAGAGTATGCCCTTAAGTTCACTAAGTTGTTCAAATATGCTTCTATCATGGTTGAAGATCCAAGGGCTCGCATAAGCAAGTTTTTTTAGGTGTGTCCGATTTGGTGGTTAAAGAATGTAGAACCTCTATGCTTATCAAAAAGATGGAAATTTTGAGGCTTATGACACATACTGAGCAAATAGAGGAAGAGATTCTAAATGAGAGTTCTAGAAAGGAGTCCTAGTGGGCTCGAACTGATAGTGGTAATTTCTCTCATTATATGTTTGGGAATGGTGGTCGTCCTTAGTTTTGTCAAAAGTATTCTGGCCAAGCTTCTTCTAACACCCCGACTCCAAAATTTGATAAAGATAAAGTGCCTAATTCTAAGGCACAAGGAGGAGCTTCGGGTGGTCAAGTCATCCCTCCATGGAAAAAGTGTGGGAGAAACCACAAGGGAGAATGTCTAGTGGGATTAGATGTATGCTATAGGTGTGGAAATCTAGGTCATCAGGCAAAGGAGTGTAGGAGTGGTGCTAGACCCCAGACTCAAACTTAGGCTACATAAAGTCTGGATCAGTGTGGTACTACTTTGGGTGGCGGTTAGTGCCAAAACATCTTTTATGCCTTTCAGACTTGCCAAAAGTTAGAGGATTCACCTGATGTTATGACTGGTATGTTGAAGTCTTCGACTTTGATGTTTATGCATTGTTAGATCTAGGTGCTACTCTATCATTTGTTACTCCTTATCTTTCTATAAAATGCATTGTTAGTCCTGAGATCTTATTAGAGCCTTTTTCAGCCTAAACTCCTGTTGGTGATTTAGTTGTGTCTAAAAGGTTCTATAGAAATTACCCAATTTCAGTTTTCTATAAAATCACCTCAGTTGATCTTGTAGATCTTGGTATGACCAATTTTGACGTTATTCTTGATATAGATTAGCTTCATGCATTCTATGCTTCTATATGTTGTAGGGCCTGTATGGTCAAGTTTCAATTTTCTAATGAGCCAGTCCTAGAATGGAAATATAGAAATTCTTTGTTTAAATGTCAATTTATCTCGTGCTTTAATGCTCAAAAAATAATTTCTAAAGGTTGCATTTATTATCTAGTCTGGGTTAGAGATATAAATTTCAAAGCTCTTACTCTTGAGTCAGTTTTAGTTGTTAATGAGTTTTCAGAAGTTTTCCCCAATGATCTCCCAATTATTCCTCCTGAAAGGGAAATAGACTTTGGTATCGATCTTCTCCCCGATACCCAATTTAATCTCTATTCCTCCTTATCGAATGACCCTGATAGAATTGAAAGAGTTAAAGGATCAGTTGAAGGATTTATTAAATAAGGGTTTCATTTGACCGAGTATCTCTTCATGGGGTGCTCTGGTTCTCTTTTCTAGGAAGAAGGGTGGTTCTCTCCATTTGTGTATTGACTACTAAAAATTGAACAAGGTCACAATTAATAATAAGTATCCCATTCCAAAAATTGATGACTTATTCTATCAACTTCAAGGATCAAGTTACTTCTTGGTTATATGTTTTGGACTAATGAATGCTCTCGCAGCTTTAATGAATTTAATGAACAAGGTGTTCAAGAAATATTTGGATATATTTGTAATTGTGTTCATTGATGATATTTTGATCTATTCTCTCATGACCCAAGCTAGGCACTAGGTGTGACACAATGATCAAAATCCCGAGCGACCCCAACCAAGCCTCTTAGCATACATCACATACATAAAGTAACGTAAAACATCAAGGAAAACATAAGAAGAATATAAATCTTAACAACATATCAAGTAAAAGGAAGCTTAAACAGCATGTCCGAACAATCAGAACTACAACTCAAAGAACATCTAAGCATGCCTGTACTATAGTCTAGATGGGGGCATAAGACATATCCCTAGCTCACCCATAGAAGAAAGAAATGTCTTGATAAAAGAACATAAACTCCTATCGGTTATGCTCTCGAGACATGAGGACTCACCAATCAAGAGAAGATAACGAAGCTACTCTAGCCATGTGCAAGAGGATGAACGTGATCGTTGGATGCTATATTATGATACAATATAGGCAAAAAGTATGCGTTAGTATATAGGATGCAATAAGTATGCAAGAAGAATGCATGTGCAATAATAGTTGGACATGAGCAATATGAACGTGATATGCATGACCAATATCTTTAGATCATGAGTAAAACTTGAAAATATTTAAAATATCATAATCATGTGGTCAATGCATCATAAAATCAACATAAGAAATCATATCGTAGCATATACCTTTGGTTGTTGGGTAGGATCTTAAATGATACTTAAGACCATGCGAGATATGATATGGAATCTGATGTAGCTCCCACATCAAAAAGAGAGAGGCTACTTGCCAAGGTAGAATCCGTGAGAACCTTTCTAAATATCGTGAGCTAAATATGGATCCACTACCTAGTCCATAAGGAAAACCTACGTGAGCAACGTAGTTAGGGACTATAAGTTGCTACTAGAATTCCCTTGGGTAGTTACTTTGGCTACCGGACCGAATCCCACCTAAAAGTTCTTTTGGTAGTTAGTCATTATCTCAATGAAATTCATTTTAAACATTATCATAACATCTTCCCAAAATAATCATAAGAATAACTTATTACATGAGTGATTCATCGAAATCCATGAGTCGGTGAGAAAAGCATTTCACCTCTTAAAATAATGTGTGAGAATTTCCTTACACAACCACAGATACATCATTGAAATCATAATTCATGATAATCATAGTTTTTGTTTTCATAAAATACTTTCTCAATTCATCATCATAACTTCATAGATTCATACTTGAAAATAACATAATGCATGGATCCATGAAAAATCAATTAGAAATCATGTATTATAGTAAATTCATGCATGGTAATGAAGAATAACATTAATTTAATCATAATGAAAAGGAACCATGAAGAATTGACATAAAACCCTCATAAATTGGGTGACACTGAATTGTAAAATTTGAGATCTTTTGGGACCAATGGATGGATGGAATCCATTGGTGAATTCCTACATACCTTGATGATCCAAGCCTACATCATTATCTAGAAATGGAGTCTTGGAATTGAATCCTCTTGAACCTTAAATTTCCTTGAAGATGAAACCATTGGAAAAGTGTTCTAGAGAGACAAATATTGCAATTGAGAAATGGGCAGTGAATGACAGAAATTCAAAGGGTTTGGGTAGTTATAGGTCTTCCAATAAGAAAAGACTAAAATAATCTAGATAAAATAATGATGATTCAATTCGATGAAGCCGGTCAAATCCATCAAATCTGTGAAACCCATTCGATGGGTCACAGAATGGCGCCTTCATCACCTACTTGGCTAGTCACTAGGGTCAAAGTCTCAGGTCTATTCAGCGATTCTTTCTAGATCACTGACTGAATTGGTGGTTCGTATAATTTCCCCTCCTTCACCGACTAGTCTTTGATAAAAACCCAAACTTCCTGTAACTTTCAGCGATCTAACTTGAGCTCACCAAACTTGTTGGGGGAATTGAGCTTCCTCTTTTTTTTTGAACTTATTCCCTTCCTTCCAACTTCCAGAGTTTTACAATATATCCCCCTTGTGGATATTCGTCCTCAAATGGAACTCGAGTAGCATAGGAAGGATACAAAAAGAGGACTATTAACCCAACATGAATACAATGACACTTTTAATATGCATAAACCATAACATTTTCAAATCCAACATAAAACCTAGCTTATAAATCAATTTTATTAATCATGAATGCATATGAAAAGACATGGAAGATATGAAACGTAGGAATTCAAAGGAATAGATCATAAAGAATCTAGATACCTTGGGATGAAATATAGGGAAAGAGAGAAGGATAATGTGTCATCAGATCGACCTCAGCCTCCCGCATAACACCTTCAACCTCTTGGTTTCTCCATAGCCCTTTAACTGATGCAACTTCTTTATTCCTCAACTTTCTCACTTGCCCATCTAGAATCTCTATTGGAAACTCTTCATAGGATAAACTCTTCTTCACACCCACACTCTCTAAGAGAAAAATAGACTTAGGATTACCAATACATTTCTTCAACATGGAAACATGAAACGCCGGATGTATCGATTCTAATTTCAAAGGAAAATCCAATTCATAGCCTACCTTACCAACATGTTGCACTATATTATAAGGACCAACATATCAGGGACTAAGCTTCCCTTTTATACTAAAATGCATCACACCCTTCATAGGCAAAATTTTCTAAAAACTCAACCATTAACTTCAAACTCAAGTTCTCTTCTCCTCATACCAGCATAAGACTTTTTTCGATTTTGAGCGGTCTTTAATCTCTCTCTAATGAGTCTAACCTTCTCCATAGATTCAAATACCAATTCATGTCCTATCAAAGCGACCTCACCAACTTCAAACCACCCACTAGGAGACCTATATCTCCTACCATACAAACCTTCAAAAGGAGCCATTTGGATACTAGAATGGTAGCTATTATTGTAAGCAACTCAATCAATGTTTAGTGCTTATCCCAATTTCCTTTGAATTCAGTAACACATTCCCTCAGCATGTCTTCCAAGATTTGAATTGTTCTTTTGGCTTGACCATCAATTTGATGGTGAAAAGTGGTTCTTAAGTTAATGTTAGTACCAAGACCCTTTTGGAAAGACTTTCAAAATTGTGATATAAATTGTGTACCTCGATGCAAAGTGATAGACAAAGGAACTCCAGGAAGCTTAACTGGAATGATATGTGCTGACTTGGTTATTCGGTCAACAATTACCCAAATAGAATCATGTTGCCTATGAGTACAATGCAAACCTGTTATAAAGTTCATGTTCACATTTTCCCACTTCCAAGTAGGAATCTCAATGTTTTGAGCTAAAAATCTTGGTGTTTGATGATCAACCTTCACTTTTTGACAATTAGGACATTTAGCCATAAAATTCGCTATATCCTTTTTCATGCTATTCCATCAATATACTTCTCTCAAATCATTATACATCTTGGTGGATCCCAGGTTAATGAATATCTACAACTATGAGCTTCTAACAATATTAAGTCCCTTAAACCATTAATATTAGGGACACATAAATGACCTTGATAATGAAGCACACCATCTCCCCCTTGGGAGAAAGCCTAAATTCCTTTTTCAACAACCTATTTCTTCAACTCGACCAAAACAGGATCATTATCTTATTTTACTTTCACATCCGCCACAAGAGATAGCTCTGAAACATTTTGAATAGTTACTGATAATGCTCAATTATACCTCTTAAAAGAGATATAGATGATCGTTAGTAGTATATTTTACCCAGTTAAGAGTTGGGGTCGAACCCACAGGGAATAATTTGAAATAAGTTCTATTAGCTATCACTATTCAATTGTAATTACTACTTCTCAAAATAAACTTGCATAAATTCAAAGTGGAGGGTATGGTTGTGTTTCAGAAACAAAATAGTAATGCGGTGACAAATAAATAAGATTGAAGTTGTAAACTATATGAAGACTAGACTAGGATTGTGTTCCCTACGACTTATAAGTTAATAGGCTAATCATATTCATGAAATTGTTCATTGTACTGTATGCAAAGTCTAGTGAGTTAGGTAACATCTAATTCACCTTCTGGTCCTTCTTACATGTATCTCATTCATCTTCTCCTAGTCTCAGAATGTATACTTTACTAACCCTCACCATGGAACCCATAGTACTATGTCCTCCCGGTGTCAAGTAACTTAGATGAAGTTTATCCATTTTATCGAAGCCAGACTCTTCAAATTTCTATTATGAAATTCTTTTCCTAATCATTACCTCCTTCCCCGCCAAACAATGAATACGAGAAAGTTCTTAATGCATGCACTCACAAAGAAAAACTTTTGAATGAAAAATCACAATATATGCAAAAATAATTCAGGCATATCAATCCTACGTTTGCCTATTCTAGTTAAGTTGTCATGGTTCCCACAACCCTAGTTGTGGGTTTATCTACTCATACTTGTAAGTGAAAGAATAAGAATTTGTAAAGAATTCATGAATTAATATCTTCTCAAGTGAAAAAGTCTATCTTGAATCAATCACACAAATCACAAATCAAGGATGAAGACCAAAATGGTATTCCGAGAATCAATTTCCAAAAGTAACTAAATGTAGCTTCACTATGTTCACAAAGTACTCAAAACTAGTAAAAATGCATACCCTAAAAATAAATAAATTTGGGTATTTATAGAAATACAAAACCAAATCTTAAATCAATTAGGAAAACTGAAGTCGACACGTTTCACGATTGACCACTACGGACCATATTGGAGTTAACATCTATGGTCTTTCTCCCGAGTATTTAACTTGGGCTTCAATACTGTGTAGCTCTTCACTCCTTCACGGGAAATCCTCATGGACTGAGGTGATGAATACCATTCGTACTACCCTTCGTGTTGATAGACTTTGCTAATTCTCCCACATCTGCCCTCAACCTTCACGATCATCCAGCATGATCCGTAGTAGACTCCACAGTCGTGATGTGTTCTGTGGAGTTACACTTGTCCAAAATTTATACCATCAACACTTTCACAAGATCAGCAGTATGACACCAATCATGGCCCGTATAAGGTATTACAGTCCGTGGTGGGTTTCGTGGAGTTGTACTTAGCATCTCCAGCATGCTTCTTTCTCTCATCATCTCTACTCCCACCACCATAACCCGTGAAAGGCACTATGGTCCGTGGTGAGGCTCGTAATCCTCAATAATCAGCAAAACAGTACTCATACCCACAAACTAATCAAAACTTGTGCATGACTTAGTTTTTCTGCAAAAACAAACAAAACCCACATCATATCTACAAAAATATGCTTGCAACGCACACTAATTCACCATTTTAAGGGTCAAAAATATTGTAAATACGTGACACATCAACACTCTAAACTTAGAACCACTGTTTGTCCTCAAGCAATAACACAAAGCAAAACAACACAATGCGTAAATATAAAGGACTTTAGTATAGATATATAGCAGCCCATCTCATTAATCATGACTCATTCCCTATTATGCAATACATTAGCAGTCCAACTAACTCACAGGGATTGATTTACGACATAACACTACTCATTGTCAACCAAACAAATAAAAATGATAGTGTACCAAGTAATTTAGCAACTCAATAATATAATCGTAGTTCGTTCACCACAAAGAAGTCTCTCTCATAGTGTAGAGAGAATAAACAGAGACTGAAACAAAACTCTCGCACTCTCAAAAGAAATTCTAATAATGCAAAAGTAAATACCATACGCTTGCCCTTATTTACAATGCTTCAACTCTTAAATAACCTTGTTGGGATCATACTAGGACCTTTTAGGCTTTAACGTAGGCTCGGGGTTAGGGTAGGATATATTTAGGATAAAAGTGACTACTTTTCCCTTCCACATGATACTTTGGCTTAGCTTACTTGTTTTCAACCCTCCAAACTCTTATTGTTCCCTTATTTCCTCATTCTTTCTTTTTAGGTGTGGTTTCTATTTTTGTTCACTCTATTTAATTCTTTTTTTTCTTTTGGACTCATTTTTGCATAACATTTTCTTTTTCATTTGCGGATACAACCTATGATTTTCTTTTCCTCTCACTCCACCATTCTTTTCATACCCTAAATTTTCTACTTTGCTTATAGTAACCACCTTCAACTTAGGCTTTTGGCTAGTGTTGAGGTCCACAATGTACTTGGAAGGACCAGGGCCAAAATTTGGATTCATTGATAGTAAGGGATGGTGAATTTTTTATTATTCAAAGAAAAAGGTTCATTAAAGCTCTAATTTTTTATTCAAAGGGTACAATTTCATTTGGTTGGTTCAATTTAGGCTAAGTGATTCATTATCAACAACGACCTATGATCATGTCCTAATAAGGCTATTTAATCATTTCAGTAAGACATACTAAGCAAGTTCTAGCTTACAGGTGCATTATTCGAACTAAGTAGTTAAGCTCACACGCACAGGTACATATGTTATACTGTTAAATACTTATCAACCCAGTCATACCCTAGCTAGGATTTGATTAATAAGTCAATACGTACCATGTCCTACATAGATCATAGCAAGTCAATTTTCAAAACCAGATCAATCACATAGTGTTTCACAAAAAATTCAATTAGGAGTCATTTTAGATCAATTCAACTCCTTTCTTTCACAGGCTATTGTATCCATCTATAGACTCTTGTATTTACACAACAACAATCATAAACATGCCAGTTCTACTAGATATACCCTTGAGAGAAAAGAAACATGACAATAAAAACTCCAAGCATTAGGGATACCCCATCCCCTATCAAAAGAGTGTGCATTGTCCTCAAGTGCACGTCAAAAGACTCAATAATAGGTACAAGGGGAGTTATCATACCTATGATTCCCTAGGAGTTGGTCGGTGGTAGTATAGGGATACTAGTGTCGACCGGTGCACTCAATGATGTAGGCTCCCCTTAAGGGTCATCGCCTGTAGTAGGAGTAAGTGTGCTAGGAGGCACTTCACTCACAGTTTCAGCTAGAGTGCCATAAAGTGCAACAACACTGGATGATGCTCCATCCTTAGAAACCTCAACCTTCTATATCTTAAGCTCATGTTTCTCCTAAAATTCTTTCCTAGAAACGCGTTTAGCCTTAGCCCTTTTTTCGTCTTTTCTTTTGCTATCCTAGCCCTTTTTGCATAATCTAGAGAATCATCTTCCTGTCACCACTTCTTTCCCTCTCTCTTTTGGTCAGTCTTGGGTGATGAAATAGATCCCCAAACTCCATCTAGCTGTACAGGTGCAGGCGGTGGGGACAATAATTATAGAAAAGTATCTGTAGCACTCACCAACACAGTAGAGGACAATTTTTCTTCCAATATGCCTGCATCTTCTTTTAAGGAAGCCAACTTTTTATTTAAGGACATAATCTATGCATCACCTAGATGACTACTCTGAGTAGTGATGTGCACCTCAAGGATATTAATACGGCTCTATATCAGTTTCACCTCCTACCGGAGCTCAGTTCAAATATGAGTTGCCTACTCCTGTATCTATGTCTGGACCACCCTAGTTAGTTGCTAAATCACCTGATAAACCAACGCTCGTGTGTGCCTCTGGTCCTGAACCATTCATTTAAGGAGTGCATAAGGGACAATTATCATCATACCTGAAACTATGGGTGTAGATGTGGTAGGTATGGTGTCGCCCTCAGGCTACTTAGTGGCCTCCTCTATCATAGGGCATAAAGTCTCACCCTCCAAAGTAAGAGTAGGAGGAGGTTATCCTATAGGCACAGTAACTGGACCAATAGGTTATCCTAGCTTGGATTTGTACAGTGGGTTGTCTAAATCCTTTATTAGCACTGCATTTGTGGACTTAGCTGCTAGAATTTGCCTGTCAAAGTGACGATTTACCATTGTCCCCGAGGCCTCTCATAAAACAGTGATCAAACATGGGAATGGGAGTCTAGCTCATTCATTAAATGCTTAGTCTTGAATTTCAACCGCAATTAGCCTTCCGCTGTGTAGTCCAAACCGAGACATAATGAGTCTACTAGAGATGCTTGCGTGGGATGAAAGGTGCTATCATTCTCAGTTGGTCGAAGATGGGCACGGACAATGTCCCACTAAAACCTATCTAAAAATGTGAGGGACGCCATAGTAATCAGTTGCTTCACATTTGTGACCCATGACACATTTTATCCCTAAGTAGAAATATGTTTTTCGATCCATTCCATAATTATTTGGTGCACCGGAGGATCACCCATCTTCGCCTCATCACTAACCTCATGGTGTCCGTGCTCGTAAAGACCTATCCAAACATTAGTCTGGAGTTTCGGGCCATATATGAACCTATTGATTATAGTCTCTGAGATATCTACTAATGCCCTCCATTTCTTTTTAGAGATCCTCTCAACCATATCATTTAGCATTGAGGCTGCATAGACCGAATAGAACTCCCAAACTAGGTTTTCACCATAATATCCTGGGTCTTGGTCATCCACCCAAAATGATGCTTATAGAAGAGTTCTTTGAGCTCAGGTAGGGCGAAGAGGTTATTAGGGACCAACCAAACCTCTGGCACAATGGCTCGTTTACACAAGCCTTTAGACACTTTAGTTAGGCCATTCATAAAGATATCATGTTAGCCCAGAACCAACTACTTGTTTCTTAGAAAAATGATGACATTTCGGCGTGCAACTGACTCACTTTCCTTTGCATGGGAAAACTTCTCTATAGAGTCCAGCCCGTCATTCCCAGCACCAACAACACTTTTATCACCCGCATCACTGTCCTCCTCTTCAAATTTTGCATCTTTCCTGCTTGCCTTATTGGTCGAGCCGACTGCCTCCTCTTCAGACTTGGAGGGAGTGGCGTCAGCTTCAGTAACTGCTTTGGATCTAGTCGTGCGGGGAGCATAATAAGAGATATAGGTAGCCACTTGGAACTTCGACTCAGTTGATTCTTTACTTCCCAAACCTTTCTCCGACTCATATTCTGACTCATGTTCTGATTCTTCGGATGCGGAGTCATGGAGTTGGAATTGGAAAGCATTCTTGGTGCGTGTCGTGTGATGGTACTTGCAAAATATCTAAATAGTAAGTAATTGAATATAATGATACGACGAATTAAGACAGGTACTCTAACTTCCCCGTTATTCATACAAGCATAACAATAACCCTTAAGAAGTGACGTCGCTTAATCTATCATAGGGTGATCGCAAGTGGAAACTAAAAATAAAAATATTTTTGTATTTTTCAGAATTTCAGAAAACTGTCCAAGTGTTGTAGCACGGGAGACCATCGCGGGACGTAAAGATCATCATGGATCGTGAAGGCTTCTGTATTGTCTTCTAGTGGCTATGGCTCAGGAAATTCTTTGAAAATTTCTAAGTGTAGGAACCATGGAACAGTACCACGACCCGTGATCAACTTCATGGTTTGTAATGTTATTTGTGATCCTATACTTAGAAATTTTCAGTAGGGAGGACAACGGGCCTCTACCATAGATCGTAAAGTGCAATATGGTCCATGTTGAAGGTCATCGCCCCCGACCTCTCAGTTCTCCCATTGATTGAACTAGTTTACTTTTCACAACTTAATCGTTACACCAATTCAAGAACATTTAGCACATTGAAATACACAACTCAAAGGTTAGGCATTCATAGATAAGAAAATACAAGTATACATCAACTCTACATTCCAACTACTACTATCCGAAGTCAAATTACCCTATCCCAACATACTATGCACATTCACAGATACAAACATAGTCCAAACTATCATAATAATTACGCACACATGATCTAAACTACGACACAACTCCCATTTTGCATCGACCCAAGGAATTGAATTTTTTTTTACTGAATTCATTAAATGCATGCTTCACACTATTGATTTTCACAGTACCAGAGACTAGAATACTTGGCTACACACACAAATCACTACTTGCAATTTGAATCCGTGGGAGGTGGAAGGGTTTTCATGACAAGGAATTTAAAAGAGGAAGAAGATCATCTATAGTGTTCCCTATGTTGATTCTTATTGAGAGATGAAGAATGACTCGAATTTTGGAAAAAATAGGTAATAAACCAAAAGACCTAATTAATTTGAACCTGAGTTAAAACTAGGTCAACTAAATATAAGTTAGCCAACTAGGTTTCATGACCCATGGTGAGTACTCGTGAAGAGGACTATGGAATGTAATCCCTTTTCCTAACATGGGAATTAAACAAAAATAGAGGTGGTCTTATTTGGGTTGCACGGAGAGCAAAATGGTGCATGAAGTTCATCACTGGCCGTAATGCCTACCATATTGATGGACTTTGATAATAGATGAAGGACCTTACCTAGAATTCACGGAAGGCAAAATGGTCTGTGAAGGCCTTCACGGGACATAATCCCTCCCATAATCTTGAAGGTCCTGGAGACTGTGCTCATCACTTCACTCCACCACGGGGCGTGGTGCCTTATACAGTCTGTATAGGTGCCTATAGTAAGGAGCTTATGCCAATATTTTTATGCTTTTATCCTTCTCTGAGACCCTGCACTCACCAAATACATCGTGAAACTATAAAAACATCAAATAACAAAATTTAACCTATATAATTCTAATACAATCCTTGGGTTGCCTCCCAAGAAGCGCTTGATTTAACGTTGCGGCATGACGCAGGTCCCTTGAATACTCATACTTCATCAAGTCAGAGTTCTTCAACCGCTTTCATTTCATTCCAAGATCCCAAGTACCACTTCACTCACTATCTATTCACTTTGAACCTATGACCATCTTGAGCTTTAAGGTCCACTGCTCCATGAGCAAATACTTGTGTGATAGTGAAAGGTCCAGACCACTTTGACCTCAACTTGCCTGGGAACAACTTCAACCTTAAATTAAACAACAACACTTTATCCCCACTGCTGAATTGGTGCTACTCAATATTCCTATCATGGTATAGTTTCATCCTCTCTTTATAAAGAGAAACACTCTCATAAGTACGCAAACAAAACTAATCTATTTCATTGATTTGATCCATCCTTATATGCACAGCTTCACTACAATTTAAGTTCAATTTTTCAAGGCCTACAACGCTTTATGTAGGGCTGTTCACAGTTTTGGTTAAAACCAAAACCAAACTGAAAATTTAACCAAACCGAATAAAAAAACCGACATTCAGTTTGGTTTGGTTTGATTTGGTTTGGTTTTAAATTTGAATAATCGATAATATTTGATTTGGTTATGGTTATAAAAAAAATAACCGAATAAATAACCGAACCAAACCGATAATTATATACTTAAAATTTATAATTATTTATATGTATAATATTAGTTTTTTATAAATAATTAAAGATATTTTATACCTTTTAATTATTAATTTAATATTAATATACTTATTTTAAGGCCCAACAATCCAAACCCAACTCTCAAGCCCAATTATAAATTCTAATAAACACTAAACAGCGGTCCAAGTCCAACAATCCAAGCCCATTAGCCCAACTCTCAAGCCCAATTCTAAATCCTAAATTTTTAATAAGCACTAAGCACTTGAGCAGCAGGCAGCAACATAAAGTAAAAGTTAAAACTTTAAAACCCTAGTATCTATTTTCCTTTTACATTTTTGTTCCTCTCACGTTGGTTTCTCACAAAGTCACAGACTCACAGTCATAGACTAACAGTGAAGGCTCAAGAGCAACCTCAACTCCTCAACCCCAAGTATAAGATTGTCAAATTTTGAGAAGGTTTGTAAGGAGTTTTTCAAATTTTAAATTGATTTTAAGTTGTTTTCTCTTTTTTCCGAATGTTTAAGTTGTTTCCTTTTCTGTTTTGAACATCTTTGGGTCGTGAGGAAAAAAGAGCTTCATAAGAATTTGAAAAATGTAGAGAGAGAATATTTGAATTATCTCGGCTAGTCATAAACCGAATAACCAAATCAAACCAAACCAAACCGACAATAACCAAACCCGTGGTTATTATTTTACTTGGTTTGGTTATGGTTTTAGACATTTAATAACCGATTAAATTGGTTTGATTATGGTTTTAATCAATAACCGACCCAAACCGAACCATGAACATCCCTAGCTTTATGTTCCAGCTCCACTGGCAAATGACAAGCCTTCTGAAACACTAACTGGTATGGGGACATACCAATGGGTGTTTTGAAAGATGTCCAATATTCCCATAGAGCGTCATTAAGCTTCCTTGCATAAAAATCTCCTTGATTTCTCAGTTCAACACCTCAACCAGCCTACTAGACTGGGGATGATATGGAGTAGTTACTTTCTGTTGTTAGACACCATATTTCTTTAGTAGAGTCCGAAAGATCTTATTGCTGAAATGGGAGCCCCTATCACTGATGATAGTCCTAGGAGTCCCAAAATTAGAAAAGATGTTTCTTTGTAGAAAACCAGAAACACTCTTGCTCTTATTATCTGGTAAGGCGATAGCTTCCACCTATTTAGAGACATAATCAACTGCTGTAAGAATATACTTCATCCCATATAAGCTCACAAATGGCCTCATGAAATTGATGCCCCATATATCAAACAACCCCACCTCAAGGCTTAGTGTCATAGGTAGCTCTTGACACCTAGCTATGTTCTTCTTCCTTTGACACTGGTCATAAATCTTCACCAACTCATGTGCATATTTATAGATAGTAGGCCAGTAGTATCCGCATTGCAGTATTTTTATGCTTTCTGACTCACACTGTGGTATCCATATACCTGTGATGAGTGAAAGACCTCTAAAATGCTCAAAATCTCTACATATGGGATGCACCTCCTGATGACATTGTCAGCACATATCCTAAATAGGTATGGCTCATCCAAAAAGTACCTGCGAATATCATATAAAAACTTCTTTCACTGGTGGAAAGTAAGATCTTTAGGCATAAGATCACTAACAAGATAGTTAGCATAATCAGCAAACCAAGGAATGCGATCAAAAGTGGTGGATAAAACCTATTCATCTGGTAAGGAATCATCAATGTCAAGCTCAAACTTACCTCTATTTTCATCTTCCATCCTAGATAAGTGGCCAGCTACCTGATTTTCACTCCTTTTATAGTCCTTCACCTCAAAATTAAATTCCTGGAGCAAAGGATCCATTTGATCAACCTTGGCTTATCATCCTTCTTGGTCATCAAATATCACAAGGCTGCATGGTCAGTATGTACAATCACTTTGGTACCTAAAAGGTATACTCTAAATTTTTCAAATGCATACACCACTACCAACAGTTCTTGCTCGGTGATAGTGTAATTTTTATGGGCTACATTCAGTGCTTTGCTAGCATAGTATATGGGATTAAAAGGCTTGTTGCGCTTCTGCCCTAGCATAACCCCCAAGAGACACTTCTAGCATCATACATGATCTCAAATAGAGCAAACAAATCAGGAGAAACATTCATGGTGGATGAGATCAACTTCTCCTTCAAGCACTCAAATGCTTTCATGCATGCCTCATCGAAGTAAAACTTTATCTCCTTCTCTAATATATTGCAAAAAGGGTGTGCAATTTTAGAGAAATTCTTGAGAAAATGCCTATAGAAACCTACATGGCCTAGGAAGCTGCGGACACCCTTTACAAATATAGGAGGTGGCTATTTCTCAATCACTTCTGTCTTTGCCTTATCAACCTCCAACCCTTTTTCATAAATCTTGTGAACTAGCATATCTCTGCAAAGCCCTGCTAAGATTTAACAAACAATCATTGAAATTATCACCTACCACTAAAAAATAGTCCATAAATACCTCAATAGTGTCCTTTACCATGTTAGAGAATATAGACATCATGCAGCATTGGAATGTGGCAGGACTATTACATAGTCCAAATAGCATACTATTGAATGCAAAGGTGCCATAAGGATATGTAAATGTGGTCTTCTCCTGGTCCTCTAGTGCTTTGGAGATCTGGTTGTAGACATCGTACCTATCAAGAAAATAGTACCAACCTTTGCCTGCCAACATATCTAACATTTGGTCCATGAAGGGCATTGGAAAATGATCCTTCAAAGTCCATTTGTTAACCTTTCTGTACTCCATGCAGACTCGCCATCCAGTGATTGACCTAAGTTGGTTCATCTCATTCTTATCATTCGCGAAAACTATCATACCTCCTTTCTTAAGGACACATTGAATAGGAATTGCCTAGTTTCTCTCGGATATGGGATAGACCACACTTGAATCTAACCACTTAATGATTTCTTTCTTTACTACCTCTTGCATATGTGGGTTTAATCTCTTCTGGTGTTCAGTACTAGGAATGAGATCCTTCTCTAACTAAATTTTGTGAGTGCAAATGCTAGGAGGAATACCTATTATATCAATAATAGTTCACCCAATAAATTTCTTATACCTATGCAGTACCTCCACTAGTGTTGTAACCTGTTCTTCACTCAAATATGTAAAAATAATAACTGGAAAAATGTTATGCTAACTAAGAAATATGTACTTCAAATAGACTGGCAATTATTTGAGATCAAGTACAGGTGACTCCTCTATGGATGGTTTAGCAGGTAGAGTCTGCCTGTTCTTTAAGTCAAGGTCAAGTTTCTTGGGAGCATATGAGTGTGAATCCACACCTTGCAAAGCATTTACACATTCATCGTACCTTTTAATACCATCACCATCAAAATTCATGATTATAGTTGCTAAAGGCTCAACAATAAGCCTTTTATTAATGGGTACATCAACACTTTCTACCTTAATATCGAGCACATACATCACAGTCATATCCATTGGCTGCTTTGTGGAGGCACATACATTGAACTTGACCTCTTCATCATTAAGTCTGAATGTGAGTTCTCCATACTCTACATCCACCAATGTTCTATCAGTCATAAAAAATGGTCTCCCCAAGATGATAGAAATCTCAAAATCAACCTCGTAATCTAATATGACAAAATCAACTAGAAAAATGAACCTGCCCACTCACACCAACACATCATAGAAAATTCCAACCGGGTGTTTCACACATATATCCACCATCAGCAGCATCATAGAAGTCAATTTGGGGGCTCCCAAGACCAACTATCTTTAGATGGCTAGCGGTATTAAATATATGCTAGCGTCCAAGTCACATAGAGCCCTTGCGAAATCAAAAGCTCCAAGGTACAAGGTATGATGAATGTGCTCGGATCTTTCTTCTTTTTCACCAAAAACCTTGTAGTAATTGTACTATAGTAATGTAAGTTATCGGCTGGCTTAAAAGAAACCGTTCTCTTCTTTGAAACCAAATCCTTCATGAATGTGGCCTAACTTGGCATTTTCTCTAGTGCTTCTACCAATGGGATGTTGACTAATATTTTCTTAAGCATTGAAATAAATTTTAGAAACTTTCCATACTTGGCCTTTTTCTTCAATCTATGTGGGAATGGAGGCGGTGGCGCTTGCGAATAGATAGCAAAGGGTGAGGTATCTCTACTTCTGTACCACTATTCTCTTCGGTCTTTTTCTACTCCAACACTATCTCATCACCCTCATCATCGCCATCGAACAAAAATATCTTATCTTCCTAATACTTGGCCTGCCTGTCAGTCTCAAAAGCTATATCCTTAGTCTGCTCAGTGCTTATAATAATAGTATCACAAAATACCTTATCACTCTCGTTATCACTGGCATGCATTGCCCATCTTTTTTAGGATTTTTCACAGTATCACTAGGCAAAGTACTAGTATTTCTCTGATTAAATGATTCTAATAACAGGCCCATCTGATGCTCCAATTGCTTAATAGAAGTAGAGTGTGAATCTACCAACTGCTGATATTAGACATGTCGCCTTGCATATCTCTGACTCCAGTCTCAGTTTTCTTAATTTTTTGTAGGATCTTTGCAATCATCTCTTCTATCTTAGAGCCACTATTATTGTTACCGACTCACTCTTGGTTCATAGGTGGCATATAAACCCCATTTCTGTTATTCTTGAAGTTGTTTTTGTTCTGCCACCCTCTTTTAATCTTGATTTTCGGTTCGGTTATAATAGTTCTCTTTGAAAGTTTTGACCTTGGTTCCCAGAGTTGTATGTACGGCAATCCCTTTGGCTATTTAAAAACTTGTCTTTCTTCTCATAATCAAAGTTTGGCTCATTATATTGTCTTTTAGTATCCACATATTTCACCTTCTCTAGTCCCACACCTAATAGGGGCTTGGTCAATACGCCCATCTGTGCTCTCATATGAGTCATATATTGATCACGCTCCTTCTCTTTTCTCTTTTTCTCTATTGATATCTCAAATGTGAATCCCGAACAATCTGTATCTATGGTGTATCAAGCCATATTATTCTTTGTAAGCTGATCCAAAATTGTTGTGGTTTCCTGAAATATCCTAGCCATAAAGGAACCCCTACAATCCGCATCTATCATTGGCTTGGTCACAAATTTGCAAGACCTGTAGAATATCTCTTTCAAGTGCTCGTCAGTCAAATTGTGATTTGGACATGCTTTAGCTTCTGCTTGGGTCATTCCTAAGTCTCATGCACTGCTTCACTAGTTCGCTGTTTATAAGTATTAATGTCATCCTTGATCTGCAGCTTCTTGGATGGTGGGAAGAACCTTTCCAGAAATGCCTATCTCAACTCCCTTCAAGTCATGACAGAGTTATGTGGAAGTTTATTAAGCCATTTCATTACCTTCCCAAATAGCAACAATGGAAATAAGCGCATTCACACGATTGATTGGCTAACCCCACGGATTTTAGATGACTTGCAAGTGGCGATATAGTTCATCAAGTGTTGGTTGACATCATCACTAGGTGTTCCACTAACTAATCCCTTCAAATTTAGCATCTGCAGTATAGTACTAATGATGGTGAACTTTACACCTTGAGGTAGTGATAGGAGGACTATAGTTCCAGTATCCCCTGCACCATTCGTATCAGTATCATCATCAGCCAGACCAAATATTGAGTTCATCCGTGTTGTCAACACAATCCCTTGCTAGACTTTATGCTAGCTCTCTCTACCTTTGTGCCTCACGATCTTGTGTATTCATCTTTTAAATGACCTTTATAGTTAGGATCGTATGGAAGTAGTGGTTTACCCTTTTTTCGGGTGGTTGGCATGCACTATCTGTTCCCTACAAAAACAAAAACAAGAAACCAAAAATAAAACTAGGAAATAGAACTACAACCTAAAGTGCTCACTAATAGACTACTTCAAAACTAGATTCCCCTGCAATGACGCCAATTTGATAATGCTCAATTACACATCTAGAAAGAGATATAGACGATCGTTAGTAGTATATTTTACCCAACTAAGAGTCAGGGTAGAACCCATAGAGAATAGGTTGAAACAAGTTCTATTAGGTATCACTATTTAGTTGTAATTACTAATTCTTGAAAATAAACTTGCATAAAGTAAAAGTGGGGGGTTTGGTTGTGTTTCAGAAACAAAGTAGTAATGCAGTGACAAATAAAAAAGATTGAAGTTATAAACTATATGAAGACTAGACTATGATTGTGTTCCCCTTGACTTGTAAGTTAATTGGATAATCGCATTCATGATATTGTTCATTGTATTGCATGCAAAATCTAGCGAGTTAGGCAACATCTAATTCACCTCCTAGTCCTTCTTAGATGTATCTAATTAATTTCCTCCCAGTATTAGAATGTATATTTTACTAAACCTCTCCCTGGATTCCAGAGTACTATCTCTTCCCAGTCTCAAGTAATTTAGATGAAGTTTATCCCTTCTTTCGAAGCTAGACTCTTTAAATTTCTATTGTGAATTTTTTTTCCTAATCACTACCTCCCTCCCGGGAGAGAAATGAATACGGAAAGTTCTTAATGCTTGCACTCACTAAGAAAGATTTTTGAATGAAGAAATCACAATACATGCAAAAATAATTACACATATCAATCCTATGTTTGCCTATTCTAGTTAAGTCATCATATTTCCACAACCCTACTTTTGGGTTTAGCTACTTACTTGTAAGTAAAAGAACAAGAATTTGTGAAGAATTCATGAATTAATAATTATACGGGTGAAAAATTCAATCTTGAATCAATCACACGAATCACAAATCAAGGATGAAAACCGGAATGATATTCCGAGAATCAATCTCCAAAAGTAACTAAGTGTAGCTTTACTATGTTCACAAAGTACTCAAAAACTAGTAAACGAGCTGAACCGTAAAAATAAAATAAATTCTAGTATTTATAGAAATCCTAAACCAACTAGGAAAACTGAAGTCGGCACATTTCACGATTGACTACTACAGACTGTACTGGAGTTAAAGATCCGTGATCCTTCTCCCGTAGTGTTTAACTTGGGCTTCAATACTGTGTATATCTTCACTCCTTCACGGGAAATCCGTACGGCCCAAGGTGATGAATACGGTCTGTACTACTCTCTGTATTGATAGACTTTGCCAATTCTCCCATATCTTCCCTTATCTTTCACGATCATCCAACACGTTCTGTAGTGGACTCCATGGCCCGTTATAGGTTCCGTGGAGTTACACTTGGCCAAAATTTGTACCAATCAGCACCTTCACAAGATCAGTAGTACAACACCCACCACAACTCGTGTCAGGCATTACAGTCCATGGTGGGTTCAGTGGAGTTGTACTTAGCACCTCCAACACAACTTTCTTCTCTAATCTTCTATACGCCTACCACCACAGCCCGTGCAAGGCACTATGGTCCGTGGTGAGTTTCTTACTCCTCAATAATCAGCAAAGCAGTACTTAGACCCATAGAATCATCAAAACTTGTGTATGACTTAGTTTTCCTGCAAAAAACAAACAAAAACCCACATTATATCTACAAAAACATGCTTGCAATGAATACTAATTCACCATTTTGAGCGTCAAAAATGTCATAAATGTGAGACACATCAGTTGCATCACCCTTATCGGAGTCAATCAAATGAACACCCAACTGAAATAGTCTATGAACATCATGAGCCATATCCTTTTTCTCATCCTCAATATGGGCAACACTATGCATGGACAATCTACTAAGAGCATTTGCAACCACATTAGGTTTATCCGGATAGTACAACACACTCATGTCATAATGCTTCAACAACTCAAAGCCATCTCATTTGTTGAAGATTCAAATACTTTTGCTTAAACACATATTTCAAGCTCTTATGATCGATGAAAACATCCACATGGACACCATAGAGATAGTGTCAAAATTTTCAACGCAAACACAATCACCGCTAACTCCAAATCATAAGTAGGATATTTTCTTTTATGCACCTTAATTTTCCTAGGGGCATAGGATATCACTTTACCATGTTCCATCAACATACAACCAATTCCAATACTTGAGGCATCACAATATACCACAAAACCATCGGACCCTTTCGGTAAAGTCAAAATAGAAGTAGAAGCATGTCAATCTTTCAAATCTTGGAGACTCTTGTCACAAGCTTTTGACCATGAGAATTTCACTTTTTTAGTCAACTTGGTCAAGGGCAAAGTAATTGATTAAAAACCTTCCACGAACCTTCTATAACAACCAGATAAACCCAAGAAACTCCAATTATCAGAATGAGACAAAGGTATAGGACAATTCTTAATCACTTTGATTTTCTTAGGATCAACCACAATCACCGGAGACAACATGGCCAAGAAAAACAACCGACCTTAACCAAAACTCACACTTTCTAAACTTAGCTAAGAATTGACAGTTCTTGAGCACTTGCAACACAATCTTCACATGATTAGCATATTCCTCTTCAATCCGATAGTAGAACAAAATGTCATCATGAATACAACAACGAACATATCCAAATATTGATTATAAACCATATTCATCAAATGCATAAAATCTACGGGAGCATTTGTTAGTCTAAAAGACATAACCAAAATATCAAAATGACTGTATCGAGTTCTTAAAACCATCTTCGGAATATCATATGCCCTTATTCACAGTTGATGCTAATCGGATCGAAGATCAATTTTTGAAAAGTAACTCGCTCCTTGAAGTTGATTGAACAAGTCCTCGATCCTCAAAATGTGATACTTATTCTTGATGGTGACCTTATTCAATTACCAATAATCAATGTATGTTCAAAGAGGGCCATCCTTTTTTCTAACAAAGAGAACCGGACTACCCCATGGAGCGATACTCGGTTTAATAAAACCTTTATCCAACAAATCCTCTAGTTGATCCTTTAACTCCTTAAGTTCCGTCAATGCTATTCGATAAGAAGTAATAGACATAGGTAGGGTATCAAGGAAAAGATCGATACCGAAGTTTATTTCCTTGAAACCTGGGAGATCATTAGGAAATAATTCCAAAAACTCATTAACAACCAAAACACACTCAAGAGTAAGAGCTTCAGAATTTGTATCCATAGATGCAACCCTTAGAAATTACTTTTCGAGCTTTAAGGCACAAGATGAATTGACCCTAAAACACAAAATTACTACCTTTACACTCTAGGACTGGATCATTAGGAAACTAAAACTTGACCACACGGGTCCTACAACATATGGAAGCATAACATGCATGAAGCCAATCCATACCAAGGATAATATCAAAATAAATCATATCAAGGTCTACAAGATCATATGGGGGTAACTTTATGAAAAACCAAGACCAAAAAATCTCTATAGACTTTTTTAGCCATAACCAAATCACCAACCAAAGTATAAACTAAAAAAGGATCTATCAATATCTCGGGATCAATAACAAATCTAATAATAAGATAAGGAGTAACAAAAGATAGAATAGCACCCAAATCTAATAGCGTATAAAAATCAAAGTTAACACTATCAATGTACTCACCACAGTATCAGGAGACTCCTCCATATCCTGTCTAGTCCGAAGAGCATAAAATTAGTTTTGGCGCTAACCACTACTGGCACCCTGGTAAGCCAAAGGACCTGTAGTCTGAGTTTGAGCCTGGGGTCGACCACCAAATCTATAATCCTTTGCTTGATGACCCAACTTAACACACCTATAGAACTCACTCGAATCCGTCAAGCATTCTCTCTTATGGTTTCTCCTACTCTTCTTGCATAGAGGAATGACTTGGCTACTCAAAGATCCTCCTTGAACCTTAGTGGTTAGACACACTATCTTTACCAAAATCTTTGGAGTTGAAGTGTTTGAAGAATTTTGGTTGAATAATTTTGGAAAAATTATGGGCGACCACCATGTTCTGATCACCATCATCGGTTCTCGCCCTCTTAGACTCCTTTACCCTCTTCCTAAGCTTTTTATCCTCAATATATTTGGCATAGGTCATGAGCTTTGAGATATCTATATCTCTAATCTACATAGTGGTTTTGAACTTGTTGGATACCAAGTACCAAACACCCGATACAAACTTACTTATTGAGGCCTTTGGGTCGAATACCATGAACAAAGCATGCTTTGATAGTTGGGTCAAATTGAGGGCATACTCCTTATCACTCATGCTACCTTGTCTCAAATTGATAAACTCCTGGATATTCGTCTCTCTTAGCTCAAGGGAAATAAACGATCAAGAAACACCTCTTTAAACTTATCCCAAGCGATAATATCTGCTTCTCTAGCTTGTTCCACGTTCCATTAATTAAAAAAAATCCTAGGAACCCCATTCTATTGGTAAGCAGCCAACTCCACCATCTTTATCGAACAAACCCCCATAATCTCCAAAATCTTATGAGTACATTCAATGAACTCTTATGGATCCACATCCACCTTTGACCCATGAAACTTTGGGGGACTTATCCTCATAAAATCATAAACACTTATTGCTATCGTACCAATATTTGGGTTTATAAGAGAAACTACTTCTTGGTTTTCTTGAGCTATCATGGCTTGAGCAAGGAATTGGAAAGCAACACAAAATATCGCATGAGAGATGTGCTCGTTCAACAAATCATTTGGAGCTTGTTGCTCCTCCTTGATCTGCCTTCAAAAGGGTTTTTCTTCATGGAGGCATAGTTCCAAAATTTCAAAGATAAAGAATTAGAAGGAAAGCCTTAGAGTTCAACTCTATCACACAATAAGATCATGAGAGAAGTGGGATTTTCTAAAAATAACTAATAGCCTCCTATTCATAGATATGGCGTCCTTCACACCGATGAAATGTTTTTACTTGATGTGACATGTTTGACTCCCTATGACATTTTAAAACCTTATGCTTTGATACCAAGTTTGTCATTATCCAAGCTATGGCCTAGGTGAGACACGATGATCTGAATCTTGAGAGACCCCAACAAGGCCTATTAGCATACATCACATATATAATGTAACACAAAACATCAAGAAACACATAAGTAGAAGATAAATCTTAATGAAATCTCAAGAAAAAGAAAGCTTAAAGAAATATGTATAAACAATCAAAACTACAACTCAAAGAAAGTATAAGCATGCTTCTACAAAAGTCTGGATGGGGGCATAAAACATAACCCTAGCTCACCCATAGAAAAAAGAAATATCTTGATAAAAGAAAATAAACTCATATTGATTATGCATTTGAGACATGAGGACTCACCAATAAAGAGATGATAAAGAAGCAACTTTACCCATGCATGGGAGGATGAACATGATCGTCGGATCCTATATTATGATACAATGTACGAAAAAAGTATGCATTAGTACATGAAATGCACTAAGTATACGAGAAGCATGCATGTGAAATGATAGTAGGACATGAGCAATATAAAGATGAGATGCATGACCAATATCTTTAGAGCGTGGGTAAAACTTGAAAACATTTAAAACATCATAATCATTTGGTCAATGCATTATAAAATCAACATAAGAAATCATACTGTAGCATTTATCTTTGGGTATGGGATAGGAACTTAACCGATACTTAAGACCATGCGAGCTATAACATAGAATCTGATGTAAATCCCACACCAAGAAGAGAGAGGTTACTTTCTAATGTAGACTCTGTGAGAACCTTTTTTTAACATTGTCATCTAAATATGGATTCCACTAGCTAGGCTATAAGGCAAACCTATGTGGTCAACATAGTCAAGGACTATAGGTAGCTACTAGGATTCCCTTGGATAGATACTTTGGCTACCAGATCAAACACTACCTAAAAGTCCTTCCGATGCTTAGTCATTACCCCAATGGAATTATTTTAAGCATTTTCATAACATCTTCATAAAATAATCATAAGAGTGGATCATTACATTAGTGATCCATAGGAATCCATGAATATATGAGAAAAGCCTTTCACCTCTTAAGCATAATGTGCAAGAATTTCCTTTCACAACCATAGATACATCATTGAAACATTATTGAAATCATAATTCATCATCATCATCATAGTTTTGTTTTTCCAGAAAATACTTTCTCAATTCATGATTATAACTTCATAGATTCATACTTGAATATAACGTAATGCATGAGTTCATGTGAAATTAATTAGAAATCATGTATTGTAGTAAATTCATAGATGATACTGAAGAATAATACTAATTTAATCCTAATAAAAAAGACCCATGAAGAATTGTCAAAAACCCTCATAAATTGGGTGAAATTGAATTGAAAAATTTGAGATTTTTTGGGACCCAATAGATGGATGGAATCCATTGGTGAATTCACATATACCTTGATAATAAAAGTCTACAACAAGCTCTAGCAATGGAGGCTTGGAGTTGAATCCTCTTGAATCTTAACTTTCCTTGAAGATTAAACCATTGGCAGAGTGTTTTATAGAGAAAAATATTGCAATTTAGAATTAGGGAGTGAATGAGGAGAATTTAAAGGGTTTTGGTAGTTATAGGTCTTCCTAAAATAGTCCAAAATGACATATCTTGGGGTTTAAGTGGGTAGGGAAAGACTGAAATAGCAAGAATAAAATAATTGATGAGTTGGTGAAGCCGATCGAATCTGCCGAATCCATCTGGCGAGTCTCCAAATGGCACTTTCATCACCGACCTGGTTAGTCATTGGGGTCAAAATATAGGTTCTATTCGTCTGTCTTTTCCAAGATCGATGATTGGATAGGTGGTCTATCGAGTTTTCCCTTCTTTGTCGACTAGTCATTGATAAAAACCCAAACTTCCTATAACTTTTTGCAGTCTCCCTTAAGCTCACGAAATCATTTGGTGAGCTGAGCTCCCTATTTTTTAAAAAACTTGTTCCAGTCCTTTAAGCTTTCAGGTCTTACATATTTTTGGAGTGAGGAAGAGAATTCCAATTATTTAAGGATTGACTTGCAAATTCTCAAGGACTATTAGTTGTTTGCTAAGTTTAGTAAGTGTGAATTTTGGTTAAGGTTAGCTTCTTTCCTTGGCCACATTGTCTTCGTTGAGGGTATTATGGTTGATCCAAAGAAGACTGAAGCAGTTATGAATTGGCCTAGATCATTGTATTTTTCCGATACTTGAGGTTTCTTGGGCTTAACCAGTTATTATAGATAGTTTGGTGAAGGTTTATATTCCATTGCATTTCCTTTGACTACCTTGACTCAAAAGAAGATGAAATTATAATGGTCCGAGGTATGTGAGAAGAGTTTTCAAGAGTTGAAAGATAGGCTTATTCCACTCCGATGTTAACTTTATTGAAAGGTTTCAATGGGTTCATTGTATATTGTGATGCTTCAAGAGCTGGTCTTGGTTGCGTTCTAATGTAGAACGGTAAGATGATAACCTATGCTTCTAGGCAACTGAAGGTTCATGAAGATAACTGCCCAACCCATGACTTGGTGTTGGAAGTAGTGTTTTTTTCTTTAAAGTTATGGAGAGACTATATATATGGTGTCCATGTGAATTTATTCACTAATTACAAGATCTTGCAATATGTGTTCACTCAAAAAAATTTGAATTCTTCAATAAAAAAGATGGCTTGAATTGTTAATGGACTATGACATGAGTGTGTTGTACCATCCGAGAAAATTGAATGCAGTTGTTGATACCCTTAGTAGATTATCCATGAACAGTATTGCCCATGTTTAGGATGAGAAGAAAGAGCTTGTTCGTGATGTTCATAGAGTGACCCATTTGGGTGTTTTATTAGTTGATTGCGAGGATGGTGGTGTTATTTTCCAAAATTGTTCTAAATCATCTTTTGTAGTGGATGTTAAGGGCAAGAAAGATAATGACCCTACTTTGGTTAAGTTAAAGAAAACGGTTTTCAAAAGATCCATCGAGGCTTTCTCCCAAGGGAAAGATGGTATTTTGAGATATCAAGGTTGACTATATGTTTTCGATGTTAATGGTGTGAGGGAAATGATATTATATGAAGCTCAAAGTTCACGGTATTCTATTCATCTAGGTTTCACAAAGATGTATCATAATTTGAGGGAAGTATATTAGCGGAATGACATCAAAATAAATATTATAGAGTTTGTGGCTAAGTGTCCTAATTGTCAACAAGTGAAGGTTGAGCATCAAAAACTGAGGGGTTTGGCTCAAGATATTGATAGTCCTACATAGAAATGGGAAGCCTTGTATATGGACTTCATTATAGATTTGCCTTATACCTGTAGGCAACATGACTCTATTTGGTTGGTTGTTGATTAAATAACTAAGTAAGCTCATATTCTTCCTATTAAGACTTCATATTCAATTGAGTACTATGCTAGATTGTATATACAAGAGTTGGTTAGGATTCATGGTTCCATTGTCTATCATTTCAGATTGTGGTACTCAATTTATATCTCTGTTTTGGAAATCTTTCCAAAAGGGTATTGGTACTCAAGTTAAGCTTCGTATAACTTTTCACCTTCAGATAGATGGTCGGGCCTAGTGTACCATTTAGACACTAGAGGACATGTTCAGAGCCCGTGTCATTGATTTCAAAGGTAACTAGGATGATCATTTTCTATTGATAGAGTTTGCATATAATCATAGTTATCATTCTAACATTCAGATTGCTTCATTTGAGGCCTTATATGGTAGGAGGTATGGAAATCATATTGGTTGATTCGATGTTGGTAAATTTGCCTTCATAGGACCCGAGTTAGTGCATGAGGCTATAGAAAGGTTAGATTGGTTAGAGAAATATTGAAGACTGCCCAGAGTTGAAAAAAGTCCTATTTGGATATGAGGAGAAGAGAACTTGAATTTGAGGTAAATGATTGGTTTTACTTTAAAATCTTACCTATGAAGGGTGTGATATGTTTTGGCAAGAAAAGAAAGCTTAGTTCCCGCTACATAGGTCCATATTAGATTTTGAGGCAGATTGGTGAGGTAGCATATGAGTTGGATTTTCCTTCTGAGTTGGCATCAATGTATCCAGTATTCTATGTGTCCTTGTCGAGGAAGTTTGTTGGTGGCCCTAGATCCATTGTTCCTTTGGACAACATTGGTGTGAAAGAGTCTTTCATATAAGGAGGATTCGGTTGAGAACCTAGACTAATAAGTTAGAAAGTTGAGGAACAAGGACGTAGTTTTAGTTAAGGTTTTTTGGAGGAACCAAGAGGTTGAAGGTGTTACATGGGAACCCGGAGTCGATATGATGTCAGGATATCCTCAATCTCTTTTCTTCCATTCCTAGTTGAGGTATTGAGTTCGTTCATGATCCACTCAACATAAACCATGTGTTTTAGTCATTCTCATGTTTCATGTGCATTCATGTTCATGGAATGAGTTTTAAAGTCATGTTTTAGCTTGGGATTGAATATTCCATGTTTTATGCATTTTTGATATATTTTGGACTCATGTTGGGCTACTATTTCTCTTTTCTATTCCATTTAATATAGTCCTATTCGAGGTTGAATGTTCCCAAAAGGGAGATATTTTAAGACCCTAAAAGTTGGAAATTTGGAAAAACAGAGTTCAAAATAAGTTTACATGAAAATCTCATCTTTTGGCACCTGATGGTCCTTCACGGGGCCTTTGATGGGTCATGGTGATCTTCACGGGCCATGGAGAGCAACCGTGACGGTGCACTGGTGAAATGGAATTTTGAAGAAAGGACCACAAATGGCTCCATAGCCTGTGGTGCAAACCACAAGCCTTGGACCCAAACTCCTTAGACTTCAGTTTAGGGTAAGTACCACGGAGGAACCATGACCCATGGTGGACACAATGAGCTGTGGTCTCCTTTGTGGAAGTCAACTCCCTAAATCTAAGTTAAACTCCCTCATCACGACCACCACCTTTGGCCGTGGTGGGCTTCACGTGCCATGATAGGTCCTCCATCTAGGTTACAACTTAATTTAATCTTAGGGTGTTTTGGTCTTTACCTATGTTTTCATTAATGAATGTGGACAATTTTAGGGCTTTATTCTATCCTAATAACTAGCATAATCCATGCTAATTCTCTAATTCTCATCCAAAAACTCAAAACACAAAAATCCTCTCTCTAAAGTATTCTCTCAAGAGTCTTCTTCCTCCTCAAGTAATTCAAACAAGAATTCAAGTCAAGTCTCCAGTCAAGAGAAATAATTAGGGCTTCCTAGATCAAAGGTATGTGGGAGTTCATCCATGGGCCCTTTCACCCATGGAGTCATAAAGTTCTTCTCAAATTTTCTTTATGATTTCTTTATGAATTCTTCTACTAAAGCCCTAGTTTCATGAATTTACATTAGGTCTTCTTAATTATTATCTATTTCGCTATTATTAGTCTAAATTATGTATAACTCACATTATATTGTATGATTTTAAGTTGAATTTCAAATACCTATTCTATATACTATTTTCAAGTATGTTTTTAAAGATTTATGATCATGGACTATGAAAGATTTCAATGAATGTTTTATGATCAAAAGGAGGCCTACTCATTCTCTTACAAATTCTGATTCAAAGGACACCAGTGGTACCATAGGTTCAAACTCTGAAACTCTTATTCAACCACCACTTGAAACTGAACCTGGTCAAAGGAATGGGAAACAATGTGTTGAGGAAAACTCATACCTGCAAAGTATGAAAAATATGCTAAAAACTTAGATGTAGGGGAATATGAACTGTGCTGGCAACTATATGTTATTCCTTCCTACATGATCATCTCTACTTGGAGCATAAGAGGCCTTAATCAAGGCTACAAACATAAGGAGCTCAAACTCTTCCTGAATAAACATAGAGTAGATATTATTGGTTGTCTCGAAACAAGGGTTAAGGATCATATAGTAACTCCAATAAAAAGGAAAATAACTCAATGATGGGTAACTGCACATAACTATAGTGGTGTTGCCAATGGTAAGATATATCAGTTGTGGAAATCTCATTTGAAAGTGTATAGTCTTGTAATTAGTGAGCAATATATTCATTACCTGGTTGAAGATCTTGGGAAATCAAGTTATACATTACTATTATCTATGCTAGAAATGAGGTACATAAGAAGGAAGTTTTATGGCAAAACCTTATACAAATTACTTTACCACAACAACTTCTTTGGGTGTTATCTGGAGAATTTAACAGTGTTTTGGGATCAAAGGATAGGTTGGGTTCTTCTGGTGTATTGGCAAATGCATTGGGTGCTAGTAATGTTTAATATACAATAATGCAGGTCTGGATGAAGCTCAAGAACTTAAAAATACAAACCAAGGACATGAATGCATATATGGCTTCTTATAAGAAAAAAATACATATATTTAGAGAATAACTGGACATCATTTAGCGGCAACTACAAACAAACAACCTTGATCAAAGTCTTATAGATCATGAGAATCATATATTAATAGGGATTGAGAAATGGAGTAATATTGAAGAACTTGCACTTAGATAAAAGACTAGAGCAATATGGATTGATCAAGGGGATTCCAATACTAAGTGCTTTTATTCCCATTAAAAGATTAGGACTAGCCATAATTCTATCTACTCTATTTATAATGATGTTTGGATCAAGTTAACAAACCTTTTGTAGATAGAAGTTTAGTTTATCTCTGTTTTAAGGGACTAAAGCTACCGAGTTGAAATGTTTGAACACTTTGGTGGTGAGAATAGGAACTTGTGTCTCTATCTTACAATAGAGAGAGCTTATTAAAGAAGTTACTACATATGAGATATTAGAGGTTATTAATGCTATGCCCAAAGATAAAGTCCAGGAGTTGATGGATTCCCAATTGGATATTTACTAAGAACTAGGATGTCATTCATAGGGATGTTATTGCAGCTGTGAATCATTTCTTCCATACTAGAAGTATGTGTCCTATTATTAATACCACAAATATGACATTGATTCCTAAAGTAACATATCCTACCAAGGTAACAGATTATAGACCTATAGCTTGCTGCACCACTTTATACAAATCTATATCAAAGGTGATTACCAGAAGATTAAAGCTTTTGATGTCCGGATTGATTGGAAAAGCACAAGAAATATTTGTTGAAGGAAGACGTATAGTGGATAACATCATGGTTAGTCATGATATTTTCAATATCTACAACATGAAGTGGATATCCCCTAGTTATATGCTCAAACTAGACCGAAGGAAAGCCTATGACACTTTTGAATGGGGTTTCTTAGAGAAACTATTAAATGATATAGGGTTTCCTACTAAGTTTGTTCAATGGATCATGGTGCGTGTTTCCACAGTATCCTATTCCCTGCTATTGAATGGAGACCTTATTATACCTTTTCCAGCATAAAAGGGTATCAGACAAGGGGATCCTATGTCCCACATCTTTGTTTTGGATATGGAGTATATAGCAAGAGAACTCAATCAACTAGAATTAAATGGAGATTTTAACTATCATCCAGGTATGAGAGACTAAAAAGAGTTCATATTTGTTTTGCAGATGACTTGTTTATATACTGCAGGGCTGATCTTATGTCTGTTAAACTGATGTATGCTACTTTCATGAGATTCTTTGAGCATCAAGATTAGAGGCAAATAATGATAAAAGTTGTATATACATTCATGGGGTGAATGAGTGAACAAAATAAGATATTGTGAATGTTTTGGGATTCACTATGGGAACTATGCCTTTTAGATATCTTGAGGTACCCTTAGATTCAAAAAGATTTGGGGTTACTATTTACTTAACCCTTATTGGGAATATCACAGCTAAAATCACATGTTGGTCTGCCAAACTTCTATCTTACCCTAGGAGATTACAATTAATTAAGGTAGTATTATTTGGAGTTCAAGCATACTGGTCTTAGATATTCCTCATTCCTAAGAAAGTTATTAAGGAAATAGAGCAAATTTGTAGAACCTTCTTATGGATAGGATAGGTGCTGTGACAATCTCTAAGAAAGATTTGTTCTATTGGGCTAATATTTGTCTACTAGGGGATGAAAGTGGACTTAATTTCATGAACCTATACACTAGGAACTCTGCAACTATCCTAAAACTATTGTGGGATATAGATAGGAAGAAGGACTGCCTTGGGTCCAATGGGTCCACAACTCTATATCAAGCATGGTGATGCTAATCAAATCTTGATACCCAGGACTGCTTCATAGGTGGTGAGAAAAGTGTTGGCATCTAGAAATCAGTTGATGAGTAAGATAAGTAGCCATGCAACATTGCAACATCTATTTGGTCAATCTAACGTTGGAGATAAGTTCTTAATTCATAAAATGTAAATATCCTTACTTTCTGCTAACCTCAAAGTTCCTTGAATGCACTTAGACCTACATCCAAGAATACACCCTAGATATAAGTTTATTCTATGGATAGCAATACAAAAATGACTTGCAACAGTGGAGGTATTATAGAAATTTAGAATCAATGTTCCACCTAATTGTGTGTATTCTATGGGAAATATGTGGATTCCTTCTCAAACTTGTTCTTTGAGTGTAGTGTGACTAGGAACATGTGGAGATCATGCTACAATGGCTGGGACATAGCAAACAAATTATATCCTAGGAGAATAAAGTGAATTGGATAAACCAAATTGCAAGAAGCAGAGGTGGCCTAGCTGAGATAACATCTTATGCCTTTCTTTTAGTAGTGAATAAAGTGTGGCAAGTTAAAAATTGCAGCTGATTCAATAGGAAAGCTTTCCATCCTGAATTAATGATCAAAGATACGATACTGCATATACAAATCAGAGGAAGAAATATAACAATAGGGATGATGCTTCTACAGAGACTACCTGCTTATCCTATATAGATTGTCATAGTTTCATGTTTTTCTATTTTTTCATCGACTAGTACAACTAAATTAGTTGTATTTAGAGAAGATTGTCCAGGCTACTGAATTTGTACTTGTACATATTTTTTGTTATGAAGGAAAGCTATACTGCTTACCCAAAATAAAATAAATGTTTTCTGAATTATTATCAAGACTTATGAATGACTATGAAAAGTAATGAATGATGATGAACTACGATGTTCCAATGATGCTTCAAGTAAAGTTTAAAGGTTGTGATGAATTTTTCCTCAAACACTTATGATGAAGATGATAAATGAGCTACTATTACGTTTATTTTATAATGTTGGATTGGTATTTATTATAACCTTTCCTAATGATGTTGATGACTATATTTTCATGAAGTTCTGTTGGGATAATGACTAAGCACTGAGAGGACTTTAAGGTGGGGTTCGGTCCGGCAACCATAGTACCTATCCAAGGGAATCCTAGTAGAAACCTTTAGTCCCAAACTATGTTTCTCACATAGGTTTAAAGTGACAATATGACATATCTAGTGGATCCACATCTAGCGCAAAGTTAGAGGAAGTACCATCATAGATTCTACCTTGAAAAAGTAACCCCCCTTCTCGATGTGGGGCACATCATATTTCATGTTATTGCTCTCATGGTCTTATGTGTTGGTTAATTTTTATCCCACATCAAGGTATATGGAATGATATAAGGTTCTCATGATGATGTTCTGATGCATTGACCATGTGATTATGATATTTCAGTGTTTTTATGGTTTTACTCATGTTTTAAGATAATGGTGATACATCCCATGTTCATATTGATTGTAATATACTCATTTTTCATACATACTTCTCACATTCTTAGTATATTTCATGTAATAATGTATACCTTTTGCCTATATTGTATCATAATGTAGGGTCGAATGATTATCACACATCTCCCACTCGTGGCTAGAGTTTAGCTTTACTTTTCTATAGTTGGTGAGTCCTCATGCTTTGAGGACAAGAATTTTATCTTTTCATCATTTTATGACCTTTTTATGTTGTCATGGGTGTGCTAGGAGCTTCTATTATCCCCCCCATCTAGTTTAATAGAGGCATGTTGGATGTTATAGAGTCTCTTTCATTTGAGTTGAGATTTGTTCTATTTCATTAAAACTCTATTTTCGCTCCTATTTCATGGATTGATTGCTTTACTTACCTTATGTATGCTTATGAATGAGATGCTAAGAGGCTTGATTGGGGTATTTTAGGATTTTGATCGTCGTGTGCACCTAGGGTCTAGCTTGGGTCGTGATAGTTAACAATCAAGAACTAGACACCCACTTCTAGTAACAATATAGTCATAACCCACATAGTACACTCCTTCCCTAATTAGCAATAATACATTGAGCCATCCATACTCTGTGCCTAAAGGACTAGACATAAAATATCTCATCAATCTACATTATATATTTAATAAGAACATGTTTACCACTACTCGGTTAAGAAACCTAGCCTACATGGGCACCAAGAAGCTGTTGAAGAACTCTAGTACAATTTCTAACTTCTGGGAAGCGAAACATTGGAGGCAAGCCTGAAATCCATGGGTTGTAACTCTCCCTGCTCTAAGATCCCTTCTATCCTTTGTTCCCAAGCCTAGATTATCTTTTTAGGATTATTAGGGTGACCATAGTCTCTTTTACCATTGAAAAGGAGAAAGAAAATAAAAGAATTCACATTTTAGAGTTTTTATCCCGACGGCCCCACTATAGAGGCTACTATAACGGCGCCACCATAGCGGGAATAATCCCTCTATGGAGGGACAACCTTAGTTTGGAACATACCTAATTTATTAAATTCCCACCATGTTATCTCAATTGCTTTTACATGAAGTGCCTTTTTATGTAACGATGGTTCATGTCATTACAATAGATAATAACTTACCCATTGTTCATCCCCGAATGATAACACAGAGAAGTGGGCATGAGTCGGTCGGAGATTTCTTCAAAACTAACATTTCAACACCATTGCAACTTAGGAAAAATCATATACGCTAATGCCTAAACATAGTAGGACCTTACCAATAGACTGAGGTACGAAGGTAAAATGAGACCACAAAAAATTTCTCCCACCTCACTAATTCAGATCCTACTATTGTAGTCACGATCCCCCTATAGAGGAATCCCTTCCACTATTACGGGATGGTGGATTAAAATTATAAAAGAAAGAGAAATGGGTATCATCTTATTCTCTTTTCTTTACTCCTTCAAACTATCAAATTCTCTCTCAATCACTCTATTCCAAATGTCGAATCAAATATAATGATCTTATTCCCTACTCTCTTTACTTCATTATGTATTAATGATAATTATATGCTAGGAATTAGTTGAGTACAATAGACTTGGGTTGGGTTTTTTGAAACACTGAATATGTTGCTTGATTTGAGGGAATATTCTAGCATGGACATATAAGACCTCGAAAGTTGGAAAGTTGGGAAAAAGAAAATGCTGTAGAAAATTTCCTCTTGCGCAATGTTGACGAGTCAACCTACGAACCATAGGACGAACTACAAACCATAGAAGGCTCTCGTAGGAAGGTCCTGAGTTACTGAAAAATTGGCTAAGTATAAGGTCCCTTGATGAGAGAGTCCTATGGACCATAGGAATTCCTATGATCCGTAGGGATGACCTGTAGGCCAAGGTTCAGAGATCCTAAAAGTTGGGATTTTTGAAGCTGGAAAGATGAACCCCTTTGACGATCCATAGACCTGGATCATAAGGTCAAGGTGTTATTTCTAGTAGCTACTGTTTTGGAATATAATTCCTACGGATGAATTCTATGACCCTTAGGAATACCTACCATCCATAGGAAATGGGTCATAGAAGTGAGGTGCAATTCCAGTAGCTCTAGAATTTGGACACAAGTTCTATAAGTGCTTTCGACAATCAGTAAAAGACTTTACGAACCATAGGGTCACTCTAATACTTTTAAGTTAGGGTTATTTTAGACTATTCTCCTTAGATTAACTCCTAAACTTTATCATTTTAAGTCAAAAGTGGACAACCACTAAATATCCAAACCTTTCCCCTTCTCTCTAATTCTCTAAAAAAATATCCAAGGCTGTAAGGAATTCTCTCTATGGTATTCTTCTCCATCAAGCTAGGGTTTCTAAGTCAATTTCAAGTCTCAATTGCTAAAGCTTGCTTTTAGGACTTTGATTATCAAGGTATGTGGGAATTCACTAATGGATTTCCTTTCATTCATTGGTTTCCAAAGGATTTCAATTCTTCAAGTTCAATTTCACCCAATTCAATAGGGGGAGGGTTATGTCAAAACTCACAGATCTCTTTTAGTTTGATTCAATTGATGTTATTCTACTTTATTATACATGAAGTTATTATGATAGATGATTTACAATTGATTTTAAATGGACTCATGTATTATGTCTATTATTTTCACTTACGAACTATGAATTATGATCATGAAATTGATGAAGGAATTATGGATATTTTATAAAAATGATGAATTATGTTTCAACGATATTTTTAAGTAAGTATCAATGAATTTTGAAATATTTTCTCACAGTATGAATGAAATCATGATTTAGATGCTTAAAAAAGTAAGTGTCTATATGAATTATGTTATGAGATCATGATTCAAAAAGAGATACTCTTATATGTTTTTATGATATGGATCGGTCATTGATCATTGCCCTTTCCTAATGTTATGTTTATAATTAACTTTATCTATTCCATTGAAATTTGACTTAGCATCAAGAGGGATTGAGGTGGAGGCTTGGTAAGGGAGTCTCTAGTAGCAACCTATAATCCCAAATTACATGCCCACGCAAGTTGTCTTAAATAACTTAGTTACTGGATCTATAAATAACTCATGATGATATGATAAGGATGCTACCAGATTCAATGGTTATGGTTAATATCCCACAAAATGACTATGTTTTTCCTTAAAAAATACTCTTTCTTGTTCATTTTATTTCCCCTCAATTACCACAAGCCTTAGGATCTCACTATAATCTAGCAATTTTCATACACATAAACCTCACAAAAACCATCAATCATATTAACAATAAGTATTAAGGTTAATAATCAAGAACTAGATTATCACCGCTAATCACTGAATAATCATATTCCAGACAATACATTCCTACCCTAAACAAGAATACCAATAGATTAGCCATCCAGACTCCATGCCCGAAGGCCTAGACATGAATTCTCCCATCGATCTACAATATATTGTGTAATAAGGAAAGGTCTATAACTATTAGGTTAAGAAAACCTAGCCTACCTGGGCACCAAGCTATTGCAACAAGTAAGTTGTGCCGCTGATGATCTTCCTTCATCTTCACATTTTTGAAGGCTTAATCATCTAATAATAATAATAAATTACTCTAAAAAGAAATACTTTGGAATTCTACTGTCCACTCTACTCAAAACTCTATATTTTTGAATGGTTGGATCAATTCTAGCACCAAGAGACTACTCAAAACTCTATACTTTGGAATTCTACCGTCCAATCTACTCAAAACCCTATTGTTTTCCCTTTACACGAGAAAATTTCACCTAGGTTAACTTTCTACGCCTACCATGATCAATCTAATGTTATTCTAAGGATTAAAGAATTAAAAAAGGATTAGATTGATAAAATGACTTACGTTGAAGGAGGATATTAATGGAAAACTGAAGAAATTGCCCCTTCCTTTCCCTAACCTGACCTTGGATGAGTTATAGGAGTAAACTAACATTTTAGGTCTGAAAATATCATTTAACTGTGAGTAGCACGCTATAGGGTCCCACTTTGGCGGCCTAAATTCCGGCATGCCAGCCTCATCTCGGATAGTGTTCAGTAAAATAGTCATAATTCAGTACTTCAAATTCCAAATAAATAAAATTTGATGGCATTGGAAAGAAGACTCAGAGGCCTTTAATTTGATAGGTTATAGGCCACCTAATTTATTATAGGTTGAGAGATATGGTTGTTTGAAGTTGACCCTAGTTTAACCATAAGCACGGAACTAAATCGGGAAGAAAATTTCAACTTAAGTTTATGATAGGGCATTGTACGACCTTAATTCATAAATAATGTACTCTCATACCAATAAATTGATATTAAACTTATGATGAATGAGATTCATATACCTTTATTATTGATATTTCTAGTAATAATGAAATAGGTCGTTACAGGATGTTAGTTGATCTTATTTTTAACTCTATTGTATCATTATCGTACTTTTGACTATTAAAGCTATTTTCTATCTAGCTTCTTATTCGTGATGTTTAGTAGAAAGCTATTGTTCTAAAAGTAAGGTTGTAATATTGGAGGACTATGATGTTGTATTTGAGGGTCTTGTCACACACTTACAAAAAATGTTATTTGAAAATGGTATTAAATACTAAATCTTGTACCCTCTTGTTTTCATTATATACTTGTCAGACAACCTTGTTTCTATACAGGCTCATACTATTACCAACTTGGAGTTATTTATAATAAATCAAGTTAGACACGTCAGTCTTATTTTGAGTTTCTAAATTATTAATGTTTTAAGTTGAACTCGAGTCAAGATCTTTGAGTCTATTATAAGTGTTATAGACCCAAATGGTTGTATGAAAGTTAAGTGAAGTCACGAGGAGATTCTTTAAGCACCTAGCACTTTATAAACATCCTCAAGTTCAAGTTGCCATTCTAGAGTTGAATTAAGTGTTCGTGTTTATTCTAAAAGTATGTGAGGTTTTACATGGCATTTGCATATTACACAGAAGTAATTATGAGATTATGAGAAGAAGAGTACCAATCATCCATGATTGGCTACATTCTTGTTATGGCCTACTATGTGCTTCAAAATTCATATCATACATGACATGGTATGTATGAACTCCGACCTATAATCAAAGGGAAAGGGGACTATTTGTGAAAAATATTGTATATTATATAAATGGCCACAGATTGATAGTATGATACTGGTTAGCTACCGAAAGTGAGCGCCATTTCTAATATTTGGTTGGGTGCTTCATGCATTTGCATCAATCTATTATATTCACTACATATGATTAGACTAGCATACCCTGCATATTTGATTGTTATAAGGTCATATGGCGTCCATGGAAGCTATTAGAGTTTCAGTTTCAGGTGGTATCTCTATTACCCTTTTTATCACAACTATTCATGATTTCACTTTCCGCCTTACATACTAGTATATTTTTATTCTTATTGACTTCCCATTACCTAGGGACACTACATTCATGCTGCAGGTACATACAGAGGTTCTAATCAACCTTTGCAATAGGAGTGTTATCTCAATTGAGGATTGATAAACTCTATTTTTCCTGTAGTTGTTGGTTGTATTTAGATTTTGCATAATTGAGTCTTGCATAATTGTTGGTATCATTGGGGGTTTTTTCCAACCATTTGAGTTGTAGTATTTATAGAGACTTGTAAACATACTCTATTGCGTATTCTCAACTTCTATTTATAGCCTTATAGGCTTATTGTATATATGATTTCAGTTGCATCCTTGCTGACTTTCTAGTTCTTTATTAGTTAAGTTGGCCTTGTCGGTCCATTCATTATGTATTTGATCTTATTGTGACCTCGTCGGTCCATTTATCTTGTTTCAACAGGTTATTGTGTCAGATTGGTTAGCCCTTGTTGTTTTAGATCTTTTATGTTTCAGTTGGTTTGCTCGATCTAGTGAGTAACCGAGTGCCTGTTATGCCTCCCTTAGTTTAGGGCGTGATACCATGTGCGCTCCAAAACCACTATATTAGAGCTTTCTACTTCCAAATCACCTCCTATCATTGTCACACTATCAAATAAAAAATCACAATGTTAGTATGGAAATTTTGACATCCAAATTGCAATAATTGAAGACAGTCCCAAAAATGAGTAAAAAAGGAGATTATAGAAATTCTCGCCAAGAATCTCAAAATTGACTTTATCAAATGATCCGATTCAGCTCAAGGATTTTGACAATTTGAGCTTTACAATGAGCTAACATAATACATGTAATAAGTTCTTCAAGAGATCACCATAAAAGGTAAAATAAAGGTATTGGCAACAAGAAAATACCTCTAAAAGAATTTTTCCACACAACCCCAATGATCATAATACGTAGCTCCAACAATTCCTGACCCAATGCCATAAAAAAGTGCTTAATCAAAGATCTCGAGATCAAGAAATTAACTTCTCAATTTGGGATTATGAAATAAAAAATGAGAGTAGTCTTAATTAAAAGATCATTCAAGTGACCATTGTGAATGCAAGACCCTCTCTTGTGAATGCGAAGAGTCGAGCCCCCATTACCCTGCAAATATGGTGTCGAGCCTACGAATGCGAAATGTCAGCTTCCATAACCTCTAGAATTCAGATCAAGGCCCATGAATGAATTGACCAACAATCCTGGTCTCCGCGAACGCGACACTTAGCTCGCGTACATAGAGATAAAAATCAATGGTCTCCCCAAATGCAACCCTAGGCACGCGAACACGAAGAAAGCTGATTTACATAGTCCCAAAATTCTCCGATAGGATGATCTGGATTTGTTTGGGAATCCATGCACATAAACAATCTATGCTACCCAATAAAATTTCATATTTCAGACTCAACAGAGATGTTGCAACTTCCTACGAAGGTCGTGTCAACATAAAGTTTGCCCCACACCCAAGCTTTGCTTTGGCCATAAGTCATCACGATGCTCGAAATGAGTCTGGAAGCCTCAGAACCCGACAAAATATCTTTCTAGATCAAACTCAACGTTATGGAGCTAACAAAACCATCTGAGTTGCATTCTGAGGCCGTTTACCTAAAAGTTTTACCGAATTCAACCATTCAATTTTCAAAGCTCCAAAATACGAAAAATCGTATAAAATCCAAAATAAACAATCAGATGACCAAACTGTCAGTCCGAGGTCATAAATGACTTGGGGCCTCTAATTGAAAGCTCTAAATGCCAAAAAATAATGCAATAAAGAAAAAATGACTTAGAGGGTTTATACAATAATTATACTTTTCTGTGGCAATTGAAATGAATAGAAACTTCTAAATTTATCCTCCAACGAATATATCTCTTTTCTACTTAAAATTATATATATTCATATTAGTGGTGTCTAAATGTACCAAAATATTCTTTTATTTTGTGGTGTTAAGCATGTTATATGGAAAGATAGAATTAAATTAAAAAATTATTTAAAAAGGAACGAAATATTGAAATTTGCAAGAAAAGAAAGTGCAAAATCCGTAGAAAAAATAAGTAAACAAAGATTGTTTTTTTTTTCAATAGAAATATTTTAGATCTTGAATTAAACTACTCAAATCTTCATATTTAATAGATAAAGTTTCATATGCAACAAGATCTAAGGTAATGTATTACATACACATGGATAACTTATTAACTTGAAATAATTCTAGCAACATTATTACTATCAGACTTTTGTTGTAAACTTAAAAATATTATACCTCATAAAAATAAAACATAATACACAATAAGTATGGGTAAAAAGAATTTGAGACCTCTTATTAGAAGTTAAGCTTTATCCTACTGGATTTATTGAATCACATTTGATCTAGTGTTTACGAGGTTGAAGTATGATAAGTTGTTGTGAATAAATTTTTGACCAACTTTGTTAAAAAAATTATTCACAACAACTTATCATATTCAACCGCCTAAATACTACAAGTACAATTTTGTTTGAGACTAATCCATGATTTTGAATATTTGAATTTATATTTCAAATAAATATTTATTTTATATGCCAAAGACAATTAATATATACATATTCATATGTAAATCTAATAGTATAACTGTATAACATATGAATTCATGTAAAATATAAAGTTGAAGGAGCCTTATTATTTTAGCTGTTCTTTTCTTCTTTTATTTTAATGTTTGAAATATAGTTTTTTCAAAATATGGAGTAGGACTGCAAAGGAATATTTTCACCATGTTATGAAATAAAAAATATTATTAATTTATAATATTACATAGTTATACATTTAATGTGTTCACTATATATTTTTTGGGGGAGGGACTTTAGTATGTAAATTTAATAGTTTAATATTTAAAGTTCTTATATTTTTAATTTTTTTATTCATATATATATATATATATATATATAACTTTTTTCAATTGCATTGAAATGACTTTACTAATTATTTTAAATTTAATTTCTTTTTTATGTGTGGTCTTGGTCGGATGATCTAAACAAAAGACATTAGATTTCATTGTTAAGATTTAGTTTTATATTTCATAATTTTCATTAAAAGTTTAGCTAAAATCTCAATTCATATATATTAATTTGGTTATTACTTTTAATTTTTTTCGTAGGTCCAATGTATTATAAAGAAATCTATCATTTATTTTATCAGTACAATTCAAAGGAAGAAGTATGGGGCAATATTGTTTGGGCTCATTAAATATTGATTGACATGTTAAATAAGATCAACTTAAAGCCCGCCATTCATCAATCAAAAGTGTTCGACAAATATGATACTTGATCCAGAGCAATCACTATTCTTCCGAACAACAAATCACGATAAATTTAAGATAATTTCTTTTTAAGAATTTTCTGGTGCATGTACTGTTGTATAGTTCACAACTTATATACATATATATCATATGTCATATGCCATACACTTACATCGCCCACATATGTATGGGTTAAAATCCTTTTTTAATGACTCACTAGTTCACATGATTACTTATTTTTTGTGTTTATTTATTTATATATCATGGATTTTATGTGATGAACTTATTTATGTATTACATGTCATCTTATGCACACCTACTTGAGTAGATAACAATTGGTAAGTTTTTCTATTTAGTTCTGCTATGTGTTGTGCTCTAATTATTGAGATGTTAGTTGATCCTATTCTTGTCATTGTTTAATATCGTCCTAAGAGGTAAATAGTGTAAAACTCCGTGCTATTTTAAGTTAGATCAATCCTTAGGAGGCATGAGAAAGTAAGAAAAGTAACCAACCCAATGAACCCATGAGTAGGCCCTACAACATGTATAAGGTTCTACGAGTCATAGATGGGGTTCGTAGTAGTCCCCAACACTTAGGAGAAATCTGAGTTTGTGAGACCCTACCTACAAATGGCTTCTATGGCCCGTAGAAGTTTCTACGGACCATAGGAGATGTCCTGTCATGATCCAAGCCTAGGGACTAGACGTGAAACGATGAATAAGGAACCTGGAGGCACCTCACCCAAGCTTCTTAGCATTCGTTAGCCTTTCATAGGTAATGACAATGAACAACAGGCAAAAAGAAAAGGGGAAAGCGGGGACTAAGGGAGAATATCATAGAATAAATATCATCATCAACCTTAGATCATTATACATTTATATCCAAACATACCTCTACAAATAGACTTGGCGGGGGCTAAGACATGTATAAAGATCACCCTCAAAATAACTATCAAGAAATTCCATAATAAAAGTCTTAATGTTTTGCATAACATAAGCTAGAATAAGAAGGGATGTTGTTCCCAGAACTAACCACAAGCAACCTTCATTAGTACTTTGAATGTACTAAGTATGTAGGAATGCATTAATATTGAAAAAACATTAGAACATTATATAGTATGGAACATAATGCAATGCATGTATGAGAAATCAATAAATATCAACTAAAGTATACATATGTAGGGAGGGACCATAATCAACATCTAAGACCATGTAAGCAACTACATGGAATCCAATATAACCCTCTACATTGGTACGGGAAGACTACTTGCGGGGTAGAAATTCATCAAACATCACTAATTTCTTTAACTCTAACTTTAGATCGCCATACGTAGATTCACTAGCCTAAGCCTACAAGGGCTCCTATAGTGGCACATAATTAATGAGATAAGAAGTTGCTACTAGGATTTCCTTACTGAACCCCACCTCATGCCCCATTCTATAATACTCCGTTGTCCTAACATAAAATAGGCTCGATGAAGCTGAGAAAATTTCATCGAAAGAACTGCTTTTGAGGACCACAAGTTTCCTCTACGATTCGCAAAGAGTCCTACGAGTCATCCTACAACTCATAGACCCTTCCCAACTTAAAGACTTTATCTTAAGAATCGGAGGCTAAGTAGGTCAAATAAATTAATATTTGTAAGATCTGGTGCTGTGACAAAATGGAGTATTTGTAGAAGAAAAATCATATCTTATTGTAGGATGATCCCATTTAGTTGATTCTTGAACAACATGAAAGAATAATTATATAGCGACAATTCATATGCACCAAATCCTAATTAGGAAGTTATCTTGTTCAAATGTAGCTCCAAAAAAAAGATCCATCTCATCAACCATGGAAGATCTAGATCCATTTGAAATAACCCATGACATCAATAGTACTCCATTTGACATCACCCATGACAACAGAATCCTCCATTAAAGTTTTAGATTTTTCTTTATAATTATTTTAAGTATTGTTAGGTCCCTCCTTCACACCTATAGATATCCACCTTATTTCATCATTTTTTTATCAAGATTTCTCAAGAAACTCTTATCTCTATACACTACTTTACTCATTCTCAAAATATAGTTTTAGTTCTTAGATGTGATTCATATACTCCGGGTAGTACACAAAATGCTCCGGCAAAGAGAAAAGGCTAGGATTCAACAGTGTTTAATAACTCCTTCGATTCTGGATAAAGCTTCGGATTTCAGGTATGTAAGGCTTCAATGAGTGTATTCCTTCCACTATCATACCTAAAGTATTTTGATTATATGATAAATTCTTTTTATTTACCCAATTCATTTCATACTTTACTTTACGGTATGTGGGTGTTTATCCATGGGTTTTTTCCACCCATATAGTTCAAAACTCTTTCAACTAAATATCTTGATTTTAACTAAGATTTTCTTATGGGTAATTCTTATTTTTACTTAATAGCAAGAATCATGGTTAAGCTAATAATTATTAGTCTATTTTGGTGCAAAATGATTTCATATGTATGAGTTAATGGTTTGTCAGTAATTTCTCTATTTATCTCTTTAAAGGTTGTTGAAATTCATGATGGGTTGTTTAAATTATGATTTTTAATTAATGCATTTCAAAGTATTGATGCATAATTTCATTTACATACATATTTGACAGTTGAAGTGATTTAAACCCACCTAGTTTTACTATATATTCAATGAAGCTTGACTTGAAAGCTTTGACTCCAAATAAATATTTATGAAAGAAATGTCTATAGTAAAAGGGGAGTCTTATAAAACAAAAGAATGATGAAATGCTATGAATGATGGATTCTTTATACTATAAGGACAATTCTTGCATATTTGAATCACTAAAGATTTTAATGAGCTATTCCACCGAATGAGATGTTTTGAATTCTAAAGCTATATGCTATGAATATTTTGAAGTATTAAACTATTCTGTCGGATTAACTTAGCACCTAATAGGGCATTGAGGTAGGATTCGGTAAGATTATCCTAGTAGCAACCCCTTGTCTCATTAACTATGTGTCAACATGTGAGCCCTTGTAGGCTTAGGCTAATGGATCCATGAAAGCTCTTAAAATTAAAGTTAAAGAATGAATGTAAAGTTGATGGAGTTCTACCCTAGGCAAGTAGACACCCCGACCAATGTAGGAGTTTATGTTGGATTCCATGTAATAAATCATATGGTATTAATGTCGGTTATAGTCAACTCCCTACAAACAAATGTTTCAAATGCTATCTACATGATTAATCATGCATGTATATATCCACATATGTATGATTTAAATGCTATCTACTTGATTTCTTATGCATGAACTCATTTGTGTACTTTACCTTATACAACAACAACAACAACAACAACAATAACCCAGTGAAATCCCATAATGTGGGGTCTGGGGAGGTTAAAGTATACATAGACCTTACTCCTACCAAGGTAGAATGACTATTTCTGAGAGACCCTCGGCTCAATAGAAGCATAAAAGAGGTTAGATAAGGCTAAGAAGTTCAAAGCGATATAGGAAAGAAAATAACGAAAGAAACACAGATAAAATAGAGTAATCAAAGTACATAAAGTAATTGATAATAATAGAAATCAGAGCAAAGAAATTATAGTGCGCTAATGAGCCTACTAGTACGGAAGAATAACGATACTATGTACTAGCCTTCTATCCTAATATGGGTCCTCCACACCCTTTTATCTAAGGTCATGTTTTTGGTAAGCTGTAACTGCGCCATGTCCTGTCTAATCACCTCTCACAAATATTTTTTTAGCCTACCCCTACCTCTTCTGAAACCATCCACGGCCAACCTCTCACAACCCTCACTGGGGCATCTGTGTCTCTCCTCTTCACATGCCCAAACTATCTCAGTCGCATTTCCCGCATATTTTCTTCTACCGAGGCCACTCCTACCTTGTACCGAATAGCCCCATTTCTAATCCTTTCACTCATGTTATGCCCACACATCTATCTCAATATTTTTATTTCGGCAACTTTCATCTTTTGAATGTGAGAGACCTTAACTGACAAACACTCCGCCCCATATAACATATCCAGTCTAACCACCACTTTGTAGAACTTGCCCTTAAGTTATGGTGGCACCTTTTTATCATATAGCACACCAAAAGTGAGCATCTATTTTATCCACCATGCCCTAATACAATGTGTCTCATCATCGTCAATCTCCCTGCTGCCTTGATGATAGACCCAAGGTACTTGAAACTACTTTTCTTTTGGATGTCCTGGTCACAAAGCCTAACTTCCATGCCAACCTCCTAAGGTATCTCATTGAACTTTCACTCTAAGTACTCTATCTTGGTCCTACTTAGTTTAAATCCTTTAGACTCCAAGGTTTGTCTCCAATTCTCCAGCTTAGCATTAACTCCTATACGAGTCTCATAGATCAGGACTATGTCATCCGCGAAAATCATACACCACGGCACCTCACCTTGAATTTTTCACGTCAATCCATCTATCACCAAGGCAAATAAAAATGGACTAAGAGTTGATCCTTGATGCAACTCCATTATAACTGGGAAGTGCTCTGAGTCCCCTCCTACTTTTCTTATCTTGGTTTTAGCACCCTCATACATGTCCATGATTACCCTAATTATGCCACAGGTACATCTTTATCCTCCAAACATCTCCATAGTATCTCTCGTGGAACTTTATCATAAGCCTTTTCTAGCTCGATGAATATCATATGCAAGTCCCTCTTTCTCTTCCTATAATGCTCTATCAGTCTCCTCATAAGATGGATGGATTCTGTAGTTGAGCTTTCCAGCATAAATCCAAACTGGTTCATTGAAATAGACATGCCTATCCTCACCCTCATCTCCACCACTCTTTCCCACACTTTTATAGTATGGCTTAGAAGTTTGATACCTCTATAGTTGTTGCAGCTCTGGATATCCCTCTTGTTTTTGTATATAGGGATCATTGCGCTTGACCTATATTCTGTAGGTATTGTTGCCATCTTAAAGATAACATTAAATAATCTAGTCAGTCATTCTAAACCTACCAAGCTCGCACTCTTCCAAAATTCCCCAAGAATCTCATTAGTTCTGGTCGCCCTTCCCCAGCCCATCCTATGCATAGCACCTTTAACCTCTTTGACTTCAATACTCTTGCAACAACCAAAATAGTGACGCCTCCCTGTATGTTCCAAATCTCCCAACACAATCTCTTTGTCCACTTCTTTATTCAAGAGTTTATGGAAGTATAACTATCATCTCTATTTAATGAGGGTCTCCTCTACCAATACTTTTCCATGCTCGTCCTTAATGCACTTTACTTGATCTACATCGCATGACGTTCTCTCCTACACCTTGTCTAGCCTAAACAATTTCCTATCCCTGCCTTCCTCTTCTAGTTCAACATAAAGGCATTCAAAAGCTGCCATTTTTGCCGTCAAAACCGCTGACTTCGCCTCTTTCCTTGCTATCTTATAAAGTTCCCTATTCTTCCACTTCTCTACCTCATCCTTCTTTCTATCAACTTCGCATATGTCATCTTCTTTGCTTCCACCTTCCCTTGCACTTCTCCATTCCACCACCAATCCTCCCGATGCCAACCACGGCTAGCTGTTGAGACTTCCAACACTTTTCTTACGACAATCCTAATACAACTAACCCTTATATCCCATTTACTATTTGCATTCCCACTACTATCCCAGGTCCCCATATCCCATAATTTCTCTCCTATATCTAGGGCACTAGCCGTGGTCAAACTCCCCATCTGATCCTAGGTCGGTTATCCCCGACCCTCTTCTTCCTTTTCATCTTAATCCCTAAATCCATCATCAAGAGCTTATGTTGGGTCGTAAGATTATCAATCAGGATGGCCTTAAAGTCTTTGCACAAACCTTTATCATCCTTCATAAGGAGTAAACAATATATCTGAGTCTTAGCCACTGAACTACGGAAGGTTACCAAATGGTCCTCCTTCTTTGGGAAACTCGAATTGGCTATCACCAACCCAAAAGCTCTTGCAGAATCCAAAAGTGAAACTCCTGCTCCATTTCTGTCCCCGAAGCCAAAACCTCCATGCACATCATCATACCCTCCCAAAATAGATCCAATATGCCTATTGAAATACCCTTCCATGAAAAGCTTTTTAGTAGGCGGTATGCCTCCCACTAACTCATTCAAATCCTCACAAAAGCACCTCTTGTCCTCTTCGCCTAAGCCCTCTTAGGGTGCATAAACACTAATAATGTTCAACGTGATCCCTTCAATGACCACCTTAATTGGCATCATCCTATCAGTGACTCTCCTAACCTCCACCACCTGATCCTTTAAATCACTGTCCACTAAAATGCCTACCCCATTCCTATACTTCGATCTACCAGAGAACAAAAACTTATACTCATCTATCTCCTTAGATTTAGAACCTAACCATTTGGTCTCTTGAACACAAGCTATGTTAATCTTCCTCTTCTTTAGAATCCTAACTAGCTCTATGGATTTTCCCATTAATGTCCCAATGTTCTAAGAACCTACTCTCAGTCTAGATGCTCTTTTAATCCACTTACCCGCATCCCTGTCCCCATCTCCATCCCTGAGTGAAAACATGACCCTAGTCTACCATTACTACCCAAAGCCATAAAAGTGCGTATGAACTAATAAATTATTCAAAGATCTAAAGTCAGCAAAATATAACTACAACTATATGAGCAAAGAATAGATATGGAAAGATATGGAAACCGAAGGTACCAACTCTAGTTGAAATGAACCTAGTTGCCACCAAAAAACACTGGAAGTGAATAGTAAACATTACGGGAATACTCAAATAGCAATTTATTGTTCAAAGAAACTCTTTGAAGATTTTCATCAAACACTTTGTGTGCAAGGTGATAATTTGAAGATTCATATGAAATGATTTGAGCTTCTTCTTCCAAATCAATGGTGAATAAATAAGAACAATGGGTGTTTAGTTGATTCTTATAGAAAGAAAAAGAAACAGAACAAAAGGTAGTCACAGTGATTTGAGCTTATTCTTCCAAATATGACAGTGTGTTCTCTTATGTATGTGCACCAGCCGGCCAGAACGCGCCGCTGGATATGGAGTGCACCTTGGCTCGTTGTGTTAACTGATTTGTGTTACTTTATAAATATCCTAAATGTTTTACTTTGTAATGCATGCCTACACATTACATTCAAAGTAGTAACACATATTATTTTAGCCCCATTAAATCTAAAAGTTAGAGGTATTGTTGGACATATATAAGCTAGGGAGCTAGGGACTTGTCTTACTATGTATACTCTGCTTGTTTATTTATTTTCATTACCTATGAAAGGATAAAAGAAATGCTACGAGGCTTGTTTGAGGTACTTTTAGGTTCCTCATTCGTCATGTCACGTCTAGGCCCTAGGCTTGAGTCGTGACACATACCAACCAATAGGAGAGTAACAACGCCTACCATATAAGGCCTCGAATGAGGCCATATGACTACTAGAGTAGTAGTTGTTGTTGTACCTATACTATTCCGAATGTAATTTTTTTCCCAATGACATCCAAAACTCAACACATAGGCCCGCAACATATCCTCAAGAAACTTAATAGTGCACTCTGACTGACCATCAGTCTGTGGGTGAAATCCTGTGCGAAGGTCGACATGAATGCCTAACTCCTCCTGGAAAGTCCTCCAAAAATTGGAAATTAACTGTGAGCCCTGGTCAGCTATGATAGATACAGGCATACCATGAAGATGAACCACCTCTTAAATTTATATATGAGCCAATCTCTCAGCACTGAAAGAAGACTTGATGAGAAGAAAGTTTGTTGACTTCGTCAATTGATCAATGATGACCCAAATATTGTCAACACTTCTAGGAGTAAGACGCAACCCAACAATGAAGTCCATGGTGATACGCTCCCACTTCTACTCAAGAATGGGTAATCTCTGAAAGTCACTACCAGGCCCTATTGACAACACAAACAATGTGCATAGTCTGCAATGTCTCTCCTCATACCAATCCACTAGTAATGTCGCCTTATGTCACAATACATCTTAGCGATGCCCGAATGGATAGAGTATCTGAAATCATGGTCCACGCTACATCCTTAAAATATCTTTTTTGGCACAAAATATTCTTCAAGTATTTGAAAGTTAACAATTTTCATTCTTCTATTAGATATTGTCAAAAACTAAGGAATCCTGCAAAAACATGTGCAGTTCACATGACTATCAACAAAAGCTTTCTTGCATAATTTTATTACCTTCTATAAGAAACTCTAGAAGAAAAGAATATTAAAAATCTTGGAAACTAGTGCTTGCTGAAACAAAAAATCTTAGGAAGGTGTGAGGATAAATTATATGCTCTTCTTTTGATTTACCAATTGAAAAAAGCCGAAGCGTAATTATATTTACCTTTTTCATAGCCAAATTGTAGCTAGATCTATATTTTTTTGAGACAATCTAATATTGAGGTGATCAAAATTCTAATTATATCTCGCATTTTTCATTCTTCATTATTAGAAGTGGAAGTCTCCAAAATACCGCTTCTAGCAGATTCACTTGAAAGAAAAATATTTCAATTGACATGTTTTTTAATATTAAATAATAAAAAAATAAATGAAATTTTTTTCATTAAAGATTTTGCATAATACTAAACTCAATTGCCGAAAAAGTTCACGATTATATTTTTGACATATCTCAGAATAATAAATACAAAGGGGTGACTTAATTTTTATGGGATATATTAATTTAATGACAAATTCTAGTAGAAAGACGAAAGTTGTTAATTTTTAAATACATGTAGGATGTTTTCTTTTAAGCATGATATCTTAAGGATGTAATTTAAGTTTGGAGTATAGTTTAAGAATGACTTTAGCCAAAACACCACCTCAATACACCATTTGTGTCTAAGTTTACCTGATTGGCATCACCTCTCAAAAATTGACCTCGAAAAGCTACCAAGTCCTCTTCCTTTGACGACTATAATTTGATCTAATAGAGATGACTGAACTCCCACATAGGCTATCACTCGCCTAGAATCTAAAATATCAAGATGAATCATCATGTTTTCTAAGGACTAAATGTTCAAAGCCAAAGGTTGCTCCGCAATAGGAAGGAAGGCTAGACTACCCATTCTCACCGCCTGCCTCCGCTACTACATTGCCTTCCTTGGATGGTAGAGAATGGAGAAGTCATATTCCTTCAGGAGTGCAATCCAATGGCACTGCCTTGAATTAAGGTTCCTCTAGCTCATAATACTCTAAAGGCTCTTGTGATAAGTGTAGATCTCGCAAATGAACTACATACATGTAGTGCCTTCAAATCTTAAGTGTAAAAACTACTGCTGCCAATTCTAAGACATGAATGGGGTAGTTGCACTCATACAACTTAAGTTGCCTCGATGCATACGTTATAACCCAACCACATTGCATCAATATATAATAGAAACCTACATCGAATGTGTCACAATATATTGTGAAGTCCTCGCCCTCAACTAGAAGAGTCAATATAGGAGCGATGGTAATCAAATCCTTAACCCTTTGAATGCTCACCTCACACTCCTCTGACCACTCAAATGGAACATCTTGGTGATTCAACCAATTCAATAGTGGTACAATAATATAGAAGCCCTCAACAAAGCATCGGTAGTAACCCGCTAATCCGACAAAGCTACAAATCTCAATGATAAAGGTGGGCATCGCCCAATCTCCAATAGCCTTAATCTTCACTAGATCTATAATGATGCCATCCTTTGACACAACGTGCCTTAAGAACTCTATAGAATCAAGCAAAAACTCACACTTTATGAACTTGACATACAACCACCGATCTCTTAAATTCTAGAGCACTATCCTCAAATGCTACTCATACTCACTCCGGCTCTATGAGTATATCAATATATCATCAATGAAGACTTTGACGAAGGAATCAAGGTATGGCCTGAGCATAAGAGTCATCAAGCCCATGAAAATGATAGGGGCAATAGTCAACCCAAATGACATCACCAGGAACTCATAATGGTCATTACGAGTCCTAAATGCAGTCTTAGGAATGTACACTACCCTAATCTTCAACTGATGGTAACTGGATCTTAAGTCAATCTTAAAAACATTGTGGAAACATGAAGCTGATCAAATAGGTCATCAATATGAGGCATGGGGTAAAATTTCTACATCATCATCCTGTTCAGCTGCCTGTAGTCGACACACATCTGTATTAAACAATCCTTTTTCTTCAGAAACAAGACTAGGCACCCCAACGCAAAACACTCAATCGAATGAACCCCTTACCTATGAGGTCTTCAAGATAAACACTGAACTTTTTGAGCTCTGCAAGGGCTATCTAAGAAGGCGGAATAAAAATAGGACTGGTGCCTGGCTCCAATTCTGTGGAAAAATTAGTGACACGCCCTAGGGGTATACTAGGTAGATCAATAGGAAACACATCTGCAAACTCTTATACCATAGAAAATTAATCAACTGAAGGCATCTCCCTACTAATATCTCATAAATGGGCCTAATAAGCTAAACACCTAGAACCAATCAATTATTAAGCACTAATAATATAGATAATCCCAATTGGTGTGCAACTATAAGAACCCTACTACAACAACAGAGAAATGTCAGGTATGTCCAAAGTAACAATATTAGCATAGTAATCTAAGGATGCATGGTAGAGGGATAACCAGTCCATTCCTATAATTACATCAAAATCTACCTTGTTTAGCAAAATAATATCAACCTGAGTATCATACCCCTAGATAGTCACTAAGCAAGATCAAAAAACCTAATCTACTTCTAAAAACTCACCCACCAGGGTTGAAACATGTACTAGCTCTATCAATGACTCTAAGCTAACACCTAATAAGAGAGCATAATAAATAGACAAATATGAAAATGTAGAGCCTAGATCAAATAAAGTTATGATGGATGGCATAAAACAAGCGTACCTTTGATGGCATCGTCGGATGCCTTAGCTTCACCCTTGCTAGAGCTGTATAGAAATGACCCTGGGAACCTCTTCCATGTGCATTTGATCATAGGCTTTACCTCCCTCCTCATGATCAACCTCAGCCACCCAGGAAATTCTAATCCTGACCATCGCCTCTAACTAGAGGGAGCATTATTGATACTGAACTAGCTATAGTAGAAGCTGGAGAAACTATCCATGATGGGGGAAACCCCTAGACCAGTGGTCTAACTCCCCGCAGTCATAACAACCTTGATAGGAATGAACTGCATAAAATTGGCCACTACCACCACTAGAACCTGAATTGATTCCCCAAAACTCTATCCTATGCTAGGATTACCCAAACGCTACTGGGTACTCTCTGAAGCAAAAAATACCACTTGAACAGGCTAGTAGGACCAACCCTACTGAAACTACAGGTGGGACCTATCATAAGAGTCCTTGGCGTTTGATTGGGACCCATTATAGTTGCCCTGGTAGCGATCCCTCTTGTCGCTGCCCCCTTAGGCCTCGCGATAGATATGCTTCATTTTCCAGGCATGATCAACTACCTCCAAAAACAATTATCCCACTAATGCCATAGGTTCTATCTCGATCCTCAACTGGAATCTCAATCCACTCATAAAATAACAGAATCTATTCTCTTCAGTAGATAATATCATGATGGCATAGAGGGACAACTCATAGAACCTCACCTCATACTATGAAATAGTCATAGGGCCATGCTCCAATCTAGAGAACTAGTCACAAATCTTGTTCTTGACACTGAATAGAATGTACTGGCCAAAAAGGCCTCTGAAAACTTGTCTTAAGATACTGGAGGTGACCCAACAGGCCTGGTCTATAAATACGAGTGACATTACTACTTGGTTGGACTGTAAAATTGGTAAGAAGAAAACTTCATTCCTCTAAACTGCAAAAGACCCAAGAACTGAAGCTGCTCTCGACCGATCATAAGCAACTCGCCGGTATTCTCCCGAATTGCTCTAAAACATCTCGACATCAAAAACCTTTGAAACACCCTAGGCATCTTCTGCTATCACAGAGAAATGGCCTCATCGTATATAATTTGTTAATTGGTAATAGTGGTTGGTGGTAGTTAAATCTCTAGAGTCACTACGGCAAGCTAACCCTACGGTACTAGTATAGTTAGGGCTGGAGCTGGGTCCTACTGTTGCATAGCCCCTAGCACTATCAAAATCTAGGTAATGGTTTCTTATAGCTCAGGAGCCATAACTAGTGGGGGTGATGGCTGGTCATGGTCCAACCCCACTGACCGTTGATGAACTAAAGCTACCTAAAGCTCTACCACTGGCTCTGAATTTCTTTGTCTATTATGAGTTGGTGTTGCATCCCTGCCACGGCTTTGAGGTTGGCCTCTACCCTAGGTAGGGATTTATCTGAAGGCTCGGGTGCATCATCCCCGACTGCGGTGATACGCTGGCAAGAAATCTTGTAAAATAGTAGAACAAGTGAGAATTTATGAAACCGATAAGACATATACTGCACAAAAGCCATACAAAAGAGGAAATATTCCTAACAACATCTTGCAACCTCCCAAAGATAAGTTATGGATGTCTCTGCACCGATTTGCAGGACTCTACTAGACATTATCTCTCTACATATGAGATCGATAACCTGGTATCAGATACCAACTTGTCATGACCTAATTTCTCAAGTCATGATGGCACCTACTATAACCAAATAATAGATAAGTCAACTCATATCCCAAAACTGCATGTAATTGAATTATGGGTAAAAACTAAACTAAAATCAAATAATAACATAATTTACAGAAGAAAGAGTGAAATCAAGACAAAAATATATGTACATGCCAATAAAATCTCCCCAAGAACATAGATGTCACAAGTACAAAGCTACTACAAAAATAGATACAAGTCCCAAAAGTGGACGATGGAAATAAAGACTTGTCTCAGTAAGAAAAAGATTGGTCAACTATATACAAATGGAGACAGGAAGATCTAAAATTTTATGTGCTCATCCTTGTCTCCAATGTAGATTGCGACTTTCTTGAATCACCAATGGTAACTAGTATTTGAACCTACATCACGAAAATAGATACAGAGTGTAGTATAAGTACCAAAACAACAGGTAACCAGTAGGCATCATACGCGACAGAGCTTGAAAAGTAACGACAATAGGAAAAGATAGAAACTAGGAACATTAGAAGTCAAATAGAAAGTAAATGGGATGCAAACGAGTGTAAAGAACTAAAAGAACTAGGTATAGGTAACTAAACCTCATTATGCGCCATAAGCCAAGAAGGTACACTATTGTGCATGTTTAAATAAAAACCTAAGCAGGCCCCTATAAGCCTGAAGAGTACACAAAATAAATATAAATACTATAAATACAAGAGGGTGAATCCAGATCCATAAAAGTATAGCCTTGACCTCGAACTATGAATAGCCTCTAAGTAACCAAAGGTAACAACCTAGCTAAGAAGTCCAACACCCAGAACTCGAACCACGGATGAGTTTCAAAAAGGCAATATTCTAAAGTCAAAGTTAGTTGATAGTAGTCTCCAAATACCTAATAGGGACAGCCAACTAAGAATTCCAGCGCCCATACCTTGAACCGCGGATGATTCTCAAAAGGGTAATATACCATAGCCAAAGTGAATCAACTTCTTAGAGGATAGAAGAGCTACATGACCAGACCTTGAATGTGCGATGATAGTGGCTGCCAATGATATCATATCATCCCATCATTATAAAACTATTGTGGATTGACTTCCACTCCCAAATAATTAGCCAAGCACCCCAAGCTCGAACTGTACCTAATCCGAAATTGCCTAGCCCAGAATCTCAAATTGTCTACATATGTGTCATAAGAAAAGGGAGAAGGACTAAAAGTTCATTGAATCTGAGGCAACACCTAATCTAAGACTAAAACTACTAGGCCTAAGTCTACTATTCCAATCTATATGAAGCTAAGTCATTAGAATCAATGTCGCAGCAAAAGCAAGGCCTAAAGGCTCCAAATATTGCAAATCTATGAAAAACACTAGTCTAAGCCTAGACTAAGGACAACATGCTCAAAATCATCAAAAAGTATTAATACTTAAATCTACATGGTATGTATGATCATATTAAAGACGACAACATGCTTACAAGTACCCAAATACTACCCAAACATTGCCTAAAGTTGGTATTCTACATTACTAGGCATAATAAAGAACATAACTAACCCAAATTCTAACTAATCACCATATTTGCACATAATTAAGCTCAACATGACGAGAGGGAAGTCGTACCCTACCTTTAGGTCAATCAGCGAGCTCCAAAATCTAGCCTCTAGAGTTTAAAGTAGAGGGGACCCATCTAGAGAATTTTGAAATTGACATCATAAAAAGGTCCTAAATAAATCCACAAATTATTTTCCCCAAAAAAAACACCATTCGAGGTTCGGAACAGCCCATATCAAGATAAGTAATTTTTGTCCATCAAATCTAAGGAAATCCACCATGGCAGCAGTAAAAAAATCAAATTACCTCAAATGAAGGGTCCCTGACAATTCCCAAATACTCTAATACATATCCACCTAATTCCAAACACCTAGGAATTTGAATCACCAAAATCAAAATTTCTAGAACTCTCATAATCGCCACTTGAAGTTTTGAGAAACAGTTGAATCACAAATTTGGTCTTAATTAAAAGACCAGAGAATTAGTCATCATGAATATGGCTTCAGTAGCCCGCTGACACGGAGAGAGGGTTCCCAGACCTCCGTGAATGAGGAGTTTGACCCGCGAATATAGAAAAGAAGTCAGTAGACTTTCGCGAACGCGGAGCCTGACTCGTGAATGCGGAGAAGGAGTCATCACACCTCCGCTAACACTAGGCCTTACCAGCGAAAAAATAGGCTAGGCTCTGCAAATGCGAAAAGATAATAGCCCCTATACCAGTAATTGTTGTAACAATAGATTTTAGCATTGTCCAAGTCTCCGATAGAGTGCTCGAGATTCGTTCAGAATCTCTTGCATGCAAACAAACTATACTACCCCCACCAAATTTAATATTTAGATTTAGCGACGCAATCAAAATTTTTATTCGAGGTCATCTCATAAAAAATTAGGTCCCACACCCAAGTGTCATTTTTAGCCAATTCCACAAGGGGCTTTGAGATTAGATCGGTAAAGTAGGAAAGAGAACAAAAGGTTCTTTTAGATAAAACTCGAAATTCCAAAGCTGACCGCATTGATGGAATTTTATCTAAGTGATTTTTCCAAGAATGTTGACAAAGTTCAAACTTAGGCCAAAACTTAAAGGGTAAAATGCCTAATCATCGAAACTTGCACTGAAAGTCTCAAGGCTCGTAAGACCATATCACTAGCTTAAAAACCATTTTGGAGCTGATAGAATCATCAAAATTCTACTCTAAGGTAGTTTACCTAAAGTTTTGACAAAAATCAACTATTAAGTTTCAAAATAGGGAAATGACATAAATTCCAAACAAACGATTAGACAACCAAATAGTCAGTGCTAGCAAGTCATATATAACTTTAAATAACTTAGGGTGTCTATAGGAATGATCTAAACGATAAAAGAAATGTAATAACACAAAAATTACTGGATGGTCATTACAATTGTTTATTCACCACACTTCATTTAGTTCTAATATTATGATGCAAAGTTAATATGTTTTTGCAAAGAAATTATCAAGATTTAATTTTTTTAAGCTATCACAAAGAGTACCAGTACCAATGAGATAACTATTCTTAAATAAAATAAAACATCCATTATCAATATTGAAAGAGTGTTCGGTCTTATCAAACTTAGAAAAGAAACTAAATTTCTTAGAAGAGAAGGTACATAAAAAGTTTCAAGTAAATCTAAGTGACGCCCAATATCAAAGATCAAATGATAAGTACCAGTAACACCCCATGTTGTCCTAATATAAACTAGGCTCGATGATGATGAGAAAAGTTGAGAGAAGAACTGTTTTTGAGGACCATGAGTGTCCTCTACATTTCATAAAGAGTCCTATAAGTCATAGGGATAACTCGTAGACCCTTCCCAATACTTAGAAAAAATATGGGATTTTGCGAAGCCACCTATGAGTGACTTTACGACTCATAAAGGTTTCTACTAGTCATAGGAATGACTCGTAGAGATACCTAACACTTAGTAAAATTTTAGAACTAGAAGGGCACATCTACAACGAACCTTGATGATTCGTCAAATGTTCTACGAGTCGTAGAAACAACCTGTAGAGAAAATTCAAAGACTCATATTATAGGCTTTTGAGAAACCTACAAGATGAGTCAAGTCTATAAATCATTGAGTCTTTGATGGCTCATCAACCCGAGTCATAAACACCATGTTTTCCATCCCAGTTCCATGATCGAAAAGGATGACCCATAGAAGCTTCTACAAGTACTAACTATGACTCGTAGATGGTCATATTCAATTTTTAACAAAGGGTAAATTGGTTTTTTCCCACCATTTCCAAATAAAACCCCTAATTTTTAGGATTAAATTAAGTCCCTTAATAGTACCCTAAATGCATTACCCTCTCATTAACACTTAGATTATTTAAGAGCGGGGATTTGAGAAGAGGAGTAAGGCTAGGGTTCAAGTTCTTCAAGCGAGGTCTTAAAACTTTTGATTTGTTCTTCGTTCCAAGTATGTAAGGCTGAACTAAAATATGAATTTTGTTCTTCCATGTACCCATGTTTGTGATTGAGTCTCCATGATTGTATTTTTTTGTCATATTCTTATCTTTAAAATATACTTATTTTTATTAATTATTGATGAAATATTGATTTTTATGAATTAATTCCTTGAACACATGATTTGACTACTTGTTTACTTCAACCCTAGTAGTGTGTTGATTGATATTGAATTGTATACATCTTAGTATTGAGTCTAGAGCCTTAAACCGTAAATGAATAATTGCAATTGGAATATGAATATGATGATAGTATTGATAGTGTTGATGAATTGATAGTCCTGAATGTTATCATAAATGATTGACTAAAACCTACCTTAACTAAGTGATTAAGAATGATTCAGAAATTGATTGGTAGAAAGGATTGGTTTGATAGAACAAATGAGTGGAAAAGAGCCTAGAAGAGACTTACTGATTTGGATTAATTCAGATTGATTATCTTATAAGATTGAGTCTTGCAAGGAATATCGAGCATAAAATTGAGTAAGAGTAAGCAATAACTCTAACCCAATAACTACATCGCCAAACATAGGAGAGGATTGAATTATTAAAGTTGGATGTTTCCCAAATTGTTATCCTAGCATAATTGGATTTGATTGGTTTTGGATCCATGATTGTTGATTCATTCTTACCTTCGTAATGTATGGACAGACGTGGAAACAACATTGGCTTGTTGTACTATCACTACCTCATAAGTGATAGTTGATGGATAAGAAAAACTCCTATATAGGTCTTCATAGTACTATGTTTTGGATTGGATTAGACTGGCATAGATTGTATTGGATTATGTATGATTGGTCTTAGTCTAAATGTTATTCTTGTTTAGACTTAGGACATCTTGATTGAGTTGTTCATTCTTTTGATTTGAGATTCTAAGTTGATTTGATTCTGCCTTGATGCATATTTCATTCTGTTATTTTACATACTCATACATTTTATGTACTGACATCCATTTGGGCCTACATCATTTCATGATGCAGAGATAGGTGCTAGAGATTATTAAAAAGCCTATCGTTGAGGATCTATTCACATTCAGCTATTTGGTGAGTCCTCCTTGCTTTTAGAGGACACCCTATTTATCATTTTGGCTTGAGTTAGTTTTCTTCAGCTGATTTGAGGTAGCCATGAATATGTCATTGGCACCACCTAGATTGGTGATAGAGTCTTTATAGACTAGATTGTGATATTATTGATTCATATCATATTTGACTAGTTTCTTTCATACTAGTTTGTTGATCGGATTTGATAAATGGTTGGCCTTTGGCCCTATTTTATGAGTAGTTTCTGTATAAGTTATTCTTTTACTAATACAATATGATTGAATGAATGTGTGATTGCACTAAGTGGTCTTCTTGAGGACTAGGAATAGTCTTCGACTGTTGGCCACATCTAGGGTACCCTCCCGGTGCATGACAAACTTAGTATCAGAGCATAGAGTTCAAGTGTCCTAGGGAGTGTATGAAGTCGTGTCTAGTAGAGTCTTACTTATGGGTATGTGATGTACCACTCTTATAATCAAGAGGCTACAAGACATTAGAAATTGTTTTACTTCTTCATATTCTGAGTTCGTGCAAAAGAATTTTACTCTAAAAGGTCCTCCCTAATTTATGCGTTATACTTTTGTTGATAATGCCTCCTAAATGCACCGCTAGCTAAGGGAATGCCGCCGATATTGAGGTTCCACAATCTAAGATGCTTCCACCATATAGAGTGAGGACTAGTGGCCTACTACTCACCCAGTTCCTACTTCAGAAGCTGAGTTCAGAGGTACCATCACTATGTTCACCCAACTGATAGCTGGCCAGAGGGGTAGCTAGAGTTCACCAGCTCCCAGATCTAGCTCTCAAGAGACATCAGTTTCAGGGAGGATCTAAGATATTTTGAGGTTGAACCCACCAGTCTTCATGGGTTCTAATATTAAGGAGGATCCCCAGAATTTCATGATCCTAAAAGTGATCCATGCAATAGAAATAGAGGGGGTTGAGTTGATGTCTTATCAGTTCAAGGATGTGACAAATGTCTTATAAAAATAATAAGAATAAAATAAGGATGAGGATGTAAAGCCTACTATTTGGGATGAGTTCGAGGGAGCCTTCTTTGACCACTACACTCCTAGAAAATTGAGGGAAGTGAAAGTAGAGAAGTTCACAAATTTGAAAAAAAAGGCTTTGAAAGTAAAGGAGTATAGTTTAAGTTCATCCAATTATCCCAATATGCTCCATAGATGATCCCAGATATGAGATCACAGATGAGGAAGCTTTTCACCGACTTGGGAAAATATGTGAAAAAAAGAGTGCAAAGCATCACTTCTAATTTCTAACATGGATATCTCCAAATTAGTTAGGTATGCTCAATAGGTAGAGGATGACTAGAGGAAAGACAAGGATAAGAACTTGAGAAACAAGGAGAAGTCAACTGGGCATGAGAATGAGTAGAGGTAGAGTAAGGGCAATAGGTCTTTTTTTCATAAGAGGTCTTCCAACTATGCTCCATCAACAACAAGTGCACCTGAGTCAAATAATAGGTATGATTAGCAGGGATAGATTCAACATAATTCTAGAGCCTAGGGTTCTCAATCCTAGGCTAGTGTAGCTCAAGGGTCGAAGGAAAATCCACCTTGCAACAAATGCGGTAAGCTCCACCTTAGAGAGTGTACAAAGAGGAATAATGGTTGTTACAAATATGGTCAAGTGGGCCATTATCAAAGGGAGTGTCCGACATGGGACAACAAAGCCTAGTCTTTTACCACAGTACCACCGACCACAGGTAATTAGAGGGGCACTACTTAAGGTATGGGCGGAAGTACAAACTATCTATATTCCATGGGTAGTTACCAGGATTAGGAGAAGTCCCTAAACATTGTAACTAGTATGATTTGAGTATTTACTCTTGATTGTTATGTATTGATGGATTCGGGTGACAGATTGTCCTTTGTATCTCCTTATGTGGCTAATAGATTTGATAAAATTCCTAAATGTCTTCTTGAGTCTTTAAATATTTGTACTCCTATTGGCGATTCTATCCTAGCTAAGAGGGTCTATAGAGATTATGAGGTGTATATCTATCACAAGGATACCATGACTGACTTAGTTGAGTTGGACATGGTTGATTTTAATGTGATTCTTCACATGGACTGGCAATATTGTTTTTATGCCTCATTGATTGTTAAGCTCAGTTTCCCAAATGAACTTATCTTAAAATGGGAGGTCAGTCTTATTGTGCCTAAGAGTAAGTTTATCTCCTATCTTAGGTCCATAAATTTTATCTCTAAAGAATATATTTATCACATTGTTAGAGTTAAAGATGATAGACTTGAATCCCCCACTGTTAATAGAGTTGAGTCCCCCACTCTTGAGTCAGTACAGATTGAAAATGAGTTTCCTGAAGTGTTTCCTGAGGATCTACTAGGAGTCCCTCCTAATAGAGAGATTAACTTTGGGATTGATGTTCTTCCCAATACGTAGTCTGTCATGATCCAAGCCAAGGTCCTAGACGTGACACGATGAATGAAGAACCCAGAGGTACATCACCCAAGCCTTTTAGCATTCATTTAGCCATTCATCAGTAATGATAATAAATATCAAGCGGAAGAAAAAAGGGAAAGCGTAACTAAGGGAGAAAATCATGACATAATAGTCATTATCAACCTTAGATCATCATATATTTATGTCCAAATATACCTCTACTAATGGACTTGGTGGGGGCTAAGACATTTTCATAGCTCACCCTTAAATAACTAACAATGAAGTACCAAAATAGGTGTCTTAATGCCTCAACATAACATATGCTAAAAAGGGGAGGAGTATTGTCCTCAAAACAATGGAAACTCACCAAAAGTGGTCTTCAAATGATCCAAACTAACCACATGCAGGAGGAGGAACACTGGTACCTACATGGAGATATCATGTAAGAAAAAGAGTAAGTGTTAGTAATTTGAATGTACTAAGTATGTAGGAATGCAACATGTTAAAAACATTAAGACATGGTAAAATACATGAGTGAATGAGGCATGATTAATCAAGTAGATAGCATTTAAACCATATATATTTGGGAAAATGACTATAACCAACATTTAAGACCATGAGAGCTATTAGATGGAATCCAACATAACCCCCTACGTTGGCACGTGGAGACTACTTGCTGAGTAGAACTCCGTTTAGTTTTAATTCATTTATTTAACATTTGGTGGCTACAAAGGCCTAGCCTACAATGGATCCTATGGTGGCATATAGTTAATGCAATATGAGGCTTTATTTAAGGACTCTGTGGGTCGAGTCCCATCTACATGTTACATTCGGTGCAAATTCAAATCCCACAGATGAGTATAATACTTCAAAATAGTCATATCATATAGCTTGAGAATTCAAACATCACATTAGGTAGAATAACTTATTAAAACCTTTGGTTTATAACATTATCATGGTTGTGATACCCTATTAACCATCCTACTAATGAATCTTGATTTATAAGAAAATTAGTTCTAAAATCAGTGATGGTATTCCGAGTATCATGCTAATAAGACCAACCTTTTGGAAAAATGTTCAAAAGCATTAACAACATATAGGGATGTTATACATGTCATATCGTAACCTTAAACATTTTATTTGATTCAATGTGAGGATTATCCTTTGACATTGAAACCTTACTTTGGCTTAGAAGCCTTTTTTTATTAATCAATCATTTCATATAGACTCCCTTAAACATAGGCATTTGTTTCATAAACTTTCATTTAGAGTCAAAATCTTTCAAGCCAAACTTCATTGGAAACATAGAAAAATGAGGTGGATTCTATTCAATTTATCTTTAAAACATGCTTTTCAAAGAACCATGCATTAACATTATCGATTGAGTCAATTCAAAATATACTTCAAATAACCCACCATTCATTTCAAAGATCCATAATAGCTTGAGATAGGAAATTACTGGAAATTCAATAATTCATGTAATTGAGTAGTAATATCAGCTTTCTCGAATATAATATCATAATTTGAACCATAAGTTAGCTATTAGAAAAGGATTGAACATGACCCATTTGAAAATTCATAAAGCCAATATAGAAATTTGGGGCATTCATTGGTAGAATCGATTTCATGCAATTTGAGTCAATAATCATAATTTCAATCATGCTTCATGCTAATAAGAAGAAATTAAAAGTAGCATAAAGAATTTATACTTGAAATCAAAGGAATTAGTTGGGAAAGGTTTTGGGCTCCATGGGTGGAGGTACCCATGGAAGAAGAAACTCACAAACTTTAGAGTGAAACTTTAAGAAATCTTGATTTTTGGTCTTCAATGAGGAGCCTTAAATCCTTTTAGTTTGAGAGAAAAATTGGAGGGATGATTTGATAGATGTTTCTCCTGTCTATCAAATCATCCCTCCAATGTATCGTCTTTCCAAGATAGACTAAAAGTCCATAAAGAACATGTATCGTCTTTCCAAGATAGATGATCTGTTTGAACATCTTTAGGGTTCTACTTACTTCTCAAAGATAGACCTCAAATCAGGCTACCACCAACTGAAAGTGAGAAAATATGACATATCTAAGACTTCTTGTTGAACCCGGTATGGTCACTTTGAGTTGTTATGTCCTTTAGGTTGACCAATGCTCCTACAGAATTTATGGACTTGATGAACATAATGTTCAAATAGTATTTGGACATATTTGTGATTGTATTTATAGATGATATATTGATCTATTCACAGAGTGAGGAAGAGCATACTAATTATCTCAAAATTGTTCGTCAGACTCTCAAGGATAGGGAGTTATATGATAGGTTCTCAAAGTTTGAATTTTGGCTTGCTTATATGACACTCCTAGGCCATGTTGTAAACAAAAAGGGTATATGAGTTGATTCACAAAAGATTGAAGCAGTTAAGAACTCATCGAGGCCCACATCCCTAACTGACATCAGAAGTTTCTTGGGTTTGTCTAGATACTACTGTATATTTGTTGAAGGGTTATCATTCATATCTTCACCATTCACTAAGATAACTCAAAAAGTCTAAGTTTCAATGGTCAGATGCTTATAGAAGAGTTTTCAAGAATTGAAAACAAGATTAACTACTGCTCTGGTGTTATTCCTACCCGAGGGAATAAATTGGTTTGTCATAAACTGTGATACGTTTTGAGTCATATTGGGTTGTGTGTTGATGCAAAAGGGAAAAGTTATTGCACATGATTTTAGACAGCTCAAGATTCATTATAGGAACTACCAAAATCACAACCTTGAGTTGGCGGCTGTGGTATTCATTCTCAAGATTTGGCATCACTATCTTTATGCCATGCATATTGATGTGTTCACAGATCATAAGATTCTACAATATGTATTTACTCAGAAAAAGATGAACCTAAGATAGAGGAGATGGTTTGAATACCTTAAATATTATGACATAAGCATTCTCTAACACCCAGATAAAGCTAATGTTGTCGATGATGCTCTTAGCAAGTTGTCCATAGGTAGAACTGCCCACGTAGAAGAGGAAAAGAAGAATTAGAAAAAGAGATACATAGGATTGCACACTTGGGAGTTCAACTTACTGACTCTAGTGAGGGTGGTATAATTATTCGAAATGGAGCTGAATCATCTCTAGTTGCAGAGGTGAATGAAAAGCAACATCAAAATCTCATTCTCCTAAAGATGAAAGATGATGTTCATAAGCAGAAGGTAATGAATTTTTCCAAAGGGGGAGATGGAATATTGAGGTATTAAGGGAAATTGTATGTTCCAAGCATTATTCGAGAGAGGATCATGGCAAAGGCCCATAATTCCAGGTATTCCATCCATCCAGGTTCTACAAATATGTACCATGACTTGAGAGAGGTATATTGATGGAGTGGAATGAAGAAGGATATAGAGAGTTTGTGTCCAAGTGTATGAACTACCAACAATTTAAAGTTAAGCACCAGAGGCCTTGCGGAGTAGATCAGAATATTGAGATTCTAGAATGAAAGTAGGAAATGATAAATATGGACTTCATTATAGGTCTACTGTGGTCCTTAAGACAACATGACTCTATTTGGGTGATCGTGGATACAATGACCAAATCATCCCATTTATTATCGGTCAAGACTACGGACACCGCAGAGGATTATGCCAGACTATATCTTCGGGAGATTGTTAGAATGCAAGGAGTTCCTTTGACTATCATCCCAAATAGGGGAGCTGAGTTCAATGCTCAATTTTAGAAATCATTTTAGAAAGGTTTGGGTTCGAGAGTGAACCTTAGTACTGTTTTTCATCCGTAAACAGACGGCCAGGCAGAGAGCACAATTCAGATATTGGAGGATATGTTGAGAGCCTATGTCATCGACTTCAAAGATAATTGGGACAATAATTTACCTCTTATTGAGTTTGCATACAATAATAGCTTCGATTTGAGCATTCATATAACCCCATATGAAGCTCTGTATGGGAGGAGATGTAGATCACCGATCGGTTGGTTCTAGCTTGGTGAGGCTGAGTTGATTGGACCAGACTTAGTTCATCAGTCTATGTAAAAAGTAAAGATCAATCGGGGGAGGTTGAAAACTGCCCAAAGTCTCTAGAAATCATGCGCTGATGTTAGAAGGAGAGATTTGGAGTTCGAATTGCACGATTGGGTATACTTGAAAGTTTCACCCATGAAGGATGTGATGAGATTTGGAAAGAAATAGAAGCTTAATACCTGCTACATTGGTCCTAGTCAGATTGTGAAGAGGGTTGGTAACGTAGCCTGTGAATTGGAGCTGCCCCCAAGTTAGCAGTTATTCATCCTTTATTTCACATCTTTATTCTTAAGGACTATTTGGGAGATCCTGCGCTAGTTTTCCCAACTGAGAGCATTAGGGTTAAAGAGATTTTGAGTTATGAAGAGATTCCAGTTCAGATTCTTAATTTTCAGGTTCACAAATTGAGAACCAAGGAGGTAGCATCAGTTAAATTTTTATAGCGGAATTAGTTTGTTAAAGAGGATATATGGGAATCTAAAGAGGATATGAAAGCTAAATATCATCATCTATTCATGGCTCCTAATGATGATGTCAATGGTAATGTTCCCTTTTCCTAGATTTGATTTGAGGTTCACTCAGAATTTGAGTATTTGATATGTATTCTTGAGTTTGAGTAGTTGATTGTACTAATGTTTGCTTGTTGAGTTCTTGATTGTATTCGTTCCTTGAGTAAACCCTTATCTTGGTATTTATTTGAGGAAAAATGATCCTAAGAGGGAGATATTGTAACATCCCGTGTTTTCCTAACATAAACTAGGCTCGATGATGATGAGAAACGTTGAGAAAAAGAACTGATTTTGAGGACCATGAGTGTCCTCTACGATTCGTAAAAATTCCTACACATGGGTTCTAGGAAGCCATCTATGAGTGAATTTATTAGTTGTAAAGGTTTCTATAAGTCATAGGAATAACTCGTAGAGACACTTGACACAATCAAATTTCAAAAGTGAAAGGGCACGTCTATAAGGGAAGTTGACTAGTCGTTGAAGTTCCTACGAGTCATAGAAACAACCCGTAGAAAAACTTCAGAGACTCATTATTGTAGGCTTCTGAGAAACCTGCATGACGAGTCAAGTCTACGGCTTGTTAAGTCTTTGATGACTCATAGACCTAAGTCATAAACACCATGTTTTTCATCCCTACTTCACGATTGGAGAGGATAACCCGTAGATATTTTTACGAGTCGTACCTATGATGACGATATTCAGTTTTTAATGAAAGGTAGATTGGTCTTTTTTGACCTTTTCCAAACTACAATTAAGTCCCTTAATAGTACCCTAAATGTAATACCCTCTCATTAACACTTAAATTATTTGAGAGCGAGGATTTGAGAAGAGGATAAATCTAGGGTTCAAATTCTTCAAGCGAGGTCTTCAAACTCTTGATTATTTCTTTGTTCCAGGTATGTAAGGATGAACTAAAACATGGATTTTGTTCCTCCATGTGCCCATGATTGTGATAAATTATTTGTGAATGGATTGAGTCTACATGATTGTATTTGTTTGAGATATTTTGGTCTTAAAAATATACATGTTCTTTACTGATTATTAACAAAATATTGATTTTTACGAACTAATTCCTTAAATGCATGATTTGACTACTTGTTTACATCAACCCTAGTAGTATGTTGATTGATGACGAATTGTATACATCTTAATATTGAGACTAGAACCTTGAACTATAAATGAATAATTGTGGTTGGAATGTGAATATGATGATAGTATTGATAGTGCTGACTAATTGATAGTCTTGAATGTTGTTATAAATAATTGCCTAAAACCTACCCTAACTAAATTATTGAGAACGATTCAGAAATTGATTGGTAAAAAGGATTGGTTCGATAGAACGAATGAGTTGAAAAGAGTCCAGAAGAGACTTACTAATTTGGATTGATTCGGATTGATTGTCTTATGAACTTGAGTCTTGGGAGGAGTATCGAGCACCGAATTGGATAAGATTACGTAATAACTCGAACTCAATAACTACATCACCTAACATAGGAGAGGATTGAACTGTTAAAGTTGGTTGTTTCCTAAATTATTGTTCTGACATAATAGGACTTGATTGGTTTTGGATACATAATTATTTATTTGTAGTTACCATGGCAAGGTATGGATGGATGTGGCAACAACGTTGGCTTATTGTACTATCACTGGCTCATAAGCAATAGTTGTCCGATAAGAAAAACTCCCATATAGGTCTCGATAGGACTCTGATTTGGATTGGATTGGATTGAAATAGATTGGATTGGATTGTGTATGATTGGTCTTTGTCTAAATCTTATTCTTGTTTAGACTTAGTACATCTTGATTGAGTTGTTCATTCTTCTGATTTGAGATTCTTAGTGGATTTGATTCTACCTTGATGCATGTTTCATTTTGCTATTTTACATACTCGTACATTTCATGTACTGCCGTCCATTTGGGTCTGCATCATTTTAGGATGCATAAAAATGTACTATAGATCATCAACAGATGCATCATTGAGGATCTATTCGTATTCAGCTATTTGATGAGTCCTTCTTGCTTTCGGAGGATACCCCATTTATCATTATGGATTGAGTTATTTTTTTTATTTGATTTGAGGTTTCCATAAACCTGTCATTGGCACCACCTAGATTATTGATAGAGGCTTCATAGACTGATTTTGAAGTTGTTGATTCGTATCGTATTTGACTAGTTTCTTTCATACTAATTTGTTGATTGAATTTGATAGATCGTTGGACTTTGACCTTATTTTATGAGTAGTTTCTTGATAAGTGAGTCTTGTGCTGATAGAATGTGATTGAATGAATGTGTGGTTAGACTAAGTGGTTCACTTGAGGATCAGCAATGGTCTTTGAGTGTCAGGTACGTCTAAGGTATCCTCCCGAGGCATGACAATACCGATAGCTTCAATTTGAGCCTTCACTGTATTCCTCATATACATAAATTTTAAATTCTTCTTTATGATCTACATTGTAAGGAATCCTTGCATAGTATTAGAAACATGAGCAATACAACCAGAGTTAATCCACCAAGTATTATAAGAAAATTAAGTTAAATTTGAGACTTCACTGTATTCCTCATATACATAAATTTTAAATTCTTCTTTATGATCTACATTGTAAGGAATCCTTGCATAGTATTAGAAACATGAGCAATACAACCAGAGTTAATCCACCAAGTATTATAAGAAAATTAAGTTAAATTTGATTCGAGATATGTAAAATCACAAGGCTTACCTTTCTAATCGAACTATATCTTACATTTTAGGCAATCTTTCTGAAAGTGTCCTGATTTTCCACAAAAACGATAAGTATCATCCTTATATTCCTTCTTACATACTTGAGATGAGGACTCATTAACATTATTTTGCCTCTATTTTTCTTAACATGCTTCTTTCCTTTCTTTCCAGCTCCTTGATAACTTGCAAAGTTGATGGAGTGGGTTCGTTGATTTTTCAACCTTATTTCTTCCTGAACCAACATTCTATGTAATTCATACATGTTCCATTTGTAGTTCATGGTATTGTAGTTCATTTGGAAAGAGCCATACTCAAACGATAATGGGTTGATGATGAAATGTACAAGAAAATTTGTTCCAATTCCATTCTCAAAGACTTTCAAGTCTTACTGTTATGTTTGCCTTTTCAATGATATACCCATGCATGGTACATGAACCATCAAACTTCTGGTGGTCAAAGTACCCATTAGTGTCCCTGCACTTATCAATAGTTTGAGAGGATTCTTCCACAAATTTTGCATTTTCAGTTTTGGGAAGAGTTTTCTTAATGTTGCTCGCAATATTCATTCGCATAAACATTAGGTCTAATTTGTTAGACCGATCTTAGTGCTTATAATAGGACCTTTCTCCAACACTGCTTGTTTTTGTAATAGCAATTGGCATCTAAGTGTAAAGTGCAAAATCAAGATTTAAAACTCTTAGATGGAATTTGATCTGCTTGCACCAGTCTGAGAAGTAAAATCATTAAAGATCGTAACAGAGGTAAAGTATGAATGAAGAACAAATGCTGCAAATAGAATATGCTTATTTGTTAATACTTTGAGTTATGAATTTAAACATATTATAAGATTCAGAAAAGGTTTATGTATCTTAGTTGTATATTGATGTTCTCCTTTGGCCAAAATATCAAAATACGACTTTAGACTTAATGATTCTTAAATGTGAATTTAGCGTTAGTCGATAATTTTTAATGTATCTATTAATAATATTTATTATCTTTGGATAAATAAATAAAACTAAGGATACATTTAAATTATCTCCTTAATGTTAAATGGTTATATGAACAAACAACTAACCTTTAGTTGATCCATAAATGTCTTATAACCAACAACTTCAATTTTCTCATAAGTATTATATCGGTTATAAGAATTAAAATTATTGCTTAATCATTATTTTGGAATTATGTTTTCAAAAATTTGACCAGTTTGATGATTAACAAATCTCACATATAATTCAAAAAACATTATATATATGAACAATTATTTCCCATAATATAATATTTCACTAACAGAATTTGATGTTAGAGAACTAATTAGATTTATAACACCTTTATATGCCAATATTAATATAATAATAAGAGATAATAACATCATGCATATATGAATCATTATATATTCAGTGATGCTATAAAACAAAAAAAAAGATTATGGATCAACAATTCATAATTAAATTCACATGACTTCTTCTGAAGGTAATCACTATAATTTATTTCCTTATTTTAAACGCAAAGAACAAGTGTTCTAATACAAATTAAAGTTTCCAATGAGTTAAATTCAACTACTCAAAACATAATTATCCGAACTTGAATATCAAAATAAATTCAAAGTAGCTAATAATACTTAACATAAACTAATGAAGTACTACCAACAAATTAAAGAGGCAGTAACCCTAATTTTATTTTATTTTTAACTTAAAGTTTCAACTCTGGAAATAATTGAAACGATGGCACCACCCATTTTTCAAATACGTAAAATATTAATTTTATGAACAATCATTAGTTCCTCAACCCGGCTCATGATAACACATGTAAGGGTTTATAGCGATAACAGATTGTGAACATATACAATTCAACATAAAATCCTATCACTTGTTTAAGATCGTGGAACTACATGATTTTTCCCATTAAATATACAACTATACCTAAGTCAGCCATAACTTTCTTCTTTACTGAAATTAAGCGGAAACTTTATCTTCAATTCTTGATAAAATTATTTTTCGTTTCTCTCACTTTAGCTTGTGTGTATTCAGAATACGGTTGATGGAGTAGGTTATTTCCTTTTAATAGGCAAAGAGGGGACCAAAGGTTAATTCTCACTTTCCATCAAAGTGGGTCAGAGGAGTGTCATGATCTGATTTCTCGAGTTATGATGACACCTACTATAACCCACATGTAGATAAGTCAACCCGTAACCCGAAACTATATGTAATAGGTTAAAGGGTACTATACAAGAGTAAACAATTCTCAAGAAATACATGAGATAAAGAGGAAGCAAATATATATATATATATACACACACACGTACACAAACCGAAGGATCCCTCCTAGAACCTGAAAGTCAAAAGTATAGAGCTACTACAAAATGAATACAAGTCTCAAAAGTGGATCACAGAAATAAAGACTTGTCTCAAAAAGCAAAAAAGACTAGTCACTATATACATAAGGAGACAGATAAATGCAAGATGCCATGAACTCACCCTCCCCTCTAAAATTGGACTTGAACAGCCTTGAATCAGCGCTGGTGACTAATGCTCAGACCTGCCTCACAAAAATAGATACAGAGTGTAGTATGAGTACCAAAATAATAGATACTCAGTAGACAACATCGGCCGACTGAGCTTGAAAAACACAAGCAATATGAAAAGAAGGAATAACACAAAAAAGACGTAAAGGAGCGGAAGTCTAGAAAGAATGCACACTAGTGTAGATAATAACTAAACTAGACTAACTATAATATAATTACACCTAAGTTGACCCCTATAAACCCAGAAGGTACACTAATGAACAAGTTTAAGGAAAAACTCAAACAGACCCCCATAAACCCGATGGGTGCACATAAAAGCTATAACTATTGAGAATAGAATTCGATGAATCTAAAGCCAAAAGGTGCATATCCTAGACCTCGTACTATGGATAGGACCTTCAAAAGAACCAATAATACTCAGGCATTAGGTATTGACTCCATAGAGGATAATGGGCCATAAGAATCGAAAAGTACAGAGCCCGTACCTCAAACTACAGAAGAAACCTACTATGAGAACCAATAAAAGATGGTAAAGATCCCATATCAATTGTCATCACAACAACCACTCTGGAATGAGATCCACGCAAAGGTAATTAATACCTTACTCCAAACTCGAATCGAATCCAGTCCCAAACCATTGAAATATGCCTCGTATATCAATTGTAGATCGCTAAGGCCAAAGAAAAAAGGGGGTATGGATAAAAGATCATCGGAGCTAAGTTTCCACCTAGATTAGGCTCGGTATAATAGATCTAAGTCTACTGCATTAGTCTACTAGGAACTAAGCCTCTGAAATGACGTCAGAGAGGTTCTAAGTCCTATAGGCTCCAATATATGCAAGTCTAAGGCAAGTACTACTCTACATCTATAATAAGGCCAAACATGTTGTCAACAACATCACAAAATAAGAATAATATAAGCTACAAGGCAAGGATGGTCACTAATCAATACAACAAGCCCACAAGCTCCTAAAATTACCAAAAATAAGCCTAAAACATGATTCCTAAGTATCTAAGAATGATCGAGAACCTAAACAACCCATATTCCAACTTATCAACATGAATTCACATTATCGAGCTCAATCTAAAGAAAGAAAATCGATACCCAACCTCAAAGCAGATTGTGCGCATTCCAAACTCATAATTCTAGATTTTTCCCCTTTTGAACGGTCTCTGAATGTATCCATGCTATCAAACATAGTTTTACAATGTCAATACGCTCGTTTAAACACTAAAATCACTTAAAATAGAGATGGATTAATTTTGGAGTTTAAAATAGAAATATGGGACCCACGTCAGAAATTTCATAATTGAATCTGTAAAAAGATCCTAATTACCTCTTCAAACTTGTGTCCCAAAAAGTAGCACAATTTGGACCTCGAAACATCCCACATACTCAACATGCACAAAATTACCATTTAAAGAACACAACTAAGGGAAAGCAACCCCTAAATATCGGAAATTACCTCAAATGAAGGTCCGTTCTCCGATCACTCTAATGTGTAGCCACACTGATTCCAAATGCCAAATTTATAGCTAAAATGAGGTAGAAAAAAACATTGAAATTTTCTTGGAAGAGCTAATCGCATCTAGTCAACCACAATTGAACACTCATTTTGATCGTGGCCAGATGCCTACATGATCGTGATGGACTAGGTACATTGCGCCCTCCACAATCGCGGAGGTTTCATCATGACCATAATGAAGGAATGCACCTGCACCAGATGTCGGTGCATTATCTAGAACATCAAGTGTTTAAAATCTTTGATGGGATGTTAAGAATTAATTAGGAACCCCATGCGCACAAATGAACTATGCTACCCCACCAAATTTAGTATTTTAGACTCAATGAAGATGTTGAATTTCAAACTGAAGTTGTCTCAATGAAAAGTGGATCCCACATCCAAGTATTGTTTTTGCCAAAATTCCATAAGGGGATCGAAAATTAGACGAGAAGACTTAAGAAGCGCACGAAGGGAAGTTCTAGAGCATACTTGACATTCCAGAGCTAACCAAGCTGATGGAATTCTCATTCGAACATGTTTTCTAGGAATGTTGACCAAGGTCAGACTTAGGCTAAAGCTTAGAAGTTAAAACGCCTAAGGACACAAACTCGCATCAAAAATCTTGAGACTCAAGCTGACCATGACAGTAGCCTAAAATAACCTATTTGGAGTTAATGGAACCTACAAAATTCCATTCTCAGGTTGTTTACTTGACGTTTTAACTTAAGTCAACTATTCAAGTTTCAAAAGTTTCAAACCACAGAAACATGCATAAAACCCGAAAGAAAAACCAAGAAACTAAACAATTAGTTCCAACAATTCATAAATGACTAAGGTTCTCTAAACAAATGCTCTAAATGACGAAAAGAAGGCATTTTCACAAAAATAACGTAGATGGTCATTACAACATCCATTACAAAATAGGATTTTCATCCAAGAAACTAAGAGGCAAGAAGTACTTGAAGGATCAAAAATGTCAGGGAACTGCTCTCGCATCCCTTGCTTGGTCTCCCAGGTAGCCTCCTCGAATAGAAGATACCTCCATCGGGCCTTAATAACAGGAATGGCTCTCGAATGCAATCGTCACATATCTCCGACTAGAATAGCAACTGGCTCCTCCACAAAGGTCAGACAATCATCCAACTCAACTGAATCATACTGAAGCACATGAGAATCATCTAGAACATACCGACCCAGCATCAACACATGGAAAACTAGATGGCTAGCTGAAAGTGCTGGAGTAGGGCGAACTTATAAGTGACATCTCCAACTGTCCTCAAAATCTCAAAAGGCTCTATATACCTGGGGTTAAGCTTGCCGTTTCCCCAAATCTCATTACTTCCTTTATGGTCTATACTCGAAGGAATACTCTATCAATAATTATAAACCTAAATAGCCAACATCTATGATTTGCATAAATCCTGAGCTGTGATGAGCCTATCGTGAATCACCCTTACATGATTTAAGGCATCCTAATGTACGTTTGTACCAAGAAACCTAGGCTTCATAGACTCAAATCAACCAACCATAGAGACACAATGCCTACCATATAAGGCCTCAAATGGGGCCATCGAAATACTAGAGTGGTAGTTATTGTTGCACACAAACTTCGCCAAAGGAAAAAACTGGTCCCACTAACATCCAAAATCAAAATCACTAGACCGCAACATATCCTCAAGAATCTAAATAATATGCTATGACTGACCATTAGTATGCGGGTGAAAAGTTGTACTAAAGTTAATACGGGTGCCCAACTCTTCTTGAAAAGTCCTCTAAAAGATGGAAGTGAACTATGAACCCTGGCCTAAGATGATAGATACAAGCGTACCATGAAGATGAACCACCTCCTGAATATATGAGCCAATCTCTCGGTGCTAAATGAAGACTGAATGGGAAGGAAGTGTATTGACTTGTCCAATCGATCAATGATGACCTAAATGCCATCAATACCTTCAAAAGTCTCAATGAACCCATAACAAAGTCGATGGTTATATGATCCCACTTCCACTCCAAAATAGGTAAACTCTGAAACTCAACACCAGGCTAAAACTGCTCGACCTTCGCCTATTGGCAGCATAGGTAAGAGGACACAAGTTTGAAATATCTCTCCTTATATCGATTCACTAGTAATACTACCTTAAGTCATGATACATCTTACCAGTGCCCAAATAGATGGAATACCTAGAATCATGGGCCTCACTAAGGATCAACTAAATCAAACCTTCAACTCTTGGCACACATATACACTCAACAAATCTAAAAGCCCCATCTAAATTTAAGGTAGACTGACTGGTATCACTTTCCAATACTCTACCTTTAAGTGCCACCAAAAACTCATCCTAGAACTGACGACCACAGATCTAATTAAAAAAAGATGACTGAACTCCCATAGGGGTTAACAACTGGCGTGGAATCTGAAATATCATGTCGAATCATAATTTTAGGTAAAGTATGGATGTCTAAAGGAGAAGTTTGCTGCACGAAAAAAAAAAAAGGTACCATACTATCTATCTTTCGACTTAAGGTATATGCTAGTATATTCAACTTTCTCGGGTGGTATAGAATAAAGAGTTCATAGTCCCTCAAGAGCTCAATCCAAAGGTGTTGCCTTGAATTAAGGTCCTCTTGACTAATAATGTATTAAGGACTCCTGTGATTCATGCAGATATCACAAAAAACTCCATACAGGTAGTTCCTCTAGATCTTAAACACAAAAACTATCATCGCCAGATCTAAGTCATGAATGGGGTAGTTGCGCTCATGCAGCTTAAGTTACCTCAATGCATAAGCTATAACCCAGCCTTGCTCTATCAATACACTACCCAAACCAATGTCGGAGGCATCACAATTTACTGTGAAGCCCTTTCCCTCAACTAGAATAGTCAATATAGGAGCGATGGTAAGACCCTTATTCACACTTCTCAGACCACTCAAACAGAATATCAAAGTGATTCAACTGGACCAAAGGCACTGCAATAGTAAAGAAACCCTCCACAAAACATTTATAGCAACCTCCTAGTCAGACGAAGCTCTAAGTCTTAGTAATAAAAGTAGGCCTAGCCTAGTCTTGAATAGCCTTAATCTTCACCGGATCTTCTATGATGTCATTCTTGGACATCACGTGCCCTAAGAATGCTATAGAATTAAGCCAAAATTTACATTTTGAAAATTCGCATAAAGTCACTAGACTCTCAAAGTCTAGAGCACAATCCTTAAATGATGCTTATGCTCACTCCGGCTCTACGAGTACACCAATATGTCATCAATGGAGACTATGATAAAGGTATCAAGGTATGCCCTGAATACCTGAGTCATCAAGACTATAAAGGCGGCAGAGGCGTTAGTCAACCCAAAAGAAATCACTAGGAACTCATAGTGGCGGTAACGAGACCTAAATATAGTCTTATGGATGTCTGATCTCAAGTTAATCTTAGAAACTACTGCAGCACCCTGAAGCTGATCAAATAGTTCATCAATATGAGGCATGGGGTAACACTTAATCTAATGATCCCCTTAAGGTCCTCAAGCTAAACTCTGAACTTGTTGAGCTCTGTAGGGGCTATTTGATAAGGTGGAATAGAAATTGGATGGATGCTCAGCTCCAAGTCAATGGTAAAATCAATATCACACTCTAATAAACGTTAGGTAGGTCTATGGGGAACACATCCGCAAACTCTCAAACCACGGGACTAAATCAACTAAGGCTCTCCCTACTAACACCTCGCATATAGGACAAATAAGCTAGGCAACTAGAAGCAACTAATCACTAAGCCTGAATAAAAGAGATAATCCAGTAGGTGTGCAACTAAAGTCACCCTAACACAACACTGGAGGGATGCCAGGCTTAGCTAAAGTAATTGTCTTAGCATAGCAATAAGGGACTACATGGTAGGGGATAACCAGTTCATGCCCTAAATAACATCAAAATCTAACATGTCTAGAAAGATAAGATCAGCTCGAGTATCATACCTCTAGATAGTCACTAAGAAAGATTAAAACACTTGTTCCACTACTAAGGACTAGCATACTAGGGTCAAAACAGGCACAAGCTCTACTCTAAATTCATACCCAACAGGGAAGCATAATAAATAGGTACATATGAAAATATAGAACCTAGATTAGATAAAGCCAAAGCGGGCTGATGGCAATAAAAGAATCATACTTATGTTAAAATCATCTGATACCGCATCCTCCACCCTCGCTGGAGATATATAGAAATATCCTTGGCCACCTCTACCCTATATGTCTAATCTACAACCTAACATTCCCTCCCCTTCCAAGATCACCCTTGTATACCTTGTCGACCACCCTAACGGTCCTGATACTGTCCAGGGCCTCTAACTAGAGGGGATACCACTGATACTGGTCAACCTGCACCAGTAGATGGAACAATCATCCCTCGGTGGGGGAAATCTTGGGACCAATGGTCTAGCTCACTGCAATAATAACAATCCTGAGAAGAATGACCCACATGATAATGGCCACCACGGTCGGCAGAACCCAAATCTAATCTTCGCGAACTCTAGCCTATGCTATGACCATTCTCTCGGTGATGACCACCCTCTAAAGCATGAAGGGCCATCTGAACATACTGTCTAGACTGACCTTGCTGAAAACACTAACGGGGCCTATCATAAGAGTCCTTACCCCTAGACTGGAACCCATTGTAGCTTCCCTAGTATGCCTCATTGTTGCTACCCCCTTAGGCCTTGTGATGGATATTCTCCATGGTACGGGCATTATCAACCATATCTCAAAATGAGAATCCCACTGAAGCCAAACACTCCTTAATCCTCAATTGAAATCTCAACCCTTGGACAAAATAATGAACTATCTCCTCCTAAGTGGGTAGTATCACAGTAGCATGGCAGAACAGCTCATGAAACCTTACCTCGTACTCTAAAATAGTTATGGAGTCCTGCTCCAATATTGAGAACTAATCCCGGAGCCTATCTCTAACACTTCGTAGAATGAACCTGGATAAAAAGGCCTCTAAAAAATCATCCCAATAGATCGGAGGCGACCAAGTTATCCTGGTCTCTAGGTATAAGAGACACCCTATCTGGATGGCCCGCCAAAATGATAAGCGATGAAGTCACATCCTCTTGACTCCACAAGACACAAGGATTGTAGCTACTATCGACAACTAGTCAAAAACTCATGGACATACTCTCCAATAACCCTAGTAAATTATGGAGGAGATATTCTTAAGAAGATCATGAGCATATTATTCTCCTCTAATGGCATCACATCAGCTGCGGCAATTGGGTAGGCGACAACATGTGCTGGTGGCGACAAATTCTTGAGGTGTCGCTACTGTAGGTTGATCCTATAGCACTGGCATAACTTGAGTTGGGGCCTACTGAATACCCATTAGTACTACCAATATCTGGGCAAACATCGTTGAATATCTGGAGCTACAGCTAGTGCGGGTGATGGTTAGGTTGGTTCCGGCCATATCCGCCAAGGAGGAATAAGAGCTACTAGAGGCTCCGACATTGGCTTTGGTGTCCTCTCTCTATCACGGGATATTGTTGCAGCCTTGGTGTGACCTCTGAGTTGTCATTTACCTCTACCTTAGGCTCTATATATGGGTATGTGTGCATCACCACAGCAGTTGTACCACGCGTGTGAGTCATCTTGCGAAAGAGCAAAACAAGTGAGATTTCAAAAAAACAATAGGACATATGCTACAAGAAATGATACAAAAGACAGCTTCTTTCTAACGACAACCGATAACCTCCCAAAGATAGAATACAGACTTCTCTGCACCGATCCACAGGACTCTACTAGGCATTAACTATGTACAAGTAAGACTAGTGAACCTAGGGCTTTGATACCGGCTTATCACGATCTAATTTCTTGAGTCATAATGACACCTGTTATAACCCACCAATAGGTAAGTTAACCCGTAATCCGAAACTACACATAATGGGTTTAAGGGAAGAAACTATACAAGAGTATACAATCCTTAAGAAAGACAAGAGATAAAGTATAAGCAAGCCAAAATATATATGTATATAAACCAAATAATCCCTTCAAGAACCTGGAGGTCACAAGTATAGAGTTACTAAAAACTAAATACATGTCCTAAAAGTGGACTATAGAAACAAAGACTTATCTCAAAAAGCAAAAGACTAGTCACTATATATAGAAGGAGACATGTAAATCCAGGAGGTCATGTGCTCACCCTCGCCTCCAGAGTTGGATTGCAACAGGCTGGAATTAACATTTGGTACTGATGGTCGATCATGCCTCACAAAAATAGATGTAGAGTGTAGTAAGAGTACCAAAACCACATGTACTCAATAGGCATTATAGGACAACTAAGCTTGAAAAGTAAAAGCAATATGAAAAGTAGAAATAACACATAACAGAGGTGAAGGAGCGAAAGTCTAGAAGGGAACAGTGTAAAAAAAGAACTGAACTAAGGTAACTATAATCTAACTATATGTAAATAAACCCCCCATAAGCCCAGAAGGTACACTAGTGCACAAGTTTAAGGAAAAACTTGAACGGACCCCCATAAGGTCGATGGGTACACATAATAGTTATACTCCAAGTTAGAATCAAATCAGTCTCAAACTTTCAAAATAGGCCTAAAATATCAATCGTAGATCACTAAGGCCATACAAAATGAGGGAGGGGGTTATGGATAAAAGGTTATCAAAGCTGAGTTATCTCTTAAATAACGCTCAGTCTATCAGACCCAAGTTTGCAACATCAGTCTACAAGTTGCTAAGCCATTAGAAGCGACGTTATAGACATTCTAAGGCCTATTAGCTCTAAAATATGCATGTCTAAGGCAAGCACTAGTCTACACCTAGACTAAGTCCAAACATGCTCTCAACATCATCAAAATATAAAAATAATCTAATCCATAAGGTAAGGATAATCGCTAAACAAGTACAACATGCTCATAAATTCCCGAAAGCACCCAAAATAAGCCTAAAACATGATTCATATGTAGCTAAATATGATCGAGAACCTAACCAACCCAAATACCAACTCATTAACATGAATTCACATTTTCAAATTCAATCTAAACAAAGGGAATCCATCGTCTACCTCAAAGTGGACTACACTCAAAATTAGGATTTAAATGTTTTCCCCTTTCGAACAACCTCTGAATGTTTTCATGCTATCAAAAATAGATTTACAACATCAATATGGTCGTTTAGACACTAAAATTACTAAAAATTGAGACAGGCCAATTTTAAAGTCAAAATTGGAAATGTGGTAGCTGCATTAAAAAATTTGGAATTGACTCCATCAAAAAAATCCTAATTACATCCCTGAACTTGGGTCTCAATATGGAATACAATTTGGGGCTCGGAACAACCCACACAATCAATATGCATAAAATTACCATTTAAAGAACATAATTAAGGGAAAGCAGCCCCTAAGCACTAGAAATTACCACAAATATAGGTGCCCCAACAATTTCTGATCACTCTAATTATAATCACGTTGCTTCCGAACACCTCAGACTTTAAATCACCTAATGCACCGCTAAGATGAGGGAGAAAATACACTTTGAAATTTCCTTAAAAGGGTTGATCGATATGGTCTTTTAAATAAAAGACCAGACACGATCTACTTGTTGTTCGTGTTTGCGGGAGACAGGGTTGCAATGGCAAACCTTCAATAAAATGACCATCATGATTGTAGTGGTCAAATATTGCAATCACGATGACCAAATTTGGTCAATCCCCATAAAATACTCATCTCAATTGTGGCTAGAGGGACATTCAAAGAAGCTATGCACCTTTACTGAATGTTAATGAAAGAAAGCCCTTTCATCCTAATCTCATCTACTGAAAAGGAGTCTGAACGATGGTTAAAAAATAATTATTTGATTTTCTTTCTTGATTCCAAATGGGAATCTAACAATTTCATTCACTTCACCAAGAAAAGGTGAGGTAGCTTGGCGTCAAAGAGTCATTCGCCTACAAAACATACCTTCCAAAAAAGGAAGGAAAGTCTAAGGCCAAAGCCCGCTGAAGCACTAGAAAAATATGTTGACCATGATTTCTAATGCTTTTCAAAAATAATTTCCTTGCAACGCCTTGAGTGGATAGATAATTACGTCCACTAGATCCCTCATACTCATACTAAAGTACACTTAAGACTCAAACAATCTTGAAAGTGGAGTGGAATGCGCTCTTGGCCTTCTAACTTTCCTTCGTCTAGTTAGATTAGATCCACCCTAGGGCGGGGCTCTTTCATAATATTGATCGGCCTTTTCATTCAAGTACTCAGTAGCAGCTCCCGCTGTAACAATTACAGCAACTCCTGCATCTATTGATTTTGCACCTTCTAATATACCGAGTTTCGAATTCTCCTCACACTTGTTTCCTCATCATTATGATTTTCTCTTCAAGAACACTCGCCTCATCGATTCTTCCCAATTCGATAAAGGTCTTTTTCATTTTCCATGAAAGTCCATCCCAACAATTGTTGTAGATGATATAAATATGAATATGAAAAAAGGTAACCGCCTGGAGAGTCATTTTTCATTTTTAAGTAGAATGTTCATTATCATAATAAGTAGTCGATTAGGAGAACTGTTATCTCACTACATAGTATACTCTTCCTCATCTTTCATTATTCATGTTTTATGTCCTTCCTAGGACATAGATATTTTAGATACCCCCTTCTATTATGAATCGCCAAAGTCTTCCTACTTCTCCATTTTTACAATCAGATCCAAAAAATGTGAAATCAATCAAGATGGACCTGAATTGAATAATGACTATATAAGCTATTCTGATATTAAGAGATTTAATATAGATGAAATTCGTGGAACCAGACCTTTGTAAGTGTAAGCAATGTCTAGGTGACAATTAGTCAGATAGAAAAGAGTCCCAACAAGTCTCCTTGGAATATGGTTCAAAAGTGATCTTCAACTTGACTTTATCTTCAATAATAAGTTCTAATTATTTAGAAAAATCAAAGAAATGATATGATATGGCTTTCAAGATCAATGTCTTTGACCTCGTTCCAAGAAGATCTCATTTCACCCTTTGCGAGATAAAGATCTCGAACATCGTAGAAAAAAGTCCAAACTAACCAGTCAAGTGAAAGGAGTCCACTTCACAAGTTTGTCGGTAAAAATTTTAATGGATTCAAGCAATATAGACAATTGCTGGAAAAACTCGGTGTTACGATTTTAGAATAGAAATTCATTATTTCTAAAAATGGAACCATCGAGTTTGCGACTGCCAGCCTATTCGCTTTTAGCCGAAGCACTTTTATCCTCTATCGAGCAGCTAAACGTACCTCTCGTTTCCACTCCTTGAACTATTTTATCCTACCTATAACTAGATTGTTACTTTGTACCACCTAAAAACAAATCAGTGAAGTAGGCGACAACTACTATTAGGGACGAACGACCAGTCAAGTTCGAACTGACATAGGTGAATTAGACCAACACCTATCAACCACCAATAAGGAGTCGCTTTGGTTATGCAGTTTGGTTAGCAGGCAGGAGAGGACAACCTTTTGTTCCTGCTCCCGAGTTATTCTCTAGAACCATAATAGAAAATAAGCAACCTGAAAGCTTAGAAGCGGACTTTAAAGAAATATCATATATGGATAGTCCAGCTTCAAATCCGACTTCTAACTCATCAAAGAATCAACAGAATTCGCTTTCGATCACAGACAGCTTCTAAAAGAAGACAAAAGAGAAGAGGGACAAGGGCGGCATGACCAGAGAAGGAGTAAGACCGCTTAGGCTATGCCTATTCATTCATAACCAAAGCTCTTCAAATAAATATCCTTGGTACTTGAACTTGATTCTTTAAAGTCGGGTCATTTTTTAGAGAAAAGAATGACCAAAAGTACACCTGACCTAAACTTTTCTACAATAAATTGGGTAGGTCACTAGTATATTCCCTAGCCACGATTCTTCTATTTGTTGGAATAATCTTAGGCCATGCCTATTCATTCATAACCAAAGCTCTTCAAATTAATCTCCTCGGTACTTGAACTTGGTTCTTTAAAGCCAGGAACTCATTTTTCAGAAAGAAGAATGACTAAAAGTAGACCTGACCTAAAACTTTCTACAAAACATTGGGTAGGTCACTAATGTAGTTCCCTAGACACGATTCTTCTATTTGCTGAAATAATCTAGGATGAATCTCCCCGATGATAAGAAATCTAGAAGCCTACGCAATTGCGATGTCCTCAGTGCAGTGCCTCCGCAATCGCATAAGCTTCATTGTGACCATAATGAAGGAATGCACATGTACCATATGTTGGTGCATCATCTAGAACACCAAGTGTTCAATATCAGATAAGATGCGCGGGATTATTTTGAAACCCCATCCACGCAAACGAACTATACTACCCCACGATATTTGACGTTCTAGTCTCAATGGTGATGTCAAAATTTCCAACTGAGTTCGTTTTGATAAAAAGTGGATCCCACACCCAAGTGTAATTTTAGCCAAAATTTTAGAAGGGGCTTGGGGTTAGACCGAAAGTCTCAGGAAGCACACAAAGGATCATTCTAGACCAACATAACTATTCCAAAGCTAACCTCGCTGACAAAATTCTCATTTGAGCATGTTTTTCAAGAATGTTGACCAAGGTCAAACTTAGGCCAAACCTTAGAAGTTAAAATGCCTAATCACACAAACTCGCACCAAAATTCTTGGGACTAGAGACAACGATGTCACTAGCTTAAATGACCTTTATGGAGCTAATGGAACCATCAGAATTACATTCTAAGGTCATTTACCTGATATTTTGATCGAAGTATACTATTCAAATTTCAAAAGTTCAAAAAAATAGAAACAGGCATAAAATTTGAACGAACGACCAGGCGACCGAACAGTCAATGCCAGCAAATCATATATTACTTAGGATCACTATAGGAATACTCAAAATGATAAAAAAAGGCTTATACACAAAAATGACCCGGAGAGGCATTAAAAGGAGTTATAAAAATAACTTCCTTAATAAATTACAAATTAGTAAGTATTTAATAAATCAAAATAATATTAATGTGGGCCAAAAATTTACACATGTAGGATATAAAACTAACATGATAGGTTGATCTTTCGAAGCATTTTATAATATTTCATTGTAAGACGTTACTGTAAATATTCAACGGGATCGACAAAAAAGTGAGCACAATTGACCATCATAATTGTTAAATAATCTTAAGAAATTTCTAAATGAGAAAGTAGTATGTATGCTTGGTGTATGCCCGAAGACTAGTTCAGAATAATATTATCAATTGTAGAATAGACCATGAGTAAACATTTTTGATAGCAAGAGAAAAGTCATCCATCTCACAAGGACAGACTCCTTTAGGTGCAAGTTGCAATCAACCAAATGTTATATGTTTTCTCGATTTCAATTACCCATCTTTTATTCCACTATCGTATTTTCATATTTTTCTATTTTTATATTTATCACAATTTATATTTAGAGACAGAGAAGCGGTTTCAAATTTTTTATGTTATGGATTCTCAACTCATGTTCTAACTATTCCTCATCTTATTTGAGTTTTGGCTATTCAAAGTTCAATATTTCCAGCAATTTTTGAGTGAATTTATGTCCATAAAAACATGTCTATGCTGAAAGTTATGGTTTCAAATGAAACCACATTCATACTACAAAACCCGTTCCTGTAAAATATGAAAAATTAAGAGTGAAACATAAATAAGCATTCAACAAATCAAATATTTATAATATGTAGATCACATAATTGAAAATAAATGGATGAACTATCTAACAACTTGATATAATAAATGAAATTGTCATACAATTCTACATGCCATAAAAGCAGATGAATTTTTGCTTAAAACTCCGCCTTTTATAAAAGAAAAACACGAAAGAATTACAAAAAATTATGACACCACTTTCTCCACTTTATACCTAGTAGCACTTAATATTTTAATTTCTACTATTAAAATGCACAATACGACCAACATTTTATTTGGTAGTCTTCATGGTAGCTGGAATTACTAAAGGAGATGTTGGTGGTAATGAATCCAGAAGGGAGCGAAAATTCCTGAGTGTTAAAGGAAAAATGAGAATTCAAATGAAAAATCTTAGGCCAACAACTTTCTTCAAAGTCTAATGAAGCTTTGCAACTTTTATGATCCAACCCATTGGGTCGCGCAGTCACCTACTCTAACACCTAGTTGGAAAACCCTTATCACCCAAGTTAAAACTGGAAATGCGAAACATGATATATTACTCTAAAAAATAGAAGGAGACAATCTCAACCTTAATTTTTAATGTAAGACTTTGAAAAATACTATGGACACCTTTTTACAAATAATTAAAAAAATCCTTCCAAGGAACTAGTCTAAAGAGGTACAAAGTTATTAAGAGGGAATACAATAAACGAAAATAAGACATGGGTTGCACCTTAAAGAAGAGAGGAGTAGAAGATACTTGAGATTATCATCGTTTTCACCTATGAAACATCAATGACCCAGCAATCAGATTATGCCAAGTGACATAGCAAGAATAGTATCTGTACAAACAACAAGTATTGGTAGGCATCATCGACAACCTGAATTAACCTTATAATATCATGCGAATAATTAAGAAAACAAGGATATTAGAGATTATCCATCTAAGTTCTCATCTCCATGTTGTACTATCCGGGGTATACCACCCATAAATTCATGCACCATACCTCATTTTGATACCTCCACTAAATCATTGTACTACCAAATCGACCACTAGGAGATAATCCATCATTCATACCTGGCCATAACCTGACCCTATTATTATACTATGTCCTTTCCAAGCCTACCCCTTATGACACCCTCTGACTTCCCAAGCCTAACCTTATTAGTTGTATTCTAGATCACTTTAACTAACATACCCAATCTAGTAAATCAACTGAAATAGGAATCATGGTCATCACATGACCTAACCATTACATGAGACAGGTATAAACCATCAAGCTTACCCATACCTAAGTCCAACTCACCTTTCAATTAATTCGTACTACTTAAAGATCCTTTAATACACAACCTATGATGTTTAACATGCAATCTCGATTTACATAAAACTCATTTTCACATTTAAACAAAATAACCCCGCCACTCATACGCCAACATGTAATCATAGCCACAGTCAGAACATAAACAAGATTCCTATTCTTCCTCCCTACTTAACCTTTGCATGAAAATTGTCCACATTATCACATCAACATACACTCGGTCCACTCAAGAAACCAACACATATGTAAGCAATTAAAATATACACAATCAAACATGTACCAGGCATGCTACCAGAGCCAACCGAGAGATATCTTATATCAGGTATGGTACCGAAGCCAACCACTAGTATTATGTACCAGGTGTGGTACCCTAGCCAATCATTAGTAATTTGTACCAAGTGTGGTACTAGAGCAAACTTTAGTATTTAGTACCAGATGTGGTAACCGGGCCAATCGTTAGTTTATGATATTAGGTATAGTATCCGAGTCAACTGTTAGTATCCCGTATGAGGTATGATACCCCAGCCAACCAATAATCAAAAACAACATACATAAGCATAATCACAATGAAACGACCTATCTCGTAAGGCCACAAGAATATTAAATAGGTCCATTGGATGAGATTGACAACATGATATCATTATTATACACCCCTTATGCACCTTACCTCATTTTGATATCCCAATACACCATTTTGCTGCCAACTCTACCACTAGGAGATAAGCCATCCTTCACACCCGGCCATAACCTAACCCTTTTGTTATACTATGTCCTTTCCAAGTCTATCTCTTAGAAAACCCTAAGGCTTCCCAAGCCTAACTTTATTGGTTGTATTCTATACCACTTTAGCTGATATACGCAATCTAGTAAATCAACTAAAACAAGAACACCGGTCACCCGACCTAACCACTATATGAGACAAGTACAGACCATCAAGATTACCCATACTGGAGTTCAACTCTCTCTTTCATTAACTTGGACAACTCAAGATTCCTCTAAGACATAGCCTACAACATTTAATCCTAATCTATATGAGAATCATCTCTGCATTTAATCACAGCAATCCGGCGACTCATAGGCCAACATGTAATCATAGCCACAGTCAGAACATAAACAAGACCCTCAGTCTCCCTCCTTGACTTAATTTGTGCCTGAAGACCTAGACATGGAATCTCCCATTAATTTATAAGGATATTAAGAATTAGATGGAGGTATAACTACTCATTTAAATCTATGCTACCTGAATGCCAAGAAGCTGCTGAAGAACTCTGATCGCGAGCTTCTGGCTCCAAGAAGATGAATTTTGATGGAATCAGGCCTAAAATCTATAGGCTTTAACCTTCTTGCGTGAGAACCCCACTTCTCCCTTTTCTCAAGTTTAGAGCAGCTTTTGGAGGGTGTTTAGATTAATCCTCATCTAATTTACCATTGAAGAGGAGGAGGAAGATTAAAAGAATTCGTGTTTCTTAGTTTCTGTCTCGCTGACCCCACTAACCCCACTATAGAAACTGACATGTTGTTATAGCGGTGCCGCCATAGCGGGATAATTTCTGTTATGGCAAGGTGACGTCAACCCAATTAAATTTTTAAATTTTGATATTTTCATCGTGTCATCCCAATTTTAAATTGGCAATGTATTTCTAAAATTTTTGGGACTCCACACGAAGTTCCTTTTTCTTATAACAACGGATAGATCGTAAGAAAATAATGAGGACCAAGCAATAAAAGTTGAATACTTAAGAAAGATGTTAATATTTCTTCAACACATTTAGGAATACTTATAATCAATGCTACGCATTTAGAGATATACGGAAAAAGTCAGTCATTGACCCGACCCCTGAACCTGGAAAAATGACGTCTTCAAGTAATTATGCAACACTTAGAGAAACTCCAATGGATATGCATAAAAAAGGATCAAACACACATGGACAAAAGTCATTTTTCATATAATGAATACAATTATTACAATTGTATTTGTATGGAAGTCATTTTTCTTACAAAATGAATACAATGGTTCTGATTGTATTTGAAGTTAATGTTTACCCCTTGTGTTGATAGAATTTGGAATTGTGATGGAAATAAAGGAGTATGTCATATTTATAATAATATAGTACATGATATAACGTTGTAGTTGAACTACTTTATTGCATATTTTAAAAGGTGTAATCAACTTTGACTAAGAGTTACCAACATGGGTTCTAGTATATTGGTGAGACTGTTTCCCCCTTAATCAGAGATTTCGAGTTTGAGCTCTGGGTATGGAAAAAATAATGTGTGGTGTGCCACTCCCGAATGGACCTTACAATGCACGGTCCAAATTTAGTCGAAGCTCCAACACAGACTCCAAACACTAAGTAAAAAATCAAAAAAAAAACTTTGACTACGAGTTAATAGCTTTAGAAAAAACTAACGCAGTAAGTAGCAAATTTATTATATTTATTTGTAGTTCATAAATTATAGTACATTTCTTTTTTTAAATTAAGGGCAAATGTCGTTTTCACTCCCCTAACTTTACTTTAAAAACTAAATTTTCCCTTTAACTATGAACAACATACATTTCTCCCCTTCATAATTGACTTTTATAAATGTCTATATTTACCTTTTGTTACGACATAGAAATCTAGGTAATGATGGCACACATCCCAATCCAACCTGATGTGTAAGGTGAAAAGTAAAATCACATACGAGATTTCCAAACGAAAGTTAGGACACAAATGGAAGATAAGAAAATACACAAGAAATATCCCAAAATTTGGTGTCATAAGTATAAAGAGCATCTAATGCAATGTATGAAGCAGTACATAGAACCCAGTCTCTGATTAAATGTAAAGACCACAAATAGAGATAGAATTGGTAGTGGTCTGAACGTACTGGATCTCACCACCTAATCTGATATAGGATCTCTACTAGAATAATCAACTGTCGCGTGGATAACCCTGGCTAAAATCTGCATCCAAAAAGGAATGCAGAAGTAGGGGTGAGTACAAATCATATGTACCCAGTAGATTTGACTGACAGATTATTAGGAATTGATTAAACTATGCAATAAACTAGGAACTCATCCACCTGCATACAAAAAAACCAATCCAACATCAATGCCGTCAATTTATGTAGAACATCATGAATAAAGTTAATACATAAGTCAAAGCATACATAAACATCATCAGATAAGTTCAAAAATCAAGGCACAACAACATGTAATGCAATGAGATGGGATGAATGCAATGCATGTGCGGTACTGGTGGAATCCAGACTGTTGCATAGTCGTTCGTATACACCTGCCAAGCTGAGCTATCAGACAGGATCTATGAGGGCCTCGCAGAACATATGCCTCAATCACAATGTATCAACAACCTTGCCACGTAGATCGTGGTCAAGAACTCATGATATCAATATCTCATTCTCCTTGCCACCTAACTCATGGTCAAGAATTTTTAAAGGTGTTTCATTTTCTTACAAAAAGGTGTTTCCACAATCTCACTTCCCATGTTCCATGATATGAATGTATGAGGATGAATGTACGTCAATAACACAATTAAAGCAGTACAATCAACTCAATACAAACCTCAAAGTGAATAAGTTCTCGAAACTCCGATTTTATGATAAACACCCTCTTAAAAATCAATGGGAAGAAAACTCTTTTAAAACAAGCAACAATCTTTTGAAAAAAATCTCTATAGTTCTAAAAAAATGCCACAAACCACAATTTTCCTCAAGTATTACATTGCTCAAAATATCTCATGCCTCAATGCATTTCATTTCACAAAGTATCTCATTTCTCAAATCATTTCATGCCTCATTGCATTTCATTTCACAAAGTATCCCATTTCACAAATCATTTCACATGTATCTCATTTCTCACATCAATTCACAAAGTATCTCATTTCGCAATTCATTTCACTTTTCAAAAGCATTTTATTTTTCAAAAGATAGGTCTCAAATCACCAATATGGAGCAATTTCATGAACAAGCCAAATAAGTAAAGTTCCCCTCACGGGCATCACAATACAACATCAATCGAATCATGATACAATCCCATCCCATAGTAGAACATAAGAATAATCAATTTTTCAACCCCAATCTCAAAGAGGGATAATCAAACCTACCTCGATAGTCGAAACCGCACCGAACACCTCTAATCGGAGAATTCCACTCAAATTCCAACTCCAAATTGATTTTTCACTATCAATATTGTAAAGTACTCATCAAAGGTGTCCAACGATACCCATACTGCTAAGATTAAGAATTGGAGTTAAAATCGTCCAAAAATCTCTTTGAAATTGAGTATGTCAAAATCAGAAATTTATTTGAAAATCATATTCTACGTGTAAAAATGAGTTCGTAGTTGAAAAATCCATCAAAATAGAGTAGATATCCAACTCCAAATCAAAGAATTAATAATTTTTCAGCTTGGAGACGAAACTCCAAAACCCACAACTTTTTAATAAAATTCCCAAATTAATTCATAAATGGATCAAACGTGACTTTGAGCAACTATCTAATGAGATAAAATGGTAATTTTCTAAAATTTCCCAAAAGAAACCTTCGGGGTCATTACACCTTTACATTATCTACTTTTTTCTTGGTGTTTTTATTTCTTTAAAATCATGACATTTCATTTTTAAATCTATGTGGCTCATTTTTATATTAAAAATAGACATTATCTTCTAGCAAAAAAGACAAAATTTTAATTAGGTATATAAGTTAATCATATTTTTTAATAAAGTAAATTAGCATAATAAAAATATAATTTTATATTAATAATGGTCAAAAATCTAATATCTATTTATACAAGTGAATATAACAGGTAATAAATAACTTTATAACTATATTTCAAGGCTGGAAATACAAAAAATTAACAAAAATAAAGAGAAAATTTTAAAGACTGTCTATTCAGATTGTACATTATTTTAAATTATAATTTAAGTAATATTTCATTTATGAAAATTAAAACTTATTTTATTTACATTAACAATAAAGACTAAGAGAGAGGTGAACATATACATGCACGCACATGTATGTCCATACATATATACACAATAAATATAATATTGAACTAACAACCGTACAAATAATATTAAATTTTGGGAGAAATTCATAAAAGTATTATTTTAATTATAATCTTAATGAATTTAAATAGTAAGTTATAAATATCCAAGTTAAAAAAATAGCTATTATAAAACAAAGATGGCAGTCATACTTCCATAAACTTTTGAATGACAAACGGGACAGAGAAATTGGGTTGGGAGATTTGGAACATACAGGAAGGAGTCACGATTTTGGGGGTTGTAGGAGTATTACGGTCGATGAGGTTAAAGATGTTGTTCGTAGGATGCGCTGGGGAAGAGCGACCGGACCTGACGAGATCCCTGGAGAATTTTGGAAGAGTGCGGGCTTGTAGGTTTGGAATGGCTGACTAAGTTATTTAATGTCATCTTTACGACGGCAACGATGCCCATAGAATGGAGATCAAGCATCATGATCCCGCTCTATAAAAACAAAGGGGATAGCCAGAGCTGTGACAACTATAGAGGTATTAAGCTTCTAAGCCATACTATGAAAGTGTGGGAAAGAGTAGTAGGGATGAGGGTGAGGAGAGGCGTGTCTATTTCACAGAACCAGTTCGGATTTATGCCGGGACGCTCAACTAAAGAAGCCATCCATCTTATGAGGAGACTAATGGAGCAATATAGGGAGAGGAAGAGAGACTTGCATATGGTATTCATCGACTTGGAAAAGGCTTACGATAAAGTCCCACGAGAGATACTATGGAGATGTTTGGAGGCTAAAGGTGTACCTGTAGCGTACATAAGGGTGATCAAGGGAATGTACGAGGGTGCCAAAACCAGGGTAAGGACAGTAGGAGGGGACTCAGAACACTTCCCAGTTATGATGGGGTTGCATCAAGGATCAACTCTTAGCCCGTTCCTATTTGCCTTGGTGATGGATGGATTGACGCGACAAATTCAAGGTGAGGTGCCATGGTGTATGCTTTTTGCGGACGACATAGTCCTCATCGATGAGACTCGTAGCGGAGTTAATGCTAAGCTGGAAGATTGGAGATGCACCTTGGAGTCTAAGGGGTTAAGCTGAGTAGGACCAAGACAGAGTACCTAGAGTGCAAGTTCAGTGAGACACCTCAAGAGGTTGGCGTGGAAGTTAGGCTCGGGGATCAAGCAATCCTAAAGAGAAGTAATTTTAAGTACCTTGGTTCTATCATGCAAGACAGCGGAGAGATCGACGAGGATGTCACACACCGTATTAGGGCAGGATGGATGAAATGGAGGCTCGCCTCCGGTATGTTATGTGACAAGAAGGTGCCACCACAACTTAAGGGCAAGTTCTACAAAGTGGTCATTAGACCAGCTATGTTATATGGGGCGGAGTGTTGGCCAGTTAAGGTCTCCCACGTGCAAAAGATGAAGGTTGCCGAGATGAGAATGTTGAGATGGATGTGTGGACATACCAGGAGTGACAGGATTAGAAATGAGGCTATTCGAGAAAAAGTAGGAGTGGCCTCGGTGGAAGACAAGATGCGGGAAACGCGAGTGAGATGGTTTAGACATGTGAAGAGGAGAATCCTAGATGCACCAGTGCGGAGATGTGAGAGGTTGGCCATGGATGGTTTCAGAAGAGGTAGGGGTAGGCCGAAGAAATATTGGGGAGAGGTGATCAGACAGGACATGACGCATTTACGACTTACCGAGGACATGACCCTAGATAGGAGGGTGTGGAGGACACACACTAGGGTAGAAGGCTAGTACATAGTGGTTTTATTCTCCCTTATTCGTAGGCGTATTAACGCACTATGATTTCTTGTACTCTGATGTATGTATGTTATTTATGGTATTTATGTTATTATCAAATAATATTATCTACTATTTTTTGTGCTTTGATTATACTATTGTTTGGACCGTTTTCGCCATCTACTTATTTACTCTAATATCTTTGTCTGACCTTTTTCTATGCTTTTATTGAGTCGAGGGTCTTTCGGAAACAGCCGTCCTACATTGGTAGGAGTCAGGTCTGCGTACACTCTACCCTCCCTAGACCCCACGATGTGGGATTTCACTGGGTTGTTGTTGTTGTAAGGTATGACATAAATAGAGGATTAAAAATAATAAAGTTGAAATGGACATTACACAATAAATGGGTGAGAATGTTTATTGTTCAAATTTGATAGGAGAGTTTCATTTTTAAAGCAACGTTAGATGTGTTTGGTATTGAGAAAAATATTTCTATATTTTTTAATATTTAATTGGTCAAACTATTTTGAAAATATCTTTCTAGAAAAACAAGTTCTTTAAAATGAAGGAAATAATTTTCATAATGAAAGTAGATGAAACAAGTTTCATAAGTGACTCACCCAATACCTCCTACCCCAACCTCGTAGTGTTTTGCTATGTTACAAATAAATACTCATGTGATAATATTTTTTGACTTATTTATCAAACACTAAAAGTAAATAAGTGACCCCTTATTTATCAAACGCTAAACATAAATAAGCGACCCACTTATTTTGAAGAAAATATTTTCGTTCTAAAATACTTTTCTTTATACAAAACACACCCTGAGTCCAAGGATTAGATCAGTTGCGATGATTTTAATCTCTTGGCTTTGCATTCATAAATCTTTCAATATGGTGGTTGAACTAAATTTGAATTGAGGAAACAAAAAGTATAAAATATTAGTTGAGTCAAAATAAATTTGGATATAGAATTATAAATCCTTTTGTCTTTAAAAGGTAAAAATAATATTTGATGAAACACTAATCTAAAGGAAGAACTAGCTAGAACTTTCAATTTTCTAAAATGTAAGTTAAAGAAAAAACATTTTTGAATTTTTGAACTGCATTAAAATCAATTATAAAATAAATAAAAAAATCTAAAAAATAAACACTTCCTCCTGTCAATTTGTTCGTTCTATTTTTCTTTTTTATTTTTTTATCTCTTTTTCTTGCAACTCTTTAATTTCATTTTTCACATAAAATAATTAAGACCGCAATATTAATGACATTTTGTTACATTTGACATATCTTTAATTTAAAACTACAAATTCAAAAGTTTTTTTTTTCTTAAATTTTTTGTCAAATCAAAATAGGCAAACAGAAAAGTATTAAATAAAATGGAAGTTGAACTCGATGTAATTATCCAAATTAGATCAGATCTTGACATTAAGATTGAGAAGAAAATTAATTAAAGATTAATCAATGTTTTAATCTCATCATCACAATATTCAATCTAAAAATATATTTTTTGTGCATGTATTAGACATAATCATAATAAGAAAAGAAAAGGTATTTTTGTAATCAAACAACTTATAAGAAAACAAATAAAATAATTAATTTTAAAATTGGGTGAATTGAGTTATGATTGATTGTTAGCATATTTTGATCAAATTCATCCCAGTCCAAGTGAACTTTGGACAAGGTTGTACACTAATCTATTTAACATTTTAGCCCATCTTAACCCTTCTAATTTATGTCCAAACAACCTATTTACTATCCAAATCACATCTATTACTGAATATCGAAAATCAAAAATTTTCTTTTCGATTTGATAATTTATATACGAAATTATGCCCACTCCTAAACAAACATCAGGGAAGATTGATTTTTTTAGATCACTTACAATTTTCTTTTAGTTATATGGCTTCTTTATGAAATATCTTCATTTTTATACATATGTGATTTTCATTTTTACACGTAAAAATTCTGAAAATGATATTTTCTTCTATTCATAATTTTGTAAGTGGCTGAACTTGTTTGAAGATTAGTCCTTTTTACAGAAAGGAAACAAACAACCAAGAGGAAGAAGATGAAGATACAGGAGAAGAAGAGAGTTGCGTTGCTTTCAACATTGGGCTGAAATGCCCTAAGTCATTCCATTGTACAGTTGTAGCTATATATATATATAGCTGAATTAGTATCTTAACTATCTAACTAATTGTTAGTTAGTTAGTTCTAACTAAAAAGATGGAAATGAATAAACTACCCCTGCTTCTAACTAATTTTCTAACTTCTTTAACTATCTCCTTATATCTCAACACTCTTCTTCAAGCTAGGAGGTGCAAAAATATTCAAAACTCCTAGCTTGGATAAAAGATGCTCATGTTGGACTCTAGGCAACGCTTTGGTTAATACATCTGCAAGTTGTTCTTGAGTTGGTAGGTAGTTTACTTTGATCAAGCCTTGTTGCAACTTTTCTCTAATGAAGTGACAATCTATTTCTATATGCTTTGTTCTTTCGTGATATACTGGATTTGCTGCAATTTGGATTGTAGATTTGCTATCACTATACATTTTCACAGGCAACTCAACTTCAGCCTCCACTTCTTTCAACATGCCCAACCACCATACAAGTTCTGACACAGTAGAAGCCATGGTTCTATATTCAGCTTCAGCTGAACTCCTTGATACTGTGGTCTGTTTCTTGGACTTCCATGATATCAAGGACTTTCTCATCTTGAACATGTAGCCAGTGACTGACTTTCTGGTGAGTGGGCAAGCAGTCCAATCTGCATCACAAAATGCAGTGACCTGCCTGTCTGAGTGGCTGGACAGTAATATACCTTGTTCAGGTTGCCTCTTTAAGTACTTGACTACTCTTAGTACAGCCTCCATATGAGATGTTTTTGGTTGGTTTAGAAACTGACTCAGTGTCTGAGTGCAGAAAGAGATGTCTGGTCTTGTCATATTGAGATATAGTAGCTTACCTATGAGCTTCTGATATGCAGCTTGATCTATCAGAGGATCTTCTAACTCTTCTTGCTTCTTGTTCACATGATCATCATACTGCGTTGATGTGAGCTTGATGTTGGCATCTATAGGTTTTCCTGCTGGCTTGGCTGCAGTCATCCCTACCTCTACTATAAGTTCCAGAGTATACTTTCTCTGATGCATAAGTATCCCTTCTGTGGATCTTGTAAATTCAATCCCTAGGAAGTATTTGAGCTTTCCTAAGTCTTTCATCTTGAAGGCCTTTTGTAGAGCCTTCTTTGTTTCTTCTATCAACTTCAGGCTGCTGCAGTTATTAACATATCATCTACATATACAAGTACAATTACAATACCTTCTGCTGATTTATTGATGAATAAGGAGTAATCATATTGACTTTGTTTAAACTTGAGAGAAATGAGAGCCTTTGTAAGTTTGTTGCCTTTGGAGTTTGCTTAAGTCCATAGAGAGACTTTGTCAGTGTACACACCTTCTCCCCTTGACTAACAAAACCTTGAGAAAGTTACATATACATCTCATCCTCCAGTTCTCTATGTAGAAAGGAATTGTAAATATCCATTTGATGAATGTGCCATTTTCTGGAAGCTGCAACAGAGAGAACAGATCTTACTGTAACCATTTTCACAACTGGAGAGAAGGTTTCTTTATAGTCAATTCCTTCTTGTTGACTATATCCCTTTGCAACTAATCGAGCTTTAAACCTCTCTATTTCTCCTATGGATTTGTATTTGACTTTATAAATCCATCTACAACTAATAGGCTTCTTCCCAGCAGGTAAAGATGTGATCTCCCAGGTATGATTGTTTTCTAAGGCCTGGATCTCTACTTGCATAGCTTCAAGCCATCTTGGATCTTTGATTGCTTCTATATAGCTTGTAGGTTCTGTCACAGTTAAGGTAGCAACAATAAAGCACTGATAAGTGGGTGAGAGATGAGAATAACTCAGATAGTTGGTCAAGGGATACTGGACATCCTGCTGGACATTCAGTGAAACAAAATCCTTCAGCCATATAAGAGGCTGTTTAGATCTTGTATATTTTCTAGTAATAGTTGGACCTTCTATATGTGATACCTCAGAGCCACTTGCATTAGTATTTGTCTTTATAAGTATCTCAAGTTGCTGCACACAGACTTGCTCACCACCACTTGGATCCATACATGTATCTACCCTCTCTGACAACACAGATGGAACATTACCTGGGACTATTAATGGAGCGATTTGATAAAGCTCTTGATTTGTCTTACCTAATCCTTGTAGATTATCTACAAATAGCTATTGTTGAGCAGAACTGGTATCCTTGGCAGAGGAAAATATGTCTTCTCTAAAGCTAACATCTCTACTGACAAAGAAGGAGCGGTTGTGCAAATCAAACAAAATATACCTTTTATGCACTTCAGAGTATCCCATGTGAACAGCTGACTTTGATCTGGGCATGAGTTTATCATGTTCAGTGAGATTTTTTGCAAGGGCTAGACAGCCAATTATTCTCAAATGAGATAACATTGTTTTTCTACCATAAAGTCTTTCATAAGGACTTTGAAACTCAAGCACACTACTGGGGAGTCTGTTAATGAGATAAGCAGTAGCTAGTACACAGTGACCCCAAAACCTGATAGGTATTTTAGCTTGAAATATTAAGGCTCTTGTTACTTCTAGCAGATGTCTATGTTTTCTCTCAGCCACACCATTTTTTTGAGGAGTGTAAGGACAAGATATTTGATGTATAATACCCAATGCTTTGAATATACTATCACATACTGAGTTAACAAATTCAGTACCATTATCAGATCTTAGGACCTTGACCACTTTGCCAAACTGATTCTTAGCATACCATAGGAATAATTTAAGAGACACACACATATCTAATTTTTGATGTAAGTAAAAATAACTAGGCCATTCTTGAAAAATCATAAACTATTGTGAGAAAGTACTTGTTGTCATCAAAGGTAGTTGTATTATAGGGACCCTAAAGGTTAACATGTATCAAGTCAAAACAGTTACTACTTTTGATGATGCTAGAATGAAAAACAGGTCTGGTTTGCTTTGCAAATGGACATACTAAACACTTAGACACCTTACACATACTGAATTTATTCATAGTAAACATCTTAGCAAGTACAGTTGAAGATACATGTCTAAGTCTTTGATGCCATAGCTCTTTGTCTGAATCCTTGCCTTTGAGTGAGCAGTATTAACAGTATGAAAAGAATCCTTAGTATTACTTGAATTACATTGAGTTAATTATCTCCACAGCAGATACAGGCCTCCCTCTTCTCTACCAACTTCCTTCACCTTCCCAGTGTAAAGCTCCTGGAAAAAATAGAAATCAGGGAAGAAGGAGACTGGGCAACCTAATTCCTGGTTATTTTGCTGACAGACATTAAGTTATACTTAAACTCTGGTATATGGAACACATTAGTTATCACACTTCTAGATGATAGACTACAAGAACCAATGTGAGTTACTTATGTGGTTTCACCATTTGGTAGACATACATCCTTAGGAGTGTCAAGCTTTAGCACAGATTCCTTTAGTAGTATCTCCAACTTGGAAACCATATAGTTTGTTGCACCTGTATCTACAATCCACACATCACTATTTTCAGTTACAACTAAGGCTTTACCTGCAGTGTTTGCCTTATTACAATCAAGTGTAGTAGCTCCTGAGCTTGACTGTTGACTCATCATCTTGATAATTTGTTCATACTAATCTTTTGTGAATGTACAACCCTGAAGTAGTTGCTTGACATTTTTCTCAGCTTGACTTACAGTCTTGTTGGAAGTAGAAGCTTCAGCTGGTACTTTGTCTGTAGTGTGTTGTACTATGATATTTCTACCCCACACTGATTTATCAGTCACATTTGTGTTCAAACCATAAGAGAAATTAGCCTGATCTGATTGTTGAGGTTGACCAGTAAGTCCAGTAGTATCAGCATAGGCAGTGTTTGCACTTTGTACCTTCCTTCTGGACTTAAAATCTGGTGGATACCCAACAACCTTGTAGCAAGACTCTTTGGTATGACCTCTACACTTATAGAAGCCACAGATTAATTGTGTATTCTTTTTTAATTTATTATTGACACCTGAACTACTTCCAACTCTAGTGTACATAGCAGCTGAATATAGGATGGATGAATGTAGTCCTAAATTATTGATGTCTGTAACCACAGCCTTTTGGCTCTCATTTTCTACTATCATAGCATATGATTGATTGATGGTTGGTAGAGGATCTATCATGATAATTTGACTCCTAGCTTGATGGTATGAGTCATTCAATCCCATTAGAAATTGATACAACTTTTGTCTATTCATGTGAGCTATAAATCCTCTAGATTTTTCACAGTTGCAGCAGGGTGAGGGTACTAATACTTCAAACTCATCCCATAAGGCTTTCAGCTTCGTATAGTATACTGATACAGAAGTTGTTCCTTGTTGTAGAGTGGCTATTTCTTTGTGTAAACTATAAGTTCTTGATCCATCAACTCTATCAAACCTCTCTTGTAGGTCAATCCACACATTCGACGCACTTGAAGCAAATGCAATTCCACTAAGCAAGATCTTAGAAACTAAGTTCATTAGCCATGACAACACAATCACATTTACCCTTTCCCATTGGCCCCATAGTTCTTCACTATACATTTCCTTCTTGTATGTTCCATCCACTAGCCCTAACTTGTTTCTTCCTAACAGAGCTAGTTTGATTGATCGATTCCATAAGGTGTAGTTTTCAACACCTTCTAGATGAAATGATATAATGCTAATTCCACTCATATCTGTTGGGCTAAGAAATAGAGGATGATTATAGTCAATACCTTGCCCACTGCTACTTGCAGAGCTTACAGAAACAGGTATACCAACTCGATGAACATTGAAGTTAGTCTGATTGAGATTCTGAACTAGATCTGTGGCTTCACCTACCATTTTTTCAACTTTTTTGAAATTTTGTTGTGGAAGTCACTGTTGACTACAGTTTTAGCTTCTATAGAGCTTAGATCTGCAGAACCAACTAGGAAATTGGATAAATCTTTGACTCTGAACTCGAGTCTTTGACTCAAATATGAGCAGCTTTCATAGTAATCACTGTGATGGTGGTTCTGATACCATGAACTTGTTTGAAGATTAGTCCTTTCACAGAAAGGAAACAAACAACCAAGGAAGAAGATGAAGATACAGGAGAAGAAGAGAGTTGCGTTGCTTTCAACATTAGGCTGAAATGCCCTAAGTCATTCCATTGTACAGTTGTAGCTATATATATAACTGAATTAGTATCTTAACTATCTAACTAATTGTTAGTTAGTTTGTTCTAACTAAAAAGTTGGAAATAACTAAACTACCCCTGCTTCTAACTAATTTTCTAACTTCTTTAATTATCTCCTTATATCTCAACAGTGGCCAAAAGATCTTAATTTCTCAATTTCTTTTTCCTATCTTTAGCCCCCTCCCTCCCCATCCACCCCAAAAATAAATTGATAATTATAACTAAAGACTTCCAATCTTGGTACAGAAACTACTAAATTTTCCAATCGATATTTCATTCATGGATTAAATATGCATAATAGATAAAACAACTATTTTTTCCAATTGAAACGACATGATCATGTTTAATAATCGCAAGTACGCTTCGAATCTACGTTCATGTACAATCACACAAACTTGCTTTAATAAAAACAATAACACTAAAACTTTACGCTTTTTATGATATCAGTTGATGTAACTTTTTGCCTGGCTTGACTTGTTCTAAGGGAGGATCTGGACTCTCTTGTTGGTTAGGGCCACTGGAAATCAAGCGGTATGAAGATCCTGAACCATGTGGAACTCCAGGATGTAAAATTTTGTGTACTACCAAAAAAGGCTGTAAGACTTTTTCACCTTTTGTTATTAAACTCTCGTGTGGTCGAATAGCTTGAACCATTTTTTCAGTGCCAGCAAAAAGGAAGAAAGCAAGTAGAACAAAGATGGGAAAGAGATTCATGATTGTAGAATTGATTTTACTTTTTTATTGATGAATGGTCCTTAAATAATTTGTACAAAGTTAGTGAATATTCTTAGTATTTATGGTAATTAAATGCAATAAAGTTTAGATCGTATGAAAATTATATTATTGAAGATATGGTGCCAGTTATTATCAAGTTGTAGTGTACAACTGTTTTACTTAATACATGTCTTACTTATACATGTAGCAAATAAGTGATTGAATTGAATTGGGATGGATTGAAAATGAATTGATTGCAATTAGAGGCGGTTCAAGCTTATTAGTGGTTTAAGGCAAAAAATGAATGAAGGCTTTAAATTTTTAAAAATATATTACTATATTTTCTTACGAACTTTGTTGTTTTAGCTCTTTCAGATGCATAATTGTTTAATTTATTTATAATAATTTCTTTTAATAATTTTTTTCAATTGATAATATTATCAAATAATTTAATCTTTGATATGACTATGCCAAACTTCTTCTAATAATTCTCTCCTTTTATATTTTGTTATAATAGTGCTTACTCAATATTTTTTCTAAAAAAATTTATAATCTATTATTGTTATAAAAAAAATGAGGCCCCTCAAATTTGAGACTTAAAATTAAGGCACTTATCTTTTTTCTAACCTTATCGAACCGCCGATGACTGCAGTTCACACATATGAATATTAAAATATAAATGGTACTAATTCATTTTAATCTTTTAAAGTCAAAAAAACATCAAAGCTTCAACTGAATTAATTGGAAATTAATTTTAAACATAACATTTTCTCTT